>NC_133759.1:95569523-95914523 GCF_036562045.2 Rhinolophus sinicus | reverse complement strand
ACTTTCTAGGCGAGGAAACCAAGGCTCAAGAGAAAAAGTAACTTATCAGATCTCTCACACAGTTCAGGTGGCAAGGCCAGGAGACCACCTCCCATTAAAGACGTCAGAGGATCCCAATTCTATGGCTTGAGGGTACCATTTTATCCCTTAGGTCAGGTAACTATACAGCAATGAGACCTGTTTTTGGCATAAACATATCAGAATTTACACACAGTGTAGTGATCTTAGAAGGCCACCATTCAAGCAATGCTTGAATTGTTTATAGATCCCTCTCTTGGCCTTCCACAAGGCATTTCAGGGCTATGCATAGAGTCTGTGTAAGGATGTATACAAAACCCAGAAGAAAAACTGGGCAGCTGGAGTACAAGGATGGGAAAGGGACTTTTTACCATTTATTATTTGTGCCTTTTGAAATTTGAACCATGTGAATGTGTTAGTTATTAAATTAATGAAATCAAAAATAAATAATAAATAAAAAACACAAAAAAAATTAAGAGGGACAACAAGCCTCGTTGCACTTTGCTCTGGACACAGAAAAAGGGTGAGGCAGGCAACCGGGCCAGCCAATCTGTTCATCAATACTTGGCTCTCAACGACTCTGGCTTCTTCCAAAAACCGGAACTGTTCTCAAAGATGAGAATGTGCTACCAGTGAGGATATTAAAAATATTTGCTTCAATCTCTGAACACAATTTCAGGAGGAGTTTGAAAATCCTTTTGAGCAAAAGCAGCATCATTGGAGAAAGTGTACATCACCCCCAAGGTGGTGCTTTGAAGGAGAAGAATTCACTGGACTGTGTGAGTTCAATTCTTTTTTTTCCCCCTTCTTTTTTTTTTTTTAATCTGTCACATATGGCCTTCAAGTACCTGACCAACTACCACATGAAAGAAGTAAACCAGGAATGGCAAAATCAAATCCCTTCCCAGTCCAGGCAGACAGCATAAGCGTATGAAGCTCCCAGGGAGTTGTGGGGACCACAGGGAGAGACCTGTGCCCGTCCCCCCAAAGCACTCACACTCAACTGTATTTAAGACATTATGGTGGGCAATGTCCTTATCTCAGGCCAGACGTGGCCATAGTCTACCAGTTTATCTCCACTGAAACCATTCTCAGTGATCTGGGTATGACGGGCCTCCACTTCCTGCTCCAGTACTAAATCATGTGATCCAATCATTATAATTTTAAGCCCCTGGGTACAGTCATTTGTTCAGGCATGGGCACATGCCATACAATAGCACAATCAGGGTGAATACAGGGGTTTACGTGGCGGCTTCAGGAAAACAATTCCCTTTTCCACCAGACTTGGACATGGAAGATATAGACACGGAGATGCTGGCAGCCATCTTGCCACCATGTTGAGCCTGAGAATAACATTACCGGAAGGCCGGAGGAACTGGGAAAGAGACTTGGTCTGGAGACCCTGAGTCAAACTTTCTCTGGATTTTTCTGTTATGTCAGATAATTAACTCCCTACTTGGCTACAATCATCTTGAGTTGGGTTTTCTGTCATTTATCACTAAAATAGTTCTAATGAATACATTTGCCAGTAGCAACGGCGTTCCTTTGGGTTTGAGAAGTGAGAGAATTCTCAATCTGCCAAAATTCCCATAAAAATGTAAATGCTTTGGGGAGGGAGACTGATATAGGGGCAGAATCCAGGAATCATAAAGATGGCAGGGGCCTCAGAAATTTCCTTTCAAGTTTTATTTCTGCAACAGAACTCTTTTTCGAAGAAAATCACACAGAATCTTAATATATATTAACACATTGTTTGTGGGAAACGAGTAAACTCGTCATATCGCCTCTAGTTGGAACGGGCAAATATTTTGCAAAGTAAATAAATAGAGACCTCTTTTTAAACTAAAACACTGAAAGTTTCATAGAAAAATATCAAATAGATCGAAAGATGAATATTTCATGGAAAGTCTAATTTTGGCGAGAAAATGTCAAAAAAGCCCCGCGTTACGACGCGACTTGGCGGGAAAATGCCCGCTTACAAAGTGACATATCGTTCCCTGTCCATTCCACTGTGGTTGTACAAGTGCAATGGAGTGCCACTTTTCCTATTATTTACCCCACTCACCCTAAGCCAGCTTGCTAAACCAAGTATTAACCTCTGGATAATTCAGTTTAAACATCACTTCCTTTGAGATGCCTTCTCTGAAGTCTGTGGTTGGGTACCCTGTTAACGTGCTTCACATCACCCTGTACTCCCCACATGGCACATATAATACAGAGTTGCAATCACTCATGTTCTTCTCTGACTCTGAGGGTACAGATTGGATCTTATGTACTTCTGTGTATGACATATATCATGCTTATAAGTATTCGTTAAATGGATGAGTACATAACTGAATGAACGGATAAGATCTGTGCCTCCATCTGCTTCTTCAGATCAGAGTTCACTGTTTTTACCTCAACTCAGAGGCTGAGTGACAGAAGGCACAATTAAGAACAGTCTTCCCCACTTGCCCACAAGCCTTTCCCATTAGCCTGTCTTTGTTTTCAGCAATTCTACTTTAGCATTTCATTTCTTTGCGTTAAGGAATAGCAGTTACTTTTCAAAGCACAAGTATCTTTCGGATGAGTGACATCAAATCCCTCTAAGATGTAAGCTCCGTGAAAGCAGGGATTTTCCCCCCCCCATTTTGTACGCTGATGTATTTTGTACACTGAACAGTGCCTGCACATAATATGGG
Source organism: Rhinolophus sinicus (assembly GCF_036562045.2). Classification (NCBI taxonomy): domain Eukaryota; kingdom Metazoa; phylum Chordata; class Mammalia; order Chiroptera; family Rhinolophidae; genus Rhinolophus; species Rhinolophus sinicus. The sequence goes on along the minus strand of NC_133759.1, from coordinate 95,911,824 downwards.
CTCTATACACATTTGTCAAATAAATGAATAAGAGGGCATTCAAGTTGCAGTGGAACTTAGAGAACAGATTATTCAATGATTTCCTGTTTTGAGGGACTAATATTTTAAGAAAAAAAGAATCTTGGGACCAAATAAGTATGTGAACCAATGAATACTATTTACCAATTTTAATGCTTTTCAATGTACATTAAAAAGTAAAGACTAACAAGTCCTGTGGTAAAGGAATTGTTAGGCATATTTAAGTTGGTTCAGCCCAGAGTTTTCTAAAGTTATTTGGCCAGAGAACACTTTCTACTTGTGTGATGGCTTTAGTGTAACACCCACTGACATCCCATAGGACTAATGTTCCAAGGAACACACTTTGAAAAATGCTACCCTAGACCAATTTGCTCATTTTTCAGTGGACTCATAATTGCTTACATCTATATAATATTTTATATTTCAAGTGCTTGCTTTCCTTTAAGCCTCACAAAACTCCACGAGATCACTGAGATAGTATCCGTATTTTGGAGATAATGAAATAGAGATCCAGACGGGTTAAGGGATTTGTTCAAGGTCACACAACTAGTTAGTGACAGTGATGGGAAGAGATTCTAAGTCTCCTATTAATCCAGTTATCACTGATTAACTTGTTAGCAGGGGTCTATCCAGTTTTTTCTATACCAGGAAAGCAATTTGAAAGCAGTGTCTTTCCAAAGAAACCTGGAATGGATCATTTTTGCATGGAGAAGACAGAAATATTCAAGAACATGAGCTTTCTTGTAACAATTTGGATTGATTTTCCTCTTTGCTGACAACTTCAAAAGATTATGGATGACCCCAAGTATCCTGCATGCCCTTATTGTCTGTTACATGCATTCTTTGAGCCCAGAGGCAGCCCATTTATGGCACATATGCCATCACAGCCCCTCCCTTGACCATGACAGACATGGCTAATCCATTACCAACCACTGAGGCTGTGCATGGCCTGAGATACTCTGAATCAAGCACTTCAGACAGCCACTATTGACAGATCAGAATTGGTTCAAAGTTGAAGACTGTTTGGTGTCTTTGATGCTTCCTTCTACAGTGCTCCCTCAGACTAACAGGGTTTATAAATGTACCCCCTCAAAACGTCAAGTAGGGTTTCCTTTCTGTTTGCCCGGAGTATGCATCTTTCCAACTTCAAAGAATTGGTGCTTATTGTTATGAGAATTCAGTGATACATATATAAGTGAAAGAACTTTGGAAACAAAGAATTATTTTACTAAAGGCATGATTATTGTGACTATTGCTCTTCTGATTCTTCTGTCTAGACCAGAGCCAGCATGCTTTATCTCCCTTACTTTCTATTTCTAATTTAGATCTGTTCGCTCGAACTATTGGGTGCTCCATCCCAGTGGCCCCAAATAATTCTTAAAAATCAAAACTAAATTGAGCTTCATGTTAAACAGGCCCTTGATTAGTGCAGACTTAGGTTCTATAACATTTATAAACATTTTATTTAAAGTAAAGGGTAACTAGACACAAGTTGAGGAGCAAATAACACTTTGTTTAATTCCAACTATCATTGGATTTACTACCTCCTTTAGACCTGGGAAGAAGGACCCTTCGTAGGTCCCTGCACTTTAGCAGAGGCATGTCTGCTCCCTCAGTCGTCGACTCCCCCTTTCCCCATGGAGACTCTCAGGAGCCCAAGAAACATGTCTACTCAGAGCCTGTGCCCACATCTTTTACACTACTAAGTGCCAAGCACCCTAGAATTTCCCGCTTAAATGGCCCTGATTTCACTTCTGGGAGAATACAGACATCTTCCCCAGGGTCCACCCTCTTAAGAGAGTATGAATGGATCTTGGGTGTGGAGCTGGGTGTGCCCTCACCTGCACTCAAGGTCCCTTGTGGTATGGGATGGAAGTGGGAGTGGAGGAGAAGGAGGGGCCTGCAGGTCAGACTCCTCTGACTTTGCCATGTTCTATGGGGGACCTCTGAGGTGTCCGAGACCTCTCCATTGAAACCTGGCCTTCCAAAGCGCTATGAAGTCTACGTGTCAAGGTAGGAGCATGGAATATATTTTATTTAATGATTTCCTGGCTTGGTTTACATATTTAAATATTCATACATGTGTATGGGCCTCCATTTGTAGGCACTCTCACCCTGGGACTTGCAAATCTTAGATGTGGACCTGATTGGACTTTTTTGGACCTTTTAGTTCTCAAAACTAAAATCAGCCTTACCTGATTTTTTAAAGTGTGATATGTCATTCAAGACCAACCTTATCTATAACTCTAACTCTAAATGGAACATGTGATGATGGCTCTATCTCAAAATTGCTTTCACGCAGGCATTTATTTACTGAACACCCAGAAGATTCTTCAGCTGTCTGAGGAGATTTTACCAGGTCGTGTATCTTTTTCTCAATCAAATGGCATAATATAGGCAGGAATGCCTGTAGACTACAAAGTGGTATTCAAGTGTAAGGGATTTGTATTTCTGTCTTTCCCAAAAAAGATCTTACAGAAAGGACAGTCTAGATTTCCTTCATCGCCGTATTACTGGGGTTGTTAGAGATTTCATTTGTGATTCTAATCAGAAGCATGGGAAATGAATGACTTAAAATACCCTGCTTTTCCCACGTTCTTTTCCTAAATGTGTTTATTTGGGGTCCGTATTACTTAAACACACACACTTGCTTAAGGTAAATGATTGTGATTTCGTGTCCCTCAGGAGGGTGTGTAGAAAAAGTCTCAAACAATACTAGCAAATGCATGGCCATTGTCTATTTCCTCCTTTCCAGATTGTCTGCAAATATCTGGGCAGGCGCTTCACTTTCCCTGAAGCCTGGAGGCATATCAAGGCTGAGGAGAGCTCATCACTGCCAAGCAAATCAATCAAAACAGACTGAGAGCCCATTTGAGTTTCCAGGAGGCAGGCTTTCCAGGAGAGTCCAGAATGAAGGGGAAGAAAACTTCACGTAGGAGTAGTGTCCCGCTTATTCATGCAGTAAGGCATAGGAACAATAGAAACCCTGAGAGGATGCAAGTTTTATTCCAGTTGCTGCCGTCTTCTCCCTGTAAACCCTTTGAACGCAGACATTGACGAGTAGGCCTGGACTTGAGAAATCACTATTCTCAGAAACAGTTGATGTCGATTTATCGTTTAGGACTCTTGGTGAGCAGAGATTTACTCATTCGATATATTTTTGTTGAGCCGCGACTATGTCCCAGGTCCTGTTCTGAGCACTGGGAATAGTGGTGAAGGAGATGAATATGGTCCCTGCTCTCATGGAACTTACATTTAATAAGCTTTTCCTACTCATCTTAATTCCCCCTCCAGAAAAGTTTAAACAGGTGCTAGACAGTAAATAAACTGAGCATAAAAACAAAACAAAGTTCACATTACAAGTCCTGCCAAGGAAATAAACCAAGTGGTGCAATAAGGTATAAATGAATGAGGCTGCACTAGTCCAAGTGCTCAGAGAGGGCATCTCTGAGGGTGTAACATTTGAACCAACACTTGGATAAAAGGAGCAGCCAGGGAGCCTTGGGGGTGGAGCCCTTTCAGAGTTTTTGAAGCCTGGCTACCCTCCACGGTGCCTCCTCGGCCCATGGGAAAACATCCTGCCCTACGGATGATACAGGGATTGTTGTTCCCACTGCTACCCTCTGTCCTGGCTCTACTGTCACAGTTCTGGACAGCCTCCAGGAAGCCTTCTGGGCAAGAGGATGCACCCCTAACACCTCCACATGTTCACGCTCGGAACTCTCTTATTTGTCTGGAAGTGGTAGCGGTGGTCAGGGGGAATTCAAGGCGCTCTATGCTCCAAGAACACCCTTTCATTTAACCCCATCTTCTTGAATTTCTGGGCTTCCTCTCACGCAGGTGAGCGGTAAGTGATGGACAGGAGGGACCATTCTTGTCGACTCTCAGAAACTCTCCATGGATGTGTCTTGCATCTATCACCTTCTTTTCCAGAGGAATGGGTACTGAGCACTCACTGCCCTCAACTCTGAGGAGTTAGTTAAGCCTCTGAGAATACAATGAAAGTCAATGCAACATCCCTAGCATGTTAGTTTATGAGCTTGAATGAGTTCACTTTTATTTCATCAATCCAATCCAGGAAGCAACAGGTTCTCTCTTTTTTTCTCCAGGAGACATGATTTCCCACGAAGACAACCTTTGGACAAGAAGAGTCATTGGGTCTTCCCTTGGACGTCTGACTGGCCATCTCAGCAGGAAAGAGTGCCGTCTTCCATTAGTGATGTCTGCTCTGGGTTTGGGAGGAAGGGTTGAGGCACAAGTGCCATGTATTTGCTGTCCCTGGACTAGGGTCTAATAGCTGTAAAGACCTGATATGAAAGCTTTTTGGTCAATGCTAACCTTCTGCTGGACCATATCCACACTAGCGTGAGAAGATGAACCACTCCAGCACTGTACGCTTTTCTACATCATTCACATTAATGAGATTTGCTTGAATCAGGCAAATACAAATGCGTATGTATTTTCAGCTTTTCTCCAGGGGAAATGTGTTTGGGGCATTTTACCTATTCTAGACCTTGCAAGATATTTACTTAAAGAAAATTGAAAATCAATTCTGTGCTATATAAATTTTTCAACGAGCTTGACAATTCTTCACAACCAGAGCGGTCACCACTGCCCACTGTCCAGTGAATGTGTGCCATCACCTTGGGTACCACATGGCCATGAGAGCAGCCAACCAGGCAGCTTGGCATCAACCTGGCCACCTGCTAAGCACAACACCCAGTGATGGTCGTTCATGCCCGTGACCCAAAATCTGGACTTACATCTAGTCCTCGTGAATGGAATACTTATTAAGCCACATAAGCCGAGCAAATCAATTTAAAAAGGTGACTCACCCATGGTTAATGACCAACAATAAAATAATACAGTTATAACCCATTGCATAAATGTCTACAAGTAGGACAGAACTTGACAGGGACAGAACATTAGAATCAAATGATGCAAATAGAAAATAAAGTGGCTTTCTTTGGAAGGATTTGGCTTGCCTTATGCCTGATTTTTGTTCAGGTCTTGCTAGCCTCAGAGAGGCCTCTGAGCCCTATGGCAAGGGGAAAAGATGTGTTTGTTCAGTCAGTTATTTCCTGCCTGACAGCAAAGTAAAAGGCATGGTTTGATCACTATTGCCATTTTAGGTCAGGACAATATAGAAAAATCCAAAGTAAGTAAGCTTAGGATCTTCAGCTATCAGAAGGTGAAGACTCCTTAGGATTTTGTGGCCTGCCTCCCAGTAAAACCCAGAGAGCTGAAGTGACTTCTCCAAGGCCACACAGCGAGTCGATGGCAAAGCAGGACCAGAATTCTGGGGTCCAGACTCCTCGTCAAGTACTCCGTCCTGGACCCCACTCTCACCCTCTTGATGGAAGCCCAGGCCCTAACATTTTTCATGCCTTTCAATTTCTTGCTAAAAAGATGTTCTTCTAACTTAATAAAAGAGTCACGAAATATTTCATCACCTCTGTGGGCTTCAAGTGTATCCTAACGATTTCGAGGCTACTGGACTTGTGTCATTGCTGTGGCTTTCTGCTAAGACCTGCTTCTGGAGATGTGCTCTGCCCCTGCTTCCAGGAGGTCCGGAAGAGAGATGCCCAAACCAGCATCAGTGAGAGCCACACAACTAAGGAGGGTGAGCACTTTTCTCAGAACCTCACCTGCAGAATTCAATCCTCTGCTATTTCAGATGCACTTGCTATTTTACACATACTTCCTTTCCAGCAGGGAAACAAAAACAGCTTCTCTACAGCTTACGCAAAGAAGCAGCCTCCAAATTAATCAAACTAATGGGGGGAAAAAATCCATAAAGATAACTATCACAAATAAACTCAAGAAAATAAACAACTTATTTAGTGAATGTTCACGTTGCCACTAGGTGCTCTGACTTTGAAGACATGTAATTTAAAAGAGCTCCAGGCTGCACAAATGAGCACGGGCTAGAAAGTGGCGGACATGACGATCTCTAAAAATGGTGATGACCAATGTGGGGCGGCAACAGGCCCCCTCATCCACCTCTCAGAGTGAGCTTAAATTGATGCACCTTTTCAGAAAGGTCATTTGAAAGTATGTATCAAAAGACTTAAAAATGTTTATATTCTTTCGTCCAGAAATTCTATTTCTAAGGAATTTATTTTAAGGAGATAATCAGAGAAGTGCTCAAAGATTTTGTAGAAGAATGCTTAATAGTTTTATAATACAAGAGAAAAAGGAAAAGGGAAAAGGGACACCAGCTAAACATCCAACAACAGGGAGGTAGTGAATATTCTCGGGGGGTTTCTGCTAGCCACATCCTAAGGCCCTTCTTGTTTGGGGAGCAGGACCATTGAGGGAGTCTTGATTGGAGTCAGGGCCCCACTTCTCATCACAAAGTCTTTCCCCTTGTGGACAGGGTAGGACACATTTTTCGAGGCTTGCCCAGAAAGATGCTCCTTCTCAGAACACTGTAACCTAAGTAAATGCAAAAACGCTAAGGACAGATTGTCTCTGTGGTTGACCCTAAACAGGCTTCCCACTACTGAGTCTATTTTGTTATCTGCCCTTTTTCTTAGCCTATTTTTCTAGCCCTTTCATAAATGCTATTGCTACCTAATAGTATTCCAGTAAATTATTCTTCCACTTAATTTAGCCAGGGTTGGTTTTGTGGCTTGGGGGAAAAAAAACAAAACAAAACTCTGACAGACACAAAGAGAATGATTAAATACATTAGGAAACATCTATTCAATATAATATCATTCATCTATCAAAACCATGTTTTCAACACAGATTTAAAGGCATGAGGAAGACAGTATTGAAAGATACATAGAACTTATGATCATGGTTGTATAAGCCTATGTACACCTGTATAAACATTATTATCGTATCTGTATATCGACCTACCTATCTGTGCGTGTATATAGAAAAACGTATTACAGGAAAACACACATAAAGGCTAACAGTTCTTTTTTTCTGAGAAGAAAAATTATTGGTGATACTCAAGCCACTTTATCTTCAGAACTAACTTATCTGTCACCTCCTCCAGAAAGCCTTCTCCAACCTGGCTTAGGAACCCTCCTTTATGCTTTGGGAGCACCTAATAAGTCTTCGTATCATACTATACCAAATTGTAATTGCCTCTTTACCTGTCTCTCTGACCATTTTTTTATTGCCCACTCTCTATCCTTAGGTTCACATAGTGCTTACTTATGGTAGACATTCAACACAATTTGTAGAACAGATCCATGCAAGAAATATTGTTATAATAAGGAAAAAATGATGCTATTAAAAAGAAAGGGCTAGGAACAGAAGATATTCTGGTGAGAAGCGAAGAGAGATAGGAAATTGTTATCTTATAAGGAGTAAATTAGATGCGACAGTGAATTGACTCTTTTGGACCCAGTGAAATGGACAGATGTTGTGTTGTCTGGCATATTAGATTGGTGTAGACAAATAAACCATGGCTTTTTTCTTGGTCTAAATCATCGCAATACCAGCCTCCCTCTCCATTTTTACTTTGCTCCCAGAGATATTGCCTGTTCATCCAGCGGCGTCTGTCCCCCAAGTACATCTTCTAAGATTACCATCAGCTAAATATTACATTGTCTTTGGACGATTTTCCTGCGTTATAACTCCCCATCATATTTTCAATGCTTTTTTCTAGTTCCAGACAAGCTACAGACTCATTTACCTTTGCGTTTGCCTCACCCAAGGAAATTGAAAATAAATTTTAATTTCCTAGTTGAGGGCTATGTGCTTTGTGTGGTTCAGAGGAAAAGAATTATTCTTGTTTGATGGAGTTAGGGAATATTAGAACAGTTTCTGGAGTTAGTGAAATTACACTCTAATTGATCACTTGTTTACATATTTGGAGTTCATTCCAATGAGCAGAGGTTTTGTCAATATCTGTGGTCTGTTTGATACCTGGCCTCAATCTGTCAATCACTCCAGTAACCATATTCATAGACTTCAGATGTGAATTTTAAATTCCAGCAAAGCTTTCAACTGGCCTTGGAAATGCAGTTAAGCCTTTCTCATAGTTAGTTACCTATCTGACTACGCAACGTGAAAGAAAAACTTTCTTTGGGGCAAATCAACAATCTCTGGAAGGAAAATAAACAAGAGTGCCTTTAGAACTTCAGAAGCCCAAGTTCAAGTTTCTGGACACAAAGGATGAGCAGATAAGTCTTGATTGGTAAGTGTGAGGGCCTGTAGGAATTTAATAGAAGTTTAGGTCTTTGGCGTTTCTCAGTGAAGTCCTAGAATGAGACTAGGTCTGAGGTGAAGCTGACTGGAAAAGCAGACGATTTCTGAGGGGGGAAAAACAAAGATATTAACTTTTGGCAGCTTGGATATTCGTTTTAGTTTTCATCCCTTCTTAGGAGAACTATTTTTATTGCAAAAAATACATAATGCTAGCATTAAAATAGTCAACAAGCATTGATTGCGACAGGAATTGGGTTCCATACACTACTGAACATGAAAGAAAGGGCCCGCACATGCACAGAAATGTGTGTGTGTGTGTGTGTGTGTGTGTGTATCATGTCTTTTTTCTTTACTTAGTTGCAATCATTACACGGGTTTTTGTTTGTTTGTTACTTAACATTATTATATCCCATGTTTTTCCATGTTCCTACATCGTTTTCAGGGTCAATAATTTAATTTTGACAAATGGCCATTCATATTCTGTAGGACAAATTGCTGCTCTAGTAAGTAAGACCAAAAAGAACTTTTTTTGTGGCATATGAGCATTTTTTCTTCATTGTAATTGTTTCCTGGGATAAATCCTCAGGAATGAGATTCTTCAGTCTTTGAAAAGAAGACAAATGTGGTGGCTGTGTACCACCATGCCCCATTTCTAAGACACTGGAGTGCTTCACTGTATCTGTTATAGTAGTTTCGGGCTGAATCCTTAACACAATACTCCAAGCTTCAGAATCCTTCTTAACACAATACTCCAAGCACCCTCTATCATTCGGCCTCAGGAGCCATCCCTGGTAAACAAATTTATGATTTTGATATGTATTGCCACACCACAATATTACCTTGGAGATATGTCGGGGGAAAATACCACTTTCATTTACTTCCCCTTCCCAGGAAATCAGATTTTCCTTTTAGCCGACCCAATCTTCCCTGTGGTTTCCTTGGTCACTTTTGAGTTTCTAAATAGTCAATACTCCCCTCCCTGTCCGTGGTGTTCCATCAGAGCTCACTGTACCATAATGCCAACTGCCTTTATGGAAGTAATGAATTTCACCAGGGCTTAAACAAAAGCACTAGATTTCCTTTAGCTAAGCTGGCAGCCTTCCTGACAGTTTAATGACCACCAGCAGGAAATAAACCTCCCAAAGCAGTGAGAAGGAGGCTCTGATGTCTTCATTATTTAAGTTAAAAAAGCTTAAACCAAGAGGCCATCAAGGGTCTGTATCCTGGTCCCTCCAGCCAGGCACAGACCTCTGACTTTCACAGAGTAGGAGGTGGGGCTGGCTCTTGCAGTCACTTTTCCAGCAGTGTCAGCGCATGGCCAATGCCTTTAACAGTTTCCTCTCCAGCTACACCTGAAGCCTCCTAAAGAAATCTTGTGAAGGCATTGCCTTCTACTCCAGAATTTCTCCAAGTTCTGCTCCTTTTCACTCCTAGAACGTATTGCTCATTTTTCTCCTGATTTCCCCGGTGTGGGGGACATCTACTACTTTGCTTCAGCTGCTCTCTCTCCTTTGGTTCACTGGATAATAGCATCCTCATGCACATGCCTCCATTCATGACCCCGGTGCCCACTCATGATGCTTTCAATGTGAGTCTAGCGGGACTGCCAATTCCAGTTCCTTGTCCATCTCTCGGAAAGAATTAGGATATGTACGGCCCATCCTCATCCCCCTGGCTAGACAGAGTGGTTCAAAGACTGGGCAAGAAACCCAAGACAGAGTCATCAGTCTTTTTCAGAGTTTTAAATCTTCTGAAATAGGTTGGGGGGGATTCTGCTTTTCTCCCACGGTTGCCAGGCTTGGTTACTATGAGCTTGGCGCTCACTGTGGTCATTGCCCCCTTTGCCTTCTGCCACAGGGAGGAAGCTTAGTCACAGCAAAAGAGAAGGAGGCCTGCCTACACAGATGGGGACGGGCATGGGTTGGCCCTGTTGACAAATCTGAGGCTGTGCAGCTAGTATGGCCCACAGAAGGGGAGAGATTCTAAGGCCACTCTTTATCCCAAAGCTCCCTGGGCCTGTCCTTGCCCCGCCAGCAAGAGTACGAGGTTGGTATGACCACTCTAAGAAAGAACGAGGTCCCTGATGAATGGTTGTTGACCAGGTGGGGTGAAAGGGGGTGAGGTAAAGCCAGCTGGTCTATTCAATGCTTGAAATGCTGGATTCTTAACAGACGCCTGAACTGAGTGGGTTAGCCTCAATATTGTTTTCCACCGGCATACAGGGGGACACTGGTTGGGAGTTCACAAATTTGGTTATCTGCAAATTTTATTGGTATCCCCTAAGCGCCCCGAAGTTCTTGTCAATAATCTTCCCCTAGGAAGGCAGTTTCTCCAGGATACAAGAGTCAAATGCTTCCTTTTGACAGAGAAACAGTGATTAATGAGCAGACTAACTAATTGGCCGCATGGGTGTGCTCACCGTCCCCTGAATGTTTCTTGCACAGCTCCTCTGCATACACAATTCTCTCATCTCAGCGGCCTTCCTCCTGTCTGCCATTGATTCTGAAGACATCCAGATTTCTCAGCTGTGCCAACTGCCATCCAAAACCCATGCGTGGGCGCAGGCTGGTTGCAGGGGTGATTTACTGATAAGAATGGTAGGTTGAAAGACTCCACTTTGGCTATGACTTTTGGATATGATTCGGTTGTTAATCAAGGGTATGTGGAAGCTTTATTGAGATTTATTTTTCCTTTTGTCAGTAATGCCTCCGATGGCCCAAGGTTTATGAAGTAATTTTAAGAGAATGACATTTAAGGACTTCTAGATCACATTGTTTATTGATATACAACTTCAGTGACAGTTATTGATTTGAAAGTTCCAGCCAACACCCAACTGAAGTGATGACCGCGGCCACACAGTGCGGTGTGTGTGTTAGCTACTTAAGGAAACATTTTAATTACAAAAATCTGCGACGGGCTAGGCCCTAGACTCAGGCCACCGATGGATGGAGTAGATGACTTTAAGTGCCCGCTCCTCCATGAAGACTCGGAGCTCCTTTATCTTTTCTGTTTTTCATTAGCTTTTAGTCATTTGCTGCTTCTCATTAGTAAATATTTATTGAGCAGCCACCAAGTGCCAGACTCTCTGTTGGGTACTGTGGGGAATGCTTCCCCTTTCTCCTCCTGAAATGACATATTTCCATCTATCTGCCCTTACCCACTTCTCCACCTGGAAAGAGAAGAGGCTGATCCGATTGATCATGTCTTGACATTTTACCCTAAGCAGCGTTACTTCTGCTGGCCCATCAGGGCTGGATGGTTGTTGAGGCAAGCCTGCTATCCTTGCCATAGGCTGCACAATTTTCAAGATCTTACATATCTGTAAATGCCTTTTTTCAATCCTCACACTTGATGCATAGTTTGTTTAGGAAACCAATTCTAGAAGGGATGTCATTTTCCCTGAGCAATATAAAGGTACTTGTTCACTGACTTCCAGCTTCCACTGTAGCTGTTAAGAAGCTCCATGCCATTCTGATTTCTTTCCTTTGTATATGACCTGTTTCTTTCCCCTGGAAGCTTAAAGGTCTGTCTCTGGCATTAAACAATGATGTGCTTTGTGAGGGTCCTTTTACTGTTATTGTTTTGAGCATTTTGCTGGATACTTTGCATCTAGAAAGTCTGGTTCTTTGTTCACAGGAAATATTATTGTTTTGATACTATCTTCTTCTTTAGTTTCTTTATTCCCTTTTCCCAGAATTCCTTTTAACTGAAGGTTGGACCTCCTACACTGAGCCTCTATTTTCTCCCCATCTTCTGTCCTCTTTTCCACCTACTTTCAGGAAATTTCCCCTCCTTTCTCATATAGGCTTTTATTGAAACTTTTATTCCTGTTGCCATATTATTAACTGTTAAAAAGTTGAATTCCTTTTTTTACAACATTCTAGTTCTGTCTCACAGATATGATTTCTTAGCTCTCTGAAGATAATATCTTTGTTTTCTCAGTGTTTGCCTGTTAATTTGGAATCTGTGTTTCCAGTTAGAAGTGTTCCTCAATATCTGACTGCATTGAAAGGAGGCTGCTATGGTCTGAATGACTGTGTCCCCCCAAGTTCATATGTTGAAACCTTAATGTACAATGTGATAGTATTAGGAGGTGAAGACTTTTGGTCGAATTAGGTCATAATGGTGGAGCCCTCATGAATAGGATGAACGTTCTTAGAAGAGACAGAGCTCCCTGGCCTGTGTGAGGACACAGTAAGAAGATGTTGGCTATCACCAGAAGACAGCCCTCACCCAACCATGCTAGCACCTTGATCTTGGCCTTCCCAGCCTCCAGGTCTGTGAAAAATAAATTTCTGTTGCTTATGACCTACCCAGTCTGTGATATTTTACTAGCAGCCCAAATGGACTAAGAGTCTTTGACTGTTCATTCCCTTACGAGGGAAGCACTGATCAGGAAGGACCTAGAAGCTGTGAGATTCTGTCTTGTGTGGATCCAGTTTCCCTGGGAACAGCCATCCAATCACCTGTGTAGATTAGTGAGGTTGACTGCCTTACTCTGGGAACAGAGTGGTGGAAGGAAGCTAGAACTTCCACATTCAACACAGAGCCTTTTACTTAACCCCCATTTTTAATAAAGTGAATCACGCCTAAGCCCAGAACCTCTCGGGTTCACCCTGTAAAGGAGACACCTTCTGTCTTCAGCTGAGATGATGAAGGGTGAGTTGCCCAGCTGCCAAGCCGGGAGAGAGGCCCTGAGGGTCTAACTGCTCCTTAACTAGATTTTAAACCCATCATTTTGTGTTCAGGCCACTCAGACCCTGGCTTGCAGAGTCTAGCACCTCCAATTCCTGCCCCTCTAGACATTCTGTGGGCTGAGTCAGCTTGTTCCTTCTATCTCCCCCCTCCTTCACCTTACAGACTCCTAGCTTGCAGCTTCCCTAGCTCTTGAAGAAGACGCTATAACTTCTACCTCCCATCTTCCATTCTGTTGACTTCTCTCATTTTCCCGTTTTCTTTGTTTGTATGGATTTTACCGCCTTAATTTAATTAACGTCATTGTAGCTGGGTTTGGGATTAATTGAGCTATTCACTCCACCACATTTAGATGGAAGTTTTTAGGGCACCTTTATTTTTTATGTTATTCATTTTATGTCCAAATAAATATATTTTATTCATTTCCTATTATAATTAGGGGGAAATTAACATTTTAAAGAGATTTTCTGAAATCTTATTAGCTTTGGTCATGTATATTCTCAAAACAAACAAACAAACAGAGGTGATATTAAAAGTACCGTCTCTGCCCCTGACAGCTTTCATACATGAAAAACTCAGCCCAGCCCCCAGAAAAGGGTGGGGATCCCTGCTCTTCAGGGCCAACTCAGATTGGAGGAAAAGGGAGAGCTGAGCATGAGGAGCAGCAGAGGGAAAATGCAAAGAGAAGAGGGCTTGGAGGGGAGAAAGGAGAAAGAGACAAATGACCCACACAAATCCCACCATCTTCACAATCCTTCTCAGGCTCAGACCTTGCCCAGGAGAACAAATACCATCATAATGAAACTCTCTCCAAAACAAAGAGTTTGAAAGCCCAGAGGATGTTGAGCTACCCAAGAGAAATCAATACCAGAAAATCCCAACAGAACTCAAGAATTAGGGCAGCCCCTGGAAATGGGTTGTGGTGGGCTGTGACCTGCCCATGTGTCTGATGTGGCCGGTGGGAAAGGCGGGCCCACGTGGACCTGGACCAAGGAAGTCTTGGTCTCCTCCTCTCCTCCTCCCACCCTCCCCATTTCTCTGAGGAAATTTAATTTTCTTTTTTGGATTCTTTTCCCTGACAGTACCCATTATTCTTGGCGAGGCCACAGAAAACTTCACCCATTTCTTTTTTGCTTGGGTTTCCTGCCTTTATGTGCTCAGGCGGAAGCAGATTCTGAAATCCAGTAACCGTTATTCATCTGACTATTGTTTGAAAAGGCAACTAGGGGCTGGACCCTATTATGTCCCATCTTGGTCTCCTCCGGCCGGGGCCTCGGGTCTGCTGGAACGTAGTCTGTCACCCTTGTGGGATGACTTCCTATTAATATTTACCAGATGCCGTTCACTGCCTAATCCTCTTACCGTCCGATGAGTTCTAGCCGCTCCCTGCAGCATAAAAAATGCCACAGTGACTATGTACTTAAGAGCCTATGTTCTTGGCCCTTGATTCTGAACCAGGAAAGGAAACCAAATAGTGATTAACTCATAAAATGAAATGCCCAAATTAGATTTTGTTCTTCCCGAGGCCCAGCCCCAAAGATTACGGAGACTAATGCAGCAAATGGAGAGAAGCACAGAGAATGTAGGCCCTGGAGCAGAGCTCGAGCAAGGCCCCCCGGTCAGATGGTCAGAACCCAGGGAGGGAGTCTGCTCGCAGCGGTGCTGCACTGAAGGAAAGCCACATGGGGGTGTCTGGAAAGCACCAAAGTGGTTCTCCCATTTCATTCTATCTGAAAACCTCTGAAGGAAATCTCTAATGTTGTGGTTTTTCTAGCCTATATTTGCTTCTTGAAATGGTGGGTGGATTCCTATGGTGCTGGATGGGATGCATAATACCTACCAGCTCTCAAACTAGGGGTTACCATGGCATGGTAGGTAGGGCTTGAGGGGCAGCTTCTGGGGCCTGGAGGGTTCTGTTTCTTCATCTGGGTGCTGCTTTCTTAGGGATATCTGTGTGCAAATCCAGCAACTGTGCACTTATAATATGTGCATGAGTCTATATGCATGTTATTCTTCAATAGAGTGCATTAAAAATGCATCAGTGACTTTTACCTCTCTGGAGTCACAGACCCTTTGAGAATCTGACAAAGGATGTGGACCCTCTCCCCCAGGAAAACTTTCAAATTCCCCAAATTTTCATCTAATTTTGGGAGTTTCATTGACTACCTGAAGTCATGGACAGAACAGAGCCCCACGTTAAGATTCCCTGCCCAGCGTTCTCTGCTTCCTCCCTCATTTTTACCCCCATGTCTACTCAGATGCTGAGTTCCACGCATTGTTGCTGCAGACGGGCTGCCTGCTTTCCTCTTCCATGCTGCCAGCCTGGCCCATCTCTGACCTTCATTGTCCGTAATCCATCCCTGATTTCATCATGAAAGGTTTCTGCGCAAAAAACCTACCCTGCCTGCTCTGGGCTAACTGGAACAAATAGATACATTTCATCCCAGATTTGCAGAACCCCCATCAGCTGCCCTTTTCTTACCTACCCAACCCCGTCTCATATTCTTCGCCAGCTGTAACTTGCAATTTCCGTGACATTCACAATATATCAATTCATTCTTGCCTTTGAGCATTTCACTTTTCTCAGCCAGAAATCCCTCTCCTTTTGTTAAGCTCATAAAATACTACAACCACAAGTCTGTTTTTCCGAAGAACCCTTTCTTGACTACTACTACAAAGATGTCTCCCTCCTTTCAACTCTATGGCACTTTTCTCTCTACCTCTCATTTCATTACATGGTCCTGTGTCATTCATTCATTCATTCATTCATTCATTCATTCATTCATTCATTCATTCATGTGTTCTATAAAGATTATCTGTTATTTTGTTTGAACTTCATTAGTTTTCTACTGCTGCTGTACCTAATTACCACAAATGTAGAAGCTTAAAGCAACACATTTATTATCTTACAGTTCTATAGGTCAGAAATCCAAAATGGCTACAAGCAAGTTATCGGCAGGGCTGCATTCCTTTCTGGAGGCTCTAGGAGAAAATCTACTTCCTTGCCTTTTCCAGCTTTTAGGGGATTCCCATATTCCTTGGCTCATGATCCCCTTCCTCCATCTTTAAGTGAGGGGAGTCCTTCTCACATCACATCACTCTGACATTCACTTCTGCCTCTGTCTCCCCCTTTTAAGGACCCTTGTGATTCCATTGGACCCACCCAGATGACCAAGGATCATCTTATTTTCATGTCAGTTGATTATCAGCCACCTTAATTCCATGTACAAGCTCAATTCCTCTTTGCCACATAAGGTACCATATTTACAAGTTCTAGGGATTATGTTGTGGATGTTTTTGGGGAGCCATTTTTCGGCTCTACCACAAATTCAGTAGCATTGTCTTCACTATACGTGATTTTATTACTTGGTCCTGTATAATTTATTCATTCATCCATTCAGTCATTTTATAGTGAACATCTATTCTTTTGTGGTCCAGCATCTATTACCCTGTTTCTAATGTAGTATCCCAAATTTCTCCTTGGGAATTACTACCTCTCTCACTCTCAGTCCATGTGCCCCAGGGGAGGAAACCCCCACCCCAACTCCATCCCTGGCTACAGTGACTCTTCTAGGAATGGACACGTGACCCAGACAGAATCAGTGAGACATTTTGGTGGGAATAATGGAAGAGAGGAACATGTTCTTTGCCATGGGGCTTGAATTGGGAAGATGAAAATCTGAAGATGCCAAGGAATACCATGGAAAGCCTGGAAGTGAAGCCAACACTAAGAAAGGCAGAGCTGAGGGATGAAAAGAAAATGAGTATTAATGCCATCATTTGAGCTCCTGGATCAAGCCAAACCTCTAGGCTTTTCAGTTACGAGGTTTATGTTTCTTCAGGTAAAGAAAGAAGTCATTGGGGGCCAGATCAGGTGAGTAGGGAGGGTGTTCCAATACAGTTATTTGTTTACTGGCTAAAAACTCCCTCACAGACAGTGCCCTGTGAGCTGGTGCATTGTCGTGATGCAAGAGCCATGAATTGTTGGCGTAAGTTCAGGTCGACTAACTTTTTCACGCAGCCTTTTCAGCACTTCCAGATAGTAAAATTGGTTAACTGTTTGTCCAGTTGATACAAATTCATAATGAATAATCCCTCTGATATCAAAAAAGGTTAGCAACATCGTTGCAACAAGTCCGCCAACTTAATTCTCAGACCTCATACACACTGCACACCTACTTTGTGTTATGCTCTAGAAATTGCAATATAATATTGCTATCATGATGAAGATTATGAAAGTTTTCAGCATAGACAGGTTACCTCAAGTTTGGGAACAAGGAAGCAACTAAGCTGACACAGTAGGGTAGATAGGGGTTTGCTAGGCTGAGGTGGGGTAGAGGTGATGATAAATTGTGTTTCAGATAGAAGGAAGAGTGTGTGCAAAGGCTAGGAGGTAAGGGGCTCTCTACTTCTTTCCCAAGTGTAAGTCTGGCCTCTACAACCAGAACATAAGTTCCTCAGTATCTATCTAGATTTAGGGTGGCATTACAATCATAACAACCACTAGAATAAGACAGTATCAATAAATGCTAATGCTTTTCAAGACTTATCATGTATCAGTGGCTAGTTTCAGTACTTTGCATGTATTATTTAATCCTCAAAACCACCTTTTGAAGTACTCAATATTATCACTATTTTACACATGAGGATACCGAGGCAAAGAAAAGATAAGCAACTTGCCGATGTGGCAGACACGGCTGGTTGACTGACCAACAGTCATCCAACAGTCGTTCATCTGCGTCTCCCTTATTAGAAGAACCTCAATTTTGTTCAGTGGATCATGTCTATAGTTTTTATACCATATATCATTCTTGTACATTCATAGAAATTATATATATATATATATACACACACACATACATACATACATATACACACATACATACATACATACATATACATACATACATACATATATATATATATATATATATATATATATATAGAGAGAGAGAGAGAGAGAGAGAGAGAGAGAGAGAGAGAGGAAATTAGTCAAGGCATTCCTAAATCTGCTTTACATTGAGACTCTAACTCTCCTGAATCACTTTTCCACTATGATTCACCAATGTTCAAGACTTTCCATATACCATTATCCTCTGCCATCAAGAGTTTTGGTGATGCAGTGCTATTCAAGAGGATTCCCCTCTGTAATCTCTGGGCTTTGTTCCTGAGATGTCACCACTTCTCTACAACGTTAATGCCCGAGCACAGGCAATGCTTAGCAACAGCAATTATATGACATACCCAGTATCAGAGATGTTAAAATAGAAAATATGTGTATATGCGCAGGTGCAGGCATGCATAGCTTAGGTTAAAAAAAAAGGATGGTGACTTCCTCTTACTATTAAAATACTCTTAGCTTGTTTTCTGTTATTTGCAGCCAAAAACTTCCTTTCTGATTCACCCAAGAAACCAGCATAATGTGTGTCAGAGCTCAGGTTTGAACTCCATCATTTTGATTTTAGACTAGGCTACTGATTACTGTGCTAAACAACTTTTGTGTTTTAGCTAAAGCGACAGATCTAATTGACTGATAGCGACTTCCTGGAGTGTTGTGTTGAGACCACGGTCTATTACCCGTGACTGCCATGGAACCCTGAGTGGCGAGTTATACGTGCAAGCTGCATAGTCACCTTTCTTAGATAATCATCTCAACTTTCAATTTTTATTCAAAGCCATGGGTTCCTACAGCTGGGATACAACCAGCTTCAACCTAAACACTTCAGAACAAATAGGCAGAACTGCCACAAACGGCCATGCAGGTTGCGTACTGTACAACTTCAGAGAGTGCTGTTCACAATAGACTATGGTGTAAATGGCAGCCCCTGGTTTTGTGCAGCACACAACGTGCACAATTGTATCTGGAAGCTCTTAAAATGGTAATTCTCTAGTTAAACACCATGGATACAACCTTCATAGCTAATTGCAATCATTTATTCTGGAATTTTATACCCAGTATGAAGGTCAAGTTATTTTTATGTCTAATTAAATTTCTACTATTTAAATTAAATTCTCTTCCTGGATGACACAGACTTAAGAATAATATAAATCATTTAGTCTGGCTCAGTAGAGGCTCAATATTCATCAAACATAAGTGAAACATTAAAAATCCTTCACAAATTTGAAGACAATAATTAAGTCTCCTATTCTCATTAGCTTCTCTAAGCTAAACAAACCCGATTTATTTAACAAGCTATTACCATGTGCCAGGAACTATGCTGAACACTTTAATACGTGATGTCATTTCATCTTCACTGTAACCCTAGGTCGGGACAAACATCCTCACTGAGGTAGGTTTGTCGTTACTCCCATTTTACAGATTATTCCTATTTTACAACGGTTGGGAATGCAGGACCTGAAGTTAAACAACCTGGATCCATGTGACCTTAAGTAAGTCATCTAGTCCCTCTGGGCTCCAAATCTGTCAACTGTGCGATGGAGATAAAGACAATGCCTACTTCATAGGGTTGCCCCAGTATGTATGGTATTCAGCACCATGTCTGGAGCTTAGGAAATACCCAAGATTCGTTGCTGCCATTGTTATTATAATTCCAACACCCCAGTCTGGGAAGGGACTGAGCAGGGAACTGAACTCCAGGATCCAGGATGCCTTCTCCCACTCTGCCTTTCTCACTCTACCACAGTTTTGAAAAGGAGCTTAGAGCATATGTCATCACCTCCTCATTTTACAGACGGGGGCCTGCGGCTCAGTGGGGATCACTGTGATCCACGTACCTAACTGGGAGAATCTGGTTCTCAGAATAGCCAGTCTGCTCTCTGCCACTCTGCTACTTATCTTAATGCTACATGGGCTGAGGCTTCACCCTCTCATTGGATGAATGGAGAAATCTTTGAGAAAAAAATAGCACACTCATAAGGGACGACTTGGACACATGTTCTGTTTCATGGCAAGAGGAGAGATTGTCCTCCCATGATGCCAGGCTGACTGAGGCTCCAAGGAGTCCCCAGGCCTGGCACCTCTGTGCACACCTGGTACCTGGCCCTGCCCAGGAGCTGGTGCGTGCTTGGACATTCCAGAGACCCATGACAATTACAGGGCACCATTCACTTACCCGGGGACTTCTTGTGTGAATTAGTGTGTCCTATTAAAAAGGAAATCCAAGATAATAAATTGTCCTACAGGGCTCAGATGGCTTTAATCGTGGTTTCATCTTCTCCCCCAGGCCTGGTGATTTCTAATGAGTTCCAGCTCACATCCTGGATGAATTATCGTTGGAGGAGTGTGTACACTCAGTGAAAATAAACTAACAGTGAGACTCATGTTTACTCTTTAGTAAGTCTATCCAAAAATAGTCTGTTTTTATAAAGAACATTTTTCAAATAGAAGAGTGACTACTGATTAACCCCTTATGCTTTGTACAAAAAATAAAAACATAGACACATACACACAGTTGAATTTATGACTTTTGATCTATGGAGTAATGTGTAATATGGACATAATCTATGACCTTTGACAAGTTTCTTCCCACCCTGGGCCTTAGTTTACTCATCTACAAAATGTAGATAATAACATCTACGTCTCATGGCTGTTGTGAGGATTCGTGTAAGTAAATGGTCAAGTTCAGCGTATAGTCGTAAATGTTAGGTTTTTGCAAAAGCTAATATTTTATAATGCTACACAAAGTCGCATGTAAATTGATTTTGGGAAATCCATCCTGTTTTCCCACGGACTTACATAATTTCAGAGGTTCTTTATCTTTTTTCTTCACTCCTCCTGGATCTATAGAAGATGGTGGCTCCTAACTGTTTCTCTGCCTCCCTCCACCTTTTATCAATTACTTAGGATCCCCAAGCAAATTCTTAGAACCCCTAGAAAACTACTGCTTAAAGGAATCCTGTGCTGAAACAAAGCGGTTGCCAGTAAAGTGAATAATCACCTTTTAATTGATCTGGTTTGTTAGTTGGTATATTGAATTTCTGTAAATTGAACCCATACTGTGGGGGTTGCTCTATGTCGATTTCCTCTGCAACCTCATCTGGTGAGAAAGAAATTAGGTAGAATTGTTTATACTTCAAGGAAGGGAAGGATCAAGATGCACCCCACCCCCAACCCCCTTCTCTCTACAGAGAAGTATTGCTTGTCTTTTCTATAATTCCTTCTTCTTCCTGCCTTCGGAAGAGGAAAGGGCCTCCAGGCAGGGTCAGTTGTAGCCATGGTGGTGAAGGACAGTTGTGTGTTTGAGTGTGTGAATCTGAGAGTGGGTGTTTGAGAAAGGAGCTGAACTTCTGAACTTGAGCCTGGGTCTTGGGTCTGGGTGAAAATGCAGCCACGGACAGGAAGAGCCCCTTGTGCAAAATAGCTGCCACTTCTCTTCCCAGCACCTCCTGCCCCCCTTTTCTCATGCAATCCTCACAGGGCCACCTCGACCCCACTGAGAAGAAACCAGAAGCCAGAGGGACTCTAGTCAAGGGCATCATGACTTAGGGGTGCATCATCTCCTGGTTTCTCCATTGATTGAAAGAGGACTATGAATCTGTGCTGCCTCAGGGAAATCATGAAGTCTACAGAGGAAGCCTCAGCCATTATTCAGGGGTTTGATGTCTACCTTGGCACGTCAGGTTGTGAGGAGACTCTCGGAGAGGAAAGCCAAGAGTAGAAGACTAGAAAATATTGGAAGATGTTTTTACCTAAACTCCTCTTGTGCATATAAAATTCAGTAACAATTCTGGAGCCACTATTTCTGAGAATGGTGAAAAAACGCTTCCTCTTTCCACATCATTATAACGCCATCACTTCTCTGGTTAAAGCTCATTTCTTTGGGGTAATGCATTCAGTTGAATTGAAAGTTCTCCCCCTGCCCTTTTCTTTGTCTCCCCAGTGGGGAAGCTGAGTTCCCAGAAGGCTTTTTCTTACCCTCCTGTCCTCATGAGAAGGTCATATGTCCCAGATAAGATCTATCAACCTGGCAAATCCAGGTACCACCCAATGTCAAGGCTGGCATCCACTGAGGCATGTGATTCCTCTGGAATTGGGTATTGGCTTCTTTGTCATACCCACTTCTAAAATGTCCACAACTGGTGTCACAGTGGCACAGCAAATGCAGCTTGTCCTATGACATAGCATCGCCTTGGCTCTGTCCCTGGCTGTATCCTCTCTCTGGGATGCAACTTTGGCTCATCCATGCTAAAGACTCTGCAATGATATCCCCTCAAATCACATCACAGTGACCCCATGGCATGGGGTATCCGACCAACAAGTGTTCTCTGCCCAGAATATCAGATCCAGTTTTTAGATCTCCAACCCTCTCCCCTTTTGCATGGATTCAACACTGAAGCATGAGGTAAAGGATAAATATTCTACCTACCGCCTGCCTCAGTGCTGATGTAAATCCTCAGAGGATCCAAGGAGAAAATGCTGTAAGGAAGGCATTAACTATTGAGCTTAGCACACAGAAAGTGCTCTCTCAGTCTTACAAAGATAAAGATACCTCATTAGCTGGCACAGTCTAATCAAATATTTAATCGGTTACTTAACTGATTTAATATCTCTGTGTTCTCATCACCCAGCACAACACCTTATACACAACAAGGGCTCATAAATTATTTGCTGAATTAATTCATTTTAAGGGATGAAATCCAATGTTGCTTGAAGACAAATCCTTTCCTTTCCACTGGATTGGGAAGAAGGGCGTACCTCATTTGGGGACCCCTAAGCGACCAGGACACGAGCTGGCTAGAAAAGAGGCAGGTACGTATGGGGCTTTCCCACCCACAATAGTCCTACTTCATGTTCTTCTTTCTTAGTTACTTGTCAGGGCTCCCCTCAAAAACAAGCGGCTGAGTTGAATTTAGGAAATGGTTTTGAAATCAATGGGCCCAGGGAAGTCCCTTTGAGTCAAAACTTGAAGAAAGTGAGTACTGCTAAGCAAACGAGCTTATCTTGCCTCAAGATGGGAAGAAGTTGTAGGGAGTAGCTCAGTGTTGTGTCCACAGCAGGTGTTCAGTGGGTGGAATGAATGAATGAATGCATGAATTAATGCTGAGTCCAGATAGGCATTCTAAACCTCACCTTTATTCCCCTTTGTTCAGAGTCCACAGCGCGTTTTTACTAGCCCACACGTTGGCCACCTGAGCTCTGAAAACCAATGTAGTCAGAACAGTAAATGCCCCCCCCCCCAAATGTTATTCATTATTGCACACATGTGAGCAAATATCTGGCATACAAAAACCCCAGCCCTACCAGCAACTTAAACAAGAGCTGGCTACCTCAAGGTGCCCTATATTCTATTCAATGTGGGCATCTACTGTGTGTAGGAACCAGCAATGAGAGCTTTGAAGAAGGCATGTAGGAAAAAAGCAAATATAGTTTCTGCCCTAAAGAAATGCAAGAGTATAAACTAGTAAGGAGAAAAACAATAAGTAGACCACCATAGATTTAGTCATACCAGAAAATACATGTTAAACTACATTTGAGTGGTACAGTCATTTTGTGCTACTGGATTTCCAAAGAGCAGGTGATCCCTTTGAGGACTAGAGAGGGAAGCTAGGGGAGACTTTCTGCAGGAGCTGAGACCACCTGAGTCATGAGGCATGAGTCCAATTCAGACAGGGGGTGACCAGGGGAGGCCCAGGACAGTGAGGACACTGAGTCTCCACTGGCCACCTCACTGGGGGCTCCTCAGAGAAGACATTCGGGAGAGTATCAGTTGATAGTAATAGGGACCACATCTCAGGCACTGGGCCAAGAGTATAACATGAATTATCTCGGGAATCCTCTCAATAATGCCCCAAGACAGTATGGCAGACACTGCTGGGGTCTCCCCTTCTTCCTTCCTCACAAGACCTCCGTTTTGTTTGAAGCAACAATACGTCCATATCCCAGCTCATTTGCCGGTATAGCTGTGGCCCGTGAAGTGTAAGATGGAATCACTAAGTGGGGCTCTCCAGCAAGCTCTTCAAAGGGGGACAGATGCTGCTGGCCTCTTGTTACTTTGCCTGAAACTGGAACAGCCATCTGCTGGCCCTGCCTGCTTGGGCAGCACGGCAGAAGGAGCCTGGGACCTCAGTGCGTCTCTCACACAATGGTACCCATCCCGGGTTGCCTACCTCTGAACTCCTTTTTCCATGAGAAATAAGCTCCTATTTGGGTGAGCCGCTGCCCTCTGCCCTCTGTGGTTTGCAGCTGAATGTAATCTTATCATAAACAGGGAGGTGATATTAATAACCTGTTTACAGACTAGGAAACCAGGCTCAGAAAGTGTCGCTATTCTTAAGCCGCAATCCAATAGTCAAATCCAGACCAATGCGGAACAAGGCTGGTTGACTCCAAAAGTACACTGAGAATGTGTGAAACTACTCCAGAATCACATAAAAAAAATAAGTTAAAGAAAGAAAGCAAACTTTAGCAAATTTTTAACCTCTCACATAGCCTTTATCACAATCCACTTTTTATTAGATGTTGGTAGGTGTCTTTTTCTCTCCACCATACATTGCTTTGGAACCTCCTAGAAGTCAGGGCTAGGATAATCATGCCTGTGGCACTCCCTTCTGCCCTCCTTCAATGCCTACCACGTTTCCCCGAAAATAAGACCTAGCCGGACAATCAGCCCTAATGCGTCTTTTGGAGCAAAAATTAATACAAGACCTGGTTTTATTTTACTATAATATAAGACCAGGTCTTATATAATGTAATGTAATGTAATGTAATGTAATGTAATGTAATGTAATGTAATGTAATGTAATGTAATATAATATAATACAATACAACACAACATAATATAATATAATACTGGGTCTTACATTAATTTTCGCTCCAAAAGATGCATTAGAGCTGATTGTCCGGCTAGGTCTTATTTTCAGGGAAACATGGTAGCTCAGGCTAAGTAAGCAACCCATAAATGTTGGTTGAGTCAAAAAAAAAAAAAATCAACATACTAACTCAGGATGATAACTTCTCCTGAGAAAGCCCATCCTTTTGTGTACAGATGTGTGTGGTTATGCTGGTGTGTGCTTGAGGGATTGTGTCCCATTGTGTATGTGTGTGTAGGTGTATGTGTGCACGTGTACACACACACACGCCTGAGTGTCTGAGACAGAGGACCAGAGCAGCAATGTTTACTCATCACTGTCAAATCCCATCGTCCCCCTGCCCCCATCCCTGGCTCCTGCAGACATACAGTGACAGCACCAATGATTATATTAGCGATAACTAAACTTTTGTGCAGGACCTGAAAATTTAATTTCCTTGTGGGAAGCTGCAGCGAAGAACTTAGCTTATGTAGTGCCAACAACACATGAACTTGCCCAGAAAAGGAAGAGAGAATACCAGCTACAGCCACTGGCTTCTGGATTTTTTTGAAAAATAAAAAGGCACCAGCTCATTTTTTATCTCCCCTTTTGGAAACAGCTCCAGATCCTTTTCTGTCTATACCTTCCCCACATCAGAGGGGTGGGAAGACACATGTAGCCCTTGAGAAATATCTAATTCATTCCAGTTTATTCTACGGTTGTGAATTTCTTCTCTCCATTGTTTAAAGTAATATAACTATCAATTTTTTTTCCTTAATTTGCTTGGGTGGTTGAGACTCTGATATTTAATGAGTCTTCCTCATGGGCTAGTGTGGGGACAGAGCCAGGAGTGCAGTTTCCAGGCTCTCGGCCTCACATAGAAAGGTGCTGGCTCAGGTAGTAGATGGCCATCAGCTGTGACTAGTTGGCCATCGGCTATTACTGGTTAGCCATTAGCCACTGATATAACTGCCGTGGCTACGCTAGCAAGGTGGTAGTGTGGTGTGGCGGTGTAGTGGCGGAGTGTGCGTGGAGTATGGATTGCGGATTCTGTGGCTTCTGCTTCCTGTGTCTCCAACCCAGCCGTCAGTGAGAATATAGTGGTATGACTCCCCTGTCTATGGCTCCGTGGGTGTTCCTTTTTGGCCTCACCATATCCTGCATTCTTATGTGGGGAGCGGGACAGAGACCCCAGAAGAGACCCCGCCTGACACCCTGCATGACAGCTAGGCACTGTAGTAAAAGTATTTGCATGCTTTAACTCATTGAATTCGCCCATTTTGAAGATCAGGAAACTGAGGGACACATAAGTAACTTGCCTAATGTCACACAGCTAAGAAGTGGCAGAGCTGGGATCCAAATCCAAGCAACTGCAATGCCCCAAACCTGAACATCACTGTATGTGGGGACTGGGGACTGGGCCTCAAGAATGCTGGCTCTTCTCTGCTGGCTGCTACCGAGAATCAGTAGACACCGGAGTCCAGGGCACCCTTAGAGTCACAGCAGACACCTGTGTAAGTGGCTCACGGAACAAGTCTGGGTGCTGCTGCGCGTGGGATGTTTACATGTGGGCCACTTATTTGTGTGTGTTTAATACAGTCTTGTGGCAGATGGTAGCAAAGCATTTCTGAGAACGGGCAGCTTTTCTGTTTGGTACAAAGGCATCATTTGGGCTGGGGTTCTCTGTGTCATATGCCCAGCAAAGCTGTGAAAACCAGTCCAGAAAGAGACGGAGATGAGATGCGGGACTCCACCCAGCGAGCAGTGCTGAGGGCAGTTTCCTCGTCCTGGCTCTGCCCACTCCTGGTCTTGTCCTTTGTGACCACCCTGACTACCCTCAACTACATTTTTACAATTAATTCCCCGAACGTGCTTAGGCTTCCTCGAGCATATTTCTGTTACCTGTGGAGTGGGATAACATTTCTAAACTATTAACCCATGTGCTCTTTTATTCTGGCATTTCCCTAGACCCCTGTGCCTCTCCCTTTCCTTGTTCAGCCCGCAGTCTGCATTTGTTCCCACAAGGAAGAGAAGACATAAAAGAAAGAGGAAGAGGGAAAGAAAGCTAATGAATAACTTTTGAGCTTCCAGAGTGTAGGCACTGGTACATAGGAGGGGCTCCTGCAGAAGTAATATATTTGAGATAATACAAGGTGAGGCTTCCTCTTCCCAGCATAGAAAGGTGTCTGTGGGCAGGGGAGAAGAGGGGTCAGGTCGGACACAAAGTGGAGAATCCAAGTTCAAGGTGGCAAAGCATCTAGAGGTGGCTCTGCCTTCACTTCGGTCAGCGCTGTCCTGCCATATTGCCCAGAAGCGGCACAGTGAACCATTGAACAGTTAACACACCAGGGGCCATCTGCCTGTGTGCCATATGTCACCTGGGCTAGGGCATCTGGTGAAAATGTCCTCCACTGGAGCTGGCAGCTCACTGCTGACTACAGATGTGATGCCCATCCCGCCCTGGACCTGGGGCTAGTCCACTCTCTGTGGGGCTCACAGACTGTCCAGCGACCATCAGAGCGAGCACCTTACCCAGTATTGCTAGACTAGTAGAATCAAGCAACATGGCCATTTAGAGAATTTGTAGTTAGGCAAGCAAGTTGACATGACGAAAGTATCATGTTATCCTTGTGGCCACGCTGGAAAAGTGCGGGCCCGATGGCAACACATTTAGGGAGACTAGGAGCCATCTGAACAACGAATGTGCTAGAAGCCTGATAAATGATGCCAATATCCTCTTACCACACAGTCTCTGTCCTCAACTCTGTGCTATTCAGGTGGCAGCTGATCAAAGCAGAGGCCATACCCAGAGCAGAGAAGAGATTCAACATCTGCCACGAGCGTGGAAGTGGCACGTGGCATGGGCTCCCGGCATTTGCTTTCTCTGCACCCAACCATGACATCCATGCCAGGCCTCCTTTCTCGCTCCATATGGACCACCCAGAAGTCCGTCCATGGCTTGCTTTCGTGTTAAAAGTCACAGCAAGCCCCTCTGACTTCAGGAAAAAGGGAGGGTGTCTTAGAAGCATGGGTTGTCTCCAGGTACCCAGGGAGGAGGTGCTAGTCTGCTTCTTTCTTAGGCTACAGCAAAGAGCACAATTGAACAAACTTACCTGCTTCCACTGCCAGAGTTTTTAAATCTCCGACTGCACCAATCCTGGATGGGAAGGAATGCAGCTTGAGACTAGTGCATGTGGTAAGAACACTTAGGATTGTAACTGCCAATTCAGGATGAGTCAACAATGTGATATGACTGCCAAAAAGACCAATGTAATCTTGAGCTGCATTAATAAAAGACCGGGCGCTGGTGCTGCCCTCAGCTCAGGGCATTGTGCATTCCAGGCACGGTGAACAGAGAAGGGTGGCCAGGGATGAGCCGAAATCACGCTCCACAGGGAATGGAAGGAGCACCTGGGGTATTGCTGTCTGGCTTCCTTTTAAGGGCTTGGTGGAAATTTCCAGCAGTTGGGCTCACCAGTGTGGAGTCTGAGGTTAGACAATCTGATTTAAAAATCCCAAATTCAGCCGCTTCCTAGCTTTTCCCTACACGTCAGGAATGTCCTAAGCACGCCACATGAAATATCTGATTTCATCGTCACCACAGCCCTCGGAAGGAGTACCACTTTATCCCTTTTTACAGATGAGAAAACTGAGGCACAAAGGGGTGGAGTAGCTAACCTAAGGTCACACAGTGAGCACGTGGAAGAGCTAGGCTTTGAAGGCAAGGAGAGTGTGCTTTCTTTGCTCTCCACCAACCAGCTGTATGTCCTTGGATCTTGTCACCTCCCCTCCCAGGGCCTCAGTTTGCCCACCTGGAGTGTGAGGTGAAGGATACCTGTCCTACTGCATCCTGGGAGTGTATGATAACAACGTGTTGGGGAGAGTTTAAAACTATGTACCAAAAGGTGTACTATTACCTCAGCTACAGAGGCCTCACACAGAAGAGATGAGGGAGGAACCCCCGTCTCCACAATGCCACGTACAGGGCTTTCATCCTGTGGGATGGGAGAGAGATGGATATGACCATCTTTGGGGAATACCATCTGCCAAGGGATTTACTACGCATATTCCAGGCATGGAGCGAAGCGTTTCATGGTCACCATGTGTCATCATCATTAAATTCACCCCCAAAATCCTGTTCTGGTAGGCACTATTGTCTCCTTTTACGGAAGACGGAGATATCGGGAGGTAAGCAAGACCAGCCCGTGGGGAGGGGAAGCTGGGACTGAGCCCCAGGTGTGTTTGCCTGGGAGGCCAGGTAAAGACAGGCATGAGGCAAAGATCCTGCTTCCATCATGGAACATCTGGCAATGACCAACTGCGGGAGCCCTGACATCAGCTTGCTGGGGTTCACCCAGGCCCTTCCACTTACAAACTGCACAACCTTACGCACACTTCTTGATGTCTCTAAGCCTTGGGGTCTTCAATAGTAGGATGGGAACAGCCATAGTGCCTGCTTGGGAGGATGAATTGAGACTCGGATAAAAGGCTTCACACATTGTCTGGAATCTAGTGAGAACTCTCTAAACGTCAGCTCTTATTATTTTTAAAGTGGGCCAAGAAGGACATCTTAAAAAGACAAATCTTCTACCACTACCAAAATTATGCGTCATGCACCCTCAAGCCCAGCAAATGCTTTTTGTGTGTTGGTATCATTACTTAGCCTCAGGTAGACAAAGTGCTGCAGCTCGCTGGCCTGGGAAGTCACGCCCCTCTTCCCCCCAGGCCCTTTGATAAACGAGGCAGGGGGTGCCGTCTCTCAGAGCTCCTCCGGTGTCCTTCCCAGAGGGGTACCTGGACTGACTCAGCTGGGAGGGCAGCAGTGACTCATTAAATATCAAAAACTGATTAACCACCCTCGGGCCTTGGGAAGGGAGCTAACATCCAGGAGACCCGAAGTTCTCTCCCCACCGCAGGCCCCCAGTGGCTCCTTAGACAGGAGAACAGGGCATGAAAATGAACTGTGTTTCCATATCAGGAGAGTGTTAGTCATTCTGGGCACACACATCTCCAGTTTTAATAAAAGCTCATGCTAGCACCCTCCCTCATCCATTCCCATGGCTTCCATTGTCATCTAGAGCTAATGAGTCTCCAATCCACGTCTCAATCCAGATTTCCTTGCAGAGCTGGAGACCTGCCTCCACGCAGACGTCCCACAGGCCCCTCACGCGCAGCAGGCTCCCCGCTTTGCCTCAGCGCCTTCTCCTCACCCAGACCAGGCTCTCGTCCAGGAGTCTCAGTGACGACCTCCACGGTGGTCCCAGGAGCCCGAACCAGAAATCCAGCTCGCCTTGACACCCCCGTCCCCTGCCCCCTACAGGTGGCCCATCACGTATTGCATTGTTTCTACCCCCTGAGCCTCTCCCTCGGGGAGATTCTCTTAAAAAGCATCCCAACCACTTCTGAATCCATCTCTGCTCTTCTCCCATTTTTTCCCATCGCTGCGGTAAGAACTCTGTAAAACGCAAACAGGAGCCCTGTCCTCTGCCTCCCACTCTGCAAGGACTCCCCCGTGCCTTCAGATAAAGCCCACACTCCTTAACACGCTTCCAAGGCCTTGCTTGATTCAGCCACTGCCCATCTGTTACGGCTAAATTGTGTCCATTGCAAAATTCATATGGTGAAGCCCCAACCCCCAGCACAACAGGATGCAACAATATGGCAAAAGGAAGCCATTGTCTCATAAATCTGTTTCTTGGGCCTCCAGATAGACTGTGAAAGTAGGGGATACTGTGGACCCTGAGCAGAAGGTGGCTGTGGCAGGTTTAGTTCAGTCACGGCAGTCCCTGTTTAACATGGACGAGCATGATGGGCTCAGAGCCACTCTTGGAGTGTAAAGCCTCATGTCAGGCAAACCGAGCCCCAGAATCCCTGCCCTGTTAGTAGCCAGTCATCTTCACCTCTGTCTCTCAGGGCAGCCCGTGCCACCAGGACACGTATCCATTCTGGTCTGATCGATGAGATCTGCTGATGGAAGTGCTGTGCCCACCACTCGAGGGTGGGCCCAGGTTCCAGGACATAGCCCCCTGCACCCCATCAGCTCAGCGTGCACTGGCCCTGGGTGCAGTGGCGAGTACCTACCCCCATAGGCCTCTCTTAGGCCCTGAGTGGCCCCTGCCAGGTATTTGGACGAGCCTGCCTTTTACCTAGAGGGAGTGAATCTTCTCTGAATAATGAGCCGCTTGTTTAGAAGTAAAAGAACCTATTCCAGCTCCATCTGGAATTAGAATGGTGGTTCATACGCAGACAGATTCCACCCCACCAGTCTTCCCTGCCCCTGTCCCTGGTTTGCTTTCTTCCAGGTCACTTGTCACCATCTTATTGTGTATTTGATTTATTTGTTCATTGTCCGTCCCCAACCCCACCCGTCATCACCAGTAGAATGGAGAGCATTGTGAGGGCAAGGATTTTGTCTGTCTGTCCCCTGCTGTTTCTCCAGTGCCTCGGACACCACCTAGTACAGAATGGGCGCTTCGTGTGTATATGTTGAGTGAGTGGAATAACTGAATGAAGGAATGAACGCACATGCTCTCTTCCTCCTTCCCCCATGAAGTCGTGGAGCTGAGCCTGCACTCTCACCACTGCCTTGGAGATTCCCATAAACCCACAGCAAGAATCCCCTCTGGCACCCCTCACACCTTACGTTCCTCTAAGTGAGATTTCTGTCTGTGTGCTGAGCGTCCCTGGTCCATCTGTAGACATTGCCCAGGCCCTACAAATGTCCCACCAGGGCCAAGGCGGTTTCTGGTCACAGATATGTAACGAGGCAGGATTCCCATGGATCCTAAAATCCACATAAACAGATCCACCAGTGGCCTGGGGTTCCTGCCCCCTATTGGCCGAGTTCTCAGGGGAGGAGAATGTGAGTCCAGGTCCTTGGCTGTGGTGACACTCAGGCTCTATCAGCAACTGCTGCCTGGGGACAGACAGGAGGAAGTGACTCTAAGGGTGGGAGGGCAAGGGGCAGCAGACAGAGCACTGGAGCAGGAGTCAGTCGCCAGCCTCTGGGGCTGGCTCACCGATCGTGAGCCCTGGCAAGCCTTTCAGTTTTTCTGAGCCTCAGGGAGCATCCAGGGCTGCTCTGAGAAGCAGGATGAGAGGCCCAAGAGAGGAGAGCAGTAGAGTGGGGAACGGCACAGCCTGCCACTGATTCCCCATCCACCACTTGTGAGTGACGTGACCTCGGGAAGGTTTCTAAACAGACCTCAGGACTCATTACTGTTTCAGGATCAGGCACATAGTTAAAGCCATTATTATTAAAAGACTGTAAGAGAGTAACCTGATCCCAAGGCAGGAGGAGAAGAAAGGTGGGAGTGATGCAAAGGTACAATCTTACTATAGTCGTCTTAGAAACTGAAAACTGGCCTGCTCCCACTATTTCCCTACCTCCTGGCCCCCACACATTTCTAGGTGGGGGAACACATTGGTATGCTGCATTGGGTATGGCTGGGCTACTGGGCCTAGAATCCTCCCAGGAGCTGCAGGTACTAGAGCCTTTCCTTTAGTTGGTGACTGAGTTGAGATCCTTATGTGATCTCTACCTTAAAGAGGTTCTGGAGTCAGACAGATAGCAGTTCAAACCCCAGCTCTACCATTAAGCTGTGTGACCTTGGCTAAGTTAATTACCCTCTCAGAGCCTCACTTTTCTCTTCTGTAAAATGCAAATAATGATAGGTAGCACCTACCTCATATGGCGATACATTACTGGACACGTCCATGTCCCCAAAACAAACCCCATGCTTTCCAGCCTCTCTACCTTTTTTCTTGCCAGTTTCTTCACCTGCAATGCCCTCCTCCCTCCTCACCTCTGCCTGCTGGAACCCTAACTAATCCTAGGGCCCTGCTTGAAAGACACCATCACCATAAAGTTTTTCTGGGTCTAACTGTCATGTGTCCTCTCCTTCCTTTCAACCTCCCCAACATGCTACACCTTTCTATGAAGTCAACTTAGAATAGACTGAAGGACGCACACGTTTTATTCCTAGCCCCCTTCTCAACAGTAAGCACTGGAGTCAGACCTGGGTTTGACTCGGGCTTTGTCACTTAATAGCTGTGTGATCTCAGCCAACTTCCTTAAATTCTCTGATCCTCTGTTTCCCCATCTATAAAACGAACATGATAAAACACCTACCTCTTAGGGTTTGTAGTAAGAATGAAAGAAAATGGTACGTCTAAAACATTGAGCACAGCGCATAGCACATCAGGTGTGCCAAGAAATGTTATTATAATTGTAATAATTATTAGCACTAAGTAGGTGTTTAGCCTGAAAGGCTGCCATTTGAAATTCCTTCCTCTGGGCCCCTCTCCAGTTCTAAAATGCAAATCTTGGGGTTAGTGGTAGCCCCAGGGAAGAGCTACTTCTCACTAAAGACTTACTGTTCTTTTGCCAACAAAACTTTTCCTGTCTAATGTAGAAGGAGAGAAGAAAAAGGGAAGGGGAAAAAAGCTGAAAGGCGTTCCACAGGAGACATGTGCCTGCTTCTCAGCCTTGACCTTGATCCCAAGAAAGGTCCAACAAAAGGGAAGAACAGCTACCGTATTGAGGGCTCTGCATGAGGCATCAAGCTGGGTCCTTTCCACAGGTTCTCCCTTTGAACTTCATGACAAACCTGTAAAGTCGTTATTTGTCTCCTTCTTTTCCAGTTGATGACTCTAACCTCAAAGAAGTTAAGTGATTTACCCAAGGTCACACAACCAGTGGATGCACACAATCTGCTCAACATAGCCCAGATTCAAAGCCAGGTCTGTCTTGCTCCAGGGCTCGTGGAAAGGAGAGGGGTACAGAGGGAGGGTGGGGAATCTTCATCCACTGAGAGCACACACCCCCATGATAGGACAGAAAAAGCAATCTGTGAGTATATGGTTTTGTTTATGGAAAATTAACTCAGCATACAACTGCATCATAATACCATTTCTCGAAACATTAACTCCCATCAATGTTGTAAAAGCCTGGGAAGCTATAAAATGCCATCCCCCCACCCCCCAAACCTCCTGTTATCTATAAACATCCACTTTTCAGGCAGATCAAGATTTCCTCTCTCCCCTCTTAATCTGTTGATGTTAAATCTAGAAAGGTCAGGGGTGACCCCACGAGTTGCTGTGGCTTGAGAAAGGTTTACATCAGCCTGCAAGGAAAGGGGAAAGCAACACTTTAATTGCTCTAAGAATTAGAACCTTCCCTTTTGGTTTAAACCCACAGTCACAAATGTGTTTTTTGCTCCAGTCCCAGAAACGGCAGGGAAGCCTTACTTTTCTTTCTCTTGTCCGATATCGCCCTCTAGTGGTCTCAGTTATCCTTGAAAAATAGGTGAAGTAACCCCACCAGACAGACAAGCGTCCCTCCTAGACCCTTCACTGGCTCAGTCCTTCACCCACCCCCCTACCCAGCCATCCCTCCGGCCGTTCATTTAATCATCATTGCTTTAGAGCCTGCTAAGTGCCAGGCACAAGCAGCAAGGATTCTGGATTGCTTAGGTACCTTGTGATTCACTTGCTAATGCGACACCTGGGGGTTTGGGGAAAATGGCCCAGCTCACCCCTCAGAGTCTGTGTGAACTTAGGGATGGAGGTCAGTTCACCCAGCTACCTACCTTGTTACCTTGGACAAACTACTTCACATTTCTCAGTCTCTTTTTTCCTGTCTATAAAATGGGCACGGTCATAGGGTTGAAGCAGATAATTGAGGTTCACAGACTTTGGTGTAAGCAAAACCCCCTGGGGAATCTTGTGAACAGGACAGCCCCTTACGAAACCTATTGGTCTAGGTCTCTAGAAAAGGCCCCAGGCATCTGAGCGGTAATCCAGCTGCCCAGGTGCCCCTTCAGCCATCCTTTGACAAGCTGGGTAGGGCTGCCCCATGGCTCTCAAGCTTGGCCTCACACTGGAATCTTTAAAAATACAAATGCCCGACCCCCACTAGATGCTGATGGCCCTGGTCCACGGTGGAGCCTGGCATTGGGATTGTTAAGAATTCCTGGGGTGATTCTCATGTGCAGCCAAGATTGAGAAGCGCTGCCTTAGCCTGACACACAGTAAATGCTGAATACACGTTAAAAGAAGCCCTACCTATACCTCCACATCATGACTCAAACACCTTTATGCAACAACAACAAAGACTGAACCGTCCATCCGGTACCAGGCACTGGCGATAGAGAGGCCATCACACCCAAACGGAGAGACAACGAATCTCTGCCTCCGGGGGATCACAACAACACAGAGGGTCGATTTGTCATTTGGCTCTGGACACCCCAAAATTGTGTAGTCAGCCCAGGGGGCAGGGATTGCATATCACACAGGGCCTGTAGGTCATGGTAAGAACCCTGACTTTCTCTTTAAGATGGAAAATTACCACACCTCCCACAATTATCTGTCTTGAAGGGGGGAAAAAAGATATTTAAAGATGTCATTGCACCTTCCAGAAAAAGTGACTATCTGATGGCAAAACTTCATCCAGGGGGTCCTGGGGGGGCAGGGGGGCATGTGGGGCCTACCCTGACTACTGTGCTCCATGTGTCTGCTTACTCATCTTTGCGTAAGGCTGTCCGGAGCTCCCCGAATCCCCTCCGCCACTGTCCTGCAGCCCACAGCCTCTTTCCTCCTGGCAGACTCAGCTGGCCAGCTGTTTCCAGCTGTACAGACAATCCTGACCGTTAATCAGGATTTGAGCTCTGCACCTGCTCTCCTTGGATGGGGCTGATCCTACTTCAGAAGCCAGGGTTACAGTGGGTGGAGGGGAAACCCTTTTTTATCACAGCAGCTACTGAGACAACCCCCAGCTGGTCGTTAGCACCTATGAATGAGGCCAGGGAAACCCTGTGAAGCGTTGTTAAATC
Organism: Rhinolophus sinicus; assembly: GCF_036562045.2. Taxonomy (NCBI): domain Eukaryota; kingdom Metazoa; phylum Chordata; class Mammalia; order Chiroptera; family Rhinolophidae; genus Rhinolophus; species Rhinolophus sinicus. The sequence continues at coordinate 95,876,362 of NC_133759.1, read as the reverse complement.
ACTGACAGCATGGGAGGGGGGAGGGTTGAGAGGCTTCTCCTGGCCTTCCAACCTAGAATAACTGCCTTCATCACTCTCTCCTCTCCCTGTATTATCTTTATTCACAGCACCTATCCCAAGCTGACACTGTTTACTTCTAGTAGCCTGCCTCATCCACTGGAATATAAATTCTCTGTCTTCATCACCCCGGTATTCACAGCACCACAGAGTATATGACACAGAGGGATGTTTGTTGAATATTTGTTGAGTGTATGAATGAATGAATGCATGCATGAGTGAATGAATGAATGAATGAATGAGTCTTTTTCAATTGGCTCGGGTTAACACCAGCTTTGCTGCTACTTAATGCTATGGGGGTGAGGTTGAGGGAAAGGAGAAATAACTGACAACAACAGTACTGTGAAAATAGGATGGGAGAGTCTGTTTCTCCTTCCAGTATTGAAGAAAGGCACTGGATTGTCACCTAGGTGAGTTTGCAGGGCTTCCTCCCTGGAAGGAAGAGAGTGAGGATGTATTGGGAGTCCCCAGATGGGGATCGAATGGGTTCACAAATGGGCAGCCAGGAACAGCCCTCAGACATGCCTTTGGGGCCAGCAGTATTTTTATTAGGTTGGTTGGTTGGTTTTGTTTTTCTGCATATGGCACGATTCCACATTTAAAACCCAGCGTCCCTGGAAAAGCAGAGCCCCCAGCCCAGGTTGCACTAGGCAGCAGTATTCACCTGGGGGACCAACACAGCAACAGCTGCTTTGCCCTCCCATGGCTGCCAGGCAGGGCACAGCCTGCCAGACCTGTGCACACAGCCACAGCCTGAGCAGTCCAAGGTCACCGGGGGGCACCGGCATCTCTCCTATGCCTGCATGGCGAGCCAAGGAGGATTAGCCTTTTCCCTTCCCTCGTGTGGCTGCTACAACTTCAGCCAGCACAGTGGTTTTCTTCAGGTCACCTTCCCCTGCTTAGAAATCAGCAGCCCCGCCCCCCCTTTTCACTTAGCCTGGTAGGTGTCAACCCCCAGCTTTCATGGTCTCTCATCCCCCTCCTTCCTTTATCCCCCCCGCCCCCCGCTAAATATTTCTCAACCAATCTCGTTCCTTTTCATTTTTCTCTGTGGCCTCAATCCTCCCGCCCTGCAAATCTATTCAACTATCTCTGGCACGGAGCCTGTTCCTTCTTGTTATTAATAAGGCCGGGAATAATGGATAATGAATAAGACCTTGCTTTCAAAGGACTTTCACGCCACCAACTCAGAGACTCACAAGCACCATAGGAGGTAAACAGTGACACACAGCATTTAAACAATGATTTGTCTGTGACCAGCAGCTAGTTCGTTGGTGACTAAGCCAAGTCGGGAACCTATTTTAAGCACTATTATTTATGTCTTATCAGGAAATTATCACTTGAAAAAATAAGAGGGTAGAAAAGGCAGTCCAGATTTTAAAGTGTGACTTTGCTACATTTCAAGGGCAAGATTTACTCCCACTCCTTAGAACAGTAATTAAAGGAAATGGAATACGATTTGGTATTATGTTTGCCTTTCAAACAACCTTTCAGAGACACCTGCATTACTCTGCAAAAGTCATCTGCTCATTTAGTCACTGCATTACATACCTGCTCATTCGCTCAATCAACAATTTTGTGTTGCGCTTTTACTATGTGCCAGGCTCTGGGCTCTACACAAGGCATCGTTGCTGAGCAAAACAGACCTGGCCCTGCTTTTCTGCACTCAGTCTAGTGGTGAAGTCAGGCATTAAACTAAGATTCACACCAAGCATATATGGTTGTAAATGTGCTAAGTGCCATGAAGCAAAGGAACTGCCTTGATCCAGGAGCCCAGAGAAGGCTGCCCAGAGAAGTGACCATTGCCCCAGGAGAGGAAAGATGAGAAATTAACACAGGGAAGAGGAGAGGGAAAAGAACTGGTAGGGAAGGGAACAGCATGTACAATGTTCCTGTTGCTGGAGGGAGCACAGCACTTTCTGGAAACTGAGAGAAGCTAGAGGAGTATGGTGTCAAATGACATGAGCATGGGCCGGGCCACTCAGGACCACTTATAGGTCCAGGTAAGGATCTTGGTCTCTTCCCAGGGGACAATGAGGAACTGCTCAAAGTAGAGTTTGACATAATCAGATTAAATCTAGTTAGGAGGAGATACAAGATGGCAAGTAGATAAACACTGTGCCTGCTTCCTTCTGTGAACACATTAAAATTATAACTAAATTATACAAAGATCAACCTGGAGAATTATGTGAAATCTAGCTGAACAGAAGTTTTACAACTAAGGATATAAAGAAGAAGCAGCATCGAGACTGTTAGGAGGGATGGAGATGCAAAACAGGCTGGCCCCAAACCTCCGTGTGGTGGTTGAGAATCAGGAGGGATATCTCAGCTTTGGAGGAGCAAGAAACCCCCAGCCCCACACCAGGCTCCCCAGCCTGGAGTGCTGATGCCGGGAAGAGGAGCCCCCACAACATCGGGCTATGAAAGACAGTGGGGATTCCGACCATCCAGGTGGGACAAAGGGCTGCGAGAAACCCAGACATTCTCTTGAGGGGCCCACACACAGTCTCATTCACAGGCACTCACCCTGGGCTCCAGTGCAGGGATGGTGACTTGGAGGGCATCAGAGGCATATGCGGGGGCAGACTGAAGTGTGTGGGTTTTGGAGCAAGGGCTGGAGGACTGTTGCAATTTTCCCTGTGAGTGGGCCTCCTCCTGTGCAGCCTGCAGGCAGGTACCATCGTTCCTGTGTTGAGCCCGCCCCCACAGGCCAAATCTGAATCTGATTGGTCTGGTGAGCTCCACTGCTCCACCCTACTGACTCCGCTGGGCTCGTGCCCCATACAACTCCCCCAACACCAGCAGCACTTTCTCCACGAGCAGCCAGCCCCACCTGCGTGGCACTTTTTCTTGGAAAACTATCAAATTCCGAAGGCCCCAGGTGGGTGATGACTGGCCTCGGTGTGCTCTGACACTTTTGCTGAGTAGCTCCAGCTCAGCACCAGCACCAAACCAGAATTTACATTAACCTGGTGACCACAGCTCTTCCCACTCTAGTGACTCCCTGAGACCCTGCCTCACACAGCTTGTGTACCACACGAGGCTTTATCAGTGGCTAAACCTTAAAGGAGCTGGCAGGTGGCAGCCAGCCTCGGGGTGTCCTAGCATTTTGCAGAGCTACCCCAGGCCTGGTACTAGTGACGGATATCCTCACTTGGCAGCGTGGCCTCTCCCACATGCCTCTAGGGTTAGCACAGGCAGTGAACAACTGTAGATCACTCTGTAGCTCCTACCAGGTAGTACTCAGCTGGCCGTGGGCAGTGGGTGACCTGGGCCTGCACTGGAGCCCCTCCCAAGAGGCCCCAGAACCAACATACTTAGAGGTTGGCTTCAGACCACTGCAGAGCACTACCCAATTAGCTCCACAAGCGGCACACCCAAAGGACGGTCTCAACAGGCACCGAAGCCTGCTGGAGAGAGCCCCACTCAGTGGGGTAAGCCCCCTGCACGGCAGCCTATAAGTTGTGAATGTGCCAAACCCCACTGAAAAATATCTCAAATGAAAGAACAGGAGAAAATTCCAGAAACAAAATGAAACAAAATGGAGGCAAGCAATCTACAAGATACAGAGTTCAAAACAATGGTTCTGAGGATGCTCAAGGAACTTAGCGAGAACTTAAAAAAAGACATAACAAGCATAAAAAAGGACATAGAAACCATCATAAAAGACAGTCAGAAGTGAAGAATACAATAACTGAAATCTAAAATGCAGAATGCACTAGAAGGAATTGCCACCAGACTCAATGAAGTGGAGGTCTGAATCAGCAATTTGGAAGATGACACCCAAACAAAACAGCAAAAAGAAAAAAGAATACCAAAAAAAAAAAAAAAAATGACGCTAGTTTAAGAGACCTCTGGGACAACACCAAGCGTACCAACACTCTCATCACAGGGGTACCAGGAGGAGAAGAGTGCAAGTAAGAGAATGAGAACCTATTTGAAGAAATAATCACTGAAAACTTTCCTAACCTCGTGAAGGAAATAGACATACAAGCCCAGGAAGCACAATCTTGCAATGTGGCAATGGAACAGTGAAACTGGATTTCAAACAGGATGAACCCAAACAGGCCCAGACCTAGACACATTATAATTAGAATGGCAAAGATGAAAGACAAACAGAGAATTCTAAAAGCAGCAAGAGAAAGGCAACTAGTAACTTATAAGGGAGCTTCCATAAAACTATCAGCTGATTTCTCAACAGAAACTTTGCAGGCCAGAAGGGACTGGCAGAAAATATTCAACATGATGAAAAGCAAGGACCTACAACCAAGGGTACTCTACCCAGCAGGGCTAACATTTAAAATCAAAGGACAGATAGCTTCCCAGACAAGAAAAGGCTAAAGGACTTCATCACCACCAAACCAGTATTATAGGAATCTTAAAGGGACTTCCTTAAAAGATCAAAATTAGGAATAATAAAATGACAAAAGCTACCTATCTATCAACAATTACTTTCAATGTAAATGGATTAAATGTTCCACTCAAAAGACATAGGAGGGCTGAATGGATAAAAAAACAATAACAATACCCTTACCTATGTTTATGTTGCCTATAAGAGACTCACGTCAGATTGAAAGATACACACAGATGGGAAGTAAAGGGATGGAAAAAGTTATTTCATAAAAATGGAAATGATGAAAACAACCAAAAAGGCTGGAGTGGCAATACTTATACCAGACAAAACAGACTTTAAAACAAAGGCTATAACAAGAGACAAAGAAGGTCCCAGTAATCCCACTTCTGGGTATTTATCCAAAAAAACCCAATACACTACTTCGAGGGGACCCGCACACCCACGTGTCAGTGGAGCATTGTTTACAATGGCCAAGATGTGGAGGCAGCCTGGTGTCAATGGCAGAATGGATAAAGAGGAGGTGGTACACGTATACAATGGAATATTGCTCAGCTGTGCTGAGTGGAGTGTCAGAGAGAGAAAGACAGATGCAATGTGATTTCGCTTATATGTGGAATATAAAGAACAAAATGAACAAACAAAATAGAAACAAACTCATAGATACAGAAAATAGTTTGATGGTTGCCAGATGGGCGGAGGATTGGGGATGTGGGTGAAAAAAGAGGAAGGGATTAAGAAGTACAAATTGGGGGGCGGCTGGTTAGCTCAGTTGGTTAGAGTGCAATGCTCGTAACACCAGGGTTGCTGTTTCGATTCCCGCATGGGCCAGTGTGAGCTGCGCCCTCCACAACTAGATTGAAACAACTACTTGACTTGGAGCTGATGGGCCCTGGAGAAACACAAATAAATATAAGTTTTTAAAAAAAATTTTTTAAAGCAAAAGAGGTACAAATTGGTAGTTACAAACTAGTCATGGGGATGTAAAGCATAGGGAATATGGTCAGTGATATGGTAATGACTATGTATAGTGCCAGGTGGGTACTAGACTAGTCAGGGGATCACATTTAAATTATATGAATGTCTAACCACTATGCTGGACACCTGAAATTAATATAAAGTTATATTGAATGTCAGCCGTAATTGAAAAATTTTTAAATCCGGAAAAAGGTGAAGGGGAATAAGAGGTCCAACTTTCCAGGTATAAAACCAATAAGTCATGGGGATGTAATGCACAGCATGGGGAATATACTCAATAATATTGTGACAGCATAATATGGTGTCAGATGGTTGCTGGACTTATCATGGTGGTCACTTCTTTAGGTATATAAATGTTGAATAACTATGTTGTACCCCTGGAACTAACATAATATTGTATGTTAGCTATATTTTTAATAAAAATATGTTAAAAAAAAATCTAACCCTCAAAGAAATTTCCATCAGATTTCCTGACAAATTAGGATATTGACCTTTCTCAGTAAGTTAGATGCCACTCACTCTTGAACTGACAATAAAAATAATAATAAAAATTAAAACATTATGTACCTACTAGACATTTGGCACTTTATATACACTATTTTATTTAATCCTTGCCTTAGTGCAACTTATAAGACAGGCAGCATTATCACCCCATTGTACAGATGAGGAAAGGGAAATTTAGAGAGGATTAGTAACTTGCCCAAGGTCACACAGCTACCACTAGCTGATTCAAGGTTCAAATGTAGGCCGTCTAAATGTGGTTCTATTATCTTTAGGTTATAATCTTGGGAATCCTTATCCAGAAATCCAAGGACAGCAAACATGACAGGCCTAAAGAGTTTGTCATTGCTGGAATACCAAGGTCAACAATGGGCTATACTTTGCCAGCAAATGGTCAAATCTCTCCTTGTCTTACTTGACCTTCAGGGCCAGCGACCCAGGAAACAGCCCTTCTTCTTGAAACATGTTCTTTAATCATCACCCTGGTTGTGTCCTGCCCTGCTAGCTACCCCATCTGCTAGCTACCTCTCTGCTGGGGAGCTAACCCTCGTCAGCCAGCTCTTTAATTGCTCGATTCTCCAAAGCTCTGCCATTGGCCACTTTTCTATTTACAATTCTTCATTTCATGATGTCATCCTCCCCAGGGCTTTAAACTGCACCAGCACACTAATGACAACCAAATCTATACCTCCTCTTCCTACCTCTCTCCTGACTGGGATTCAAAGCTCAGCTTAGCCCTGGGGCAAGCCATGCAACTGTTTTTCCATCTCTCAACTACAGATAATAAAGCCTATGTCATAGCATTGTTTGAGCATGCAATGGGATGGTGTGTATCACACTCAGCCTGACTTCTGATTTATAATAAATACTCGACATGCGTGGTTATTGTTATTGTTCCATGCTCCCTGGATTCCCTCAAGGCTGGCCCCACAGGATGAGCTGATGCTGGTCAGGAAACCAACCGATGCCAAATTCATTATTTGCCTCATCAATGAGTGTGAATCTGTGCAGGAGTCAGGAGGATGGTAAGCATTTAGAGGACAGGCGGATCAGCAGAAGCCTAGGGAAGGCTTCGAGTCATGACTTGACGAGGAATAGCCACAACATGAATGGCTTCTTATTGTCCCCATATCACTGAGGTGGAGCTGAGCCTTTGAGAAGAATGAGCTCTCCGTAAGAGGTGGAGTTCAGACCCGAGCTGCACTCTGCCTGAGCCGTGCCTGGTTCATGACCTGCAGACCCACCACCTGGCCTGAAGGGACAATGGAGTGACACAGACACGTGGAAGACTGCCATGTCTCCAGCAATGGCACTAGAATAACCGGTTTAGGACCACTCTGTGAGTTTCTGCTTTCCAGGGCTCCAAAGAAGCTGAGATCCAGAAGGACAGGAGGGGAGGGCTCATCAGAGCGCATGGGTGAGAGGTGCTCCTTGATCTAAGATGCTACTCTTCGCTACATCATCACAAGCACAGAAGGTGAGCCAGTCTATGGGAAGACCAGCCATCTGGTGAAGAAGATGCACAGATTGGCCAGGGCTGGATGCACAGGCAGGACATGCCTAGATGCACAGATGATACGTAGACAAATGCTCTTGATACAAGACACAGATGACAAGTTCCCCACAACCCAGAGAGCTGGAGCCCTTGCTCTCTGCTCTCAGGGAAAAGTTGAGAGGCCAAAATCAGCGCCAACGGTGTGACTCTCAGCCACCCACACCCATAGATGCCGTTCTGCCTTTAGGGCCCAGAGCAGGAGTCTGTCTGCCTCTAGGGCTAAGGAGAGCTATCATTATGTCAGTGGGCTGTGCTCCTGTCCCCCTGAGCCCCAAGAGTAGGATTTGGCCTCTATGCCTTTCTCCTGGAGTCACTGGGCTCCTTAAAAATGACTAAAACTCCGCCTGAGATGGAAGCTATGGAGCACTCCATTTTTATCTCACGTTTAACTCAAGGGGATGTTTGCTAGTTATTAATATATATTTTTTCTCTTTGGTGGAAAATTTAAATGAAGAGAAACTTGAGAAACGAAAAAGATCACAGTGTGAAATGGAGTCAAGACTCAAAGCCAACCCGTCCTGATTCCAAAGCTCATAGTTGGACCTCTTGGCCTCTTGCTTAATAAACCATGTAACGGACCAAATACTGAAAGAGCGAATATATACTGAGGCCACTGGTGTCATAGAAAGAGTTTGGAATCAAACAGACCTGGGTGCCCATCCTGAGCGGTGTGGTTTACCAGCTGTGCGAACTTGCACTAATTGTTTAATTTCTCTGAGCCTCTATGAGCTCACCCGTAAATTGAGACACCGTAATGGAATTTGTTCTGTGCGCTTCCCAGCTGTAACCAAAAGGAAAGAAAGGTTAGCCCTGGGGATTTCCAGTATCATGGGATGCTGGTGGAAAGTGATTAGGGGAAGGGACCCTATACTTCATCCAGGCTTCACCCGTCTTCCTCCAGTTTAGAACAGAGCCCTTTATCCAGGGAGAACCCCGCCTGAGCCTGGGAAATTTTTAAAAGCTCAAATGATGCTGAGGTGCAAAATGTTGAATTTGTGGTTCTGGTCTCTCTTCCTTTAAAACTGTTGTCAGTTTTTAAATGATTGCTAAAACTAACCTCCCCTCTCAGCCTATCTTCCTCTTCTGGTTTCCAAGACAGAGACGATGATAGAATCCAAGGCAGTTTTACTTTTCAAATAGCCCATCTTCTCTAATTCCCCTTTCCTTCCCAGCCCTCACTGTTACCTTCTCTCCCTACCTCATTCTCTACATGCACAGCTATGCCTTCAGCAAGGGGCATTCGGGGACATCCAAGACCCCATGCTTTTAGGACTCACAGGTTGCTGTAAGAAGCAGGTGGCTAGAACAGTGACTCAGAGGAAGAAAGGACGGATTTGGCAACAAATGTGGGTAAAATAAAATGACCTGATACTCATTTATCTCCACTCTGAACATAACCCACTCTGAACACACCACCTCCAAGGGTAAATGGAAGCAGTTATGGTCTCTTGCTCACTTTCACACAAACGATTGAGGCTGTGAGGTTTTCTGGTGACACCCTCCCCTTTCTCCTGTAGTCTGGCTTTGATGGCCAATGTGTCAGGAGTGCACCTCTCCAGGCCTGAACAAACGTCGTCACGGAAAGTGGGCATATTCAAGCACCTGGGGAAAGTACAACCTTCCTGGAAAGCCATTTTAGCCATAGAATCAAGTCTTTAAAAACCCAATACCCAATAACTCCAACTGTATCAAGTTTGTTAAGGAACCTCAGCTTGCCAGCGTTTCAAACACAAACTTATCACACATTATGGGCTCTCACACGCTCTTTAACGGTGCTTAAAATCAACTTAGTCCAATACCATTTATTTCTAGTTATTCGGGGTTATTCAGTCATATTCTGTTTCCAATAGGACTCAGTCCTATGTATTTCAAAACTTTACACTTATTTTCAAGCCATGAATCTCTTCTTCTCCCAACCACCCCAAACACATAAACAAGCACTAGCCTTGCATCTAAAAGGAGCTGGGGGACAAAGGGGAGTCTGTTCACGTCACCCAGATCTTCTCCACACATGTCCTCTGGTGTTGGGGCCGGATGGAAGAATGGAAAGGCAGAAGTGTCTCCTTACTTAGCTGCCCACATGAGGGGCTGATCCCCTTTGCTTGAGTAGCTGCTGCTTCCCTGGATAATAGGACCGATATTTGGCTCCCTCTGTGTGGCCGCCGTCTCATGGGGAACCTGCATTGAGCTCTTTGCAGAACACTGTGGGGCCACTTCCTGCATGACCTATGTGGGTGACCTGACTTGGGCGCCGCTGCTTCTTTCCCTTCCCTTCCCCAACGAGAGGCAGCCCTGCTTACATTCCTCTTCCTCTAGGGTCATCTCATCCAGTCAGCGGCTTACCTGGGAAGTAATGACTGATAGGAGAGCTCAAGTCCCACTTCCCAAGGTGTCCTCTCAGCCCAGGGGAGATGTACGCGTCCTTGTCACACCTGAGAATCCACAGACGCCTATCTCCTGCCTCTTTCTCCAATAGCATCCAGCACTCTGCTAGCCATGGCTCAGAAACAGTGAAAGGAAACATCCTTCATTCTGTTGGTGTTCCTATGAGTTTTAAAAGTCCCTCCCAAATCTCCACACCTTGATTCAAATCTGCTAAGCACACATTCCTTGAGAGAAGGGACAGGTGAGAACAAAAAGCCGAGGTCATGTCCCACTAGAGGCTCAGTGTGAAGCAGAGGGCAGCGTGCAATCCCTTCACTTGAGGACTCAGAGCTACTTAGGGGCAGAAACCCAGAGCAGAACCAACCATGAGGATGTCCACCCTCAAGACAGTGGGAATCTTGGGGAGGTTACTAGACTTACCACCGAAAATAGGATCAAAAGCTTAAGTCACTTTGATTTAAACCTCAAAGTACTGGGTGACCACAGTTACAAATAGAGGAGTGCCATCTTACACAGGGGTTGGCTTGTCAAGTCAGCACTCCACATAGAAATGTCAAAAGTTAAATTACCATCGAATGCCTTAGCATGATACCATGTGGAAGATGGACATGTCTCAGCAAGTTCAATCGGCCAGTGTTTCCCTAACTGTTCAATGTCCCTGACTCCTAGTGTGACCATCAGCTGAAGCCATTGGTTTGAATGAGGTGCCGTGCTGAACCCAAAACACATGACTTTAAACCTAGAACCATAGTCTACGTGGTGAGACCCTCACATGATGAGAGGCCCCCAGGAACTGCGTTCTCGGGAGGGGGTAGAGATTCCCTCAGCGCTCCCACCTCACACTGCCTCCAGAGCACCCCTTGATTCTGTGGAATGGTGAACAGAACTGCCTGCGCTTCAAATTCTGTCCTTTCCTCCTCTCTTCTCTCTCAAAATTGTGTTGATGAATATGTATAACTTTACTGCATGTGTGATGTGAAACCCCTGAAACTATATAAAAAGTACTTAACCCAAGAAAAAATACTGGAAGAGAATGCACCAAAATCTTAGCCATGTTAGTCCTTACATACTCTATTCTTCACATTTCTGCCTTAAGCATATAAATGTCTACAATGGTAAGGACCCCACGAGTCGCTGTAGGGATTGATGGTGCTTAAGACGGGACCCGCACACATAGTAAGCCATATATACATATAGTTAGTAGCAGGAAAACATAAAATTTAGCTCTCTACGGTGTGGCAGGAAAGAGGTAGCAAAGGAGAAAGCCTACCAGTGGGGAGTCACCTCCCCACCCCTAAACTTTCATGAAGTTTCGTGGCTTTCTTTATCCCCTGCCCTCCCACCCCTGGTGACTTGGATGGTTTGGGGCAGATTGCAGAGGGTTATATTGACCAGATGCCAACCAGAAGTAAAGCCTAAGAAGGATCTAGAAGAGTGGGAGGAGAAAACAGAAGGTGAGAAGGAGAGGCTAAGAGGTGACAAGGATTTCCAGGAAAAGCTCTATTACTCCTGTTGTCCTGGGCTGGTCCCCCCTCAGGACAGCAGAAGGAAGGACAAGGAAGAGCAGGAGCTTGGGCTCTGCACTCCCACAGGCCTGGGATGTGAAGCTCAGCTCCGCCATGTGGACGAGTTCTTCAATGGCCCTTGGCCTCAGTTTCCTCGTCTAGAATATGAGGGATGATAATAACATGCACCGTCTGGAGATGCTGTGGGAGGGAGATGAAAGCAGGTACCGTGCCTGTAGGGGAGCTCAGCGCCTGGCATGGCGCGGGATTTCAATAAATGGTAGCCATCGTTATTATCTGCAACCTAAAATTCCTGTATCATGACGTGTGATTGCGAATGCTTCACTGTGTGTTGCAATTTGCATAGAGTACTTCGCTATTTAAAAGCAGATCTTTGCAATACTAATTGAAATGTGTCACCATCTACAAAATTGGCAAATAATACTGCCCCGCATTGGTGAGACTGTGCGGAAATCGACACGCCTTCACTGCTGATAGGAATGTAAGTGGCACAATCTCTGGGAAGAGCTATTTGACAATATGTATCAGGTCCCTTAAATATGTCCATTCTGGGGCCAAACAGGGTGGGCAGGGAAGTGAGGCGGTGGTGAGAGGTTAAGCAGATATGGGAACAGCATGTCTGGTGGAGGTGAAATGCAGAAACAAGGACGAATCCACGGAAAGGACAGATCTTTAAGTAGTCCCAGACCTTCCAGGGAGGAGGTATAAAATGTATGGTCAAACAAATCAAGTCTCAGGTGATTGTTAGAGAGAATGCTAATCTTTTAAGACTAGAGACACACACACACACACATGTACTTCCAACTGCATATCCCCACCTGGAGGTCTCAAAGACATCTTCAACTTATTGCACCCATGATGGACCTAAAAACTGACCACAGTCCATACCCAGTACTGTTCATCTCCCAGCATTCCACTGTCAACAACAAAAAAGATACCACAACTTACCAGTTGTTCAAGACCCATTCCACGGAGTCATCCTTGCTTTCTGCTTTCCTTTCACTAGCATCACCCCAAACCCTCAAATCCAATTGCTCAACAGGTCCCGTCTCTTCTGCTTGCAGAATCTGTCCTGAATCCAGTCACTTCTCTCAGTTTCCACTACTACTATCTAATTTAGGCCACCATTATTTCCCACCTTGGAATAGCCTTGTCAATTATCCTACTTCTAGTCTCTCTTTTTTTTTTTTTTTTTGGTCAAAATCAATCTTCATCTTTTTAAATTAAATTTATCGGGGTGACATTGGTTAGTAAAATTATATAGGTTTCAAATATACATCTCTATAATATACTATAATATATCATCTATATATTACATTGTTTAAACACCACCCAGAGTCAGTTTTCCTTCCATTTAAGGATGTATCACACTCCCTACTTTTATTCTTAATCTTTCCAAGCCACTCTCCAGGTAACAGCCTGGATGTTCTTTTAAAACTGTAAATCAGATTAAGTCATTCACTAGACCCGATTAAAACCCATCAATTTCTTTATGTTGTCTCCCTCTTCGTCTTTGTCTACTATCCATCTTTCCATCGCCCACCACCTTGCAGACACACACACCTCCTCTCTGCTCCTTAGACACAGCACACTTTCCCCCTGGCTCCTCCCTTAGCTTGGACTGCTCAGTCTTTGGCTCTTCTCAACTTTCAGTTCTCTCTTCAAAGACATCTTCCCTGTCTAGCCCAGCTAAAAGAGCCCCTCTCGTCACGATCACAATATCTTGTTCAATTTCACTCACAGCACTTACCTCCATCTGAAACTCTGTTATTTCTTTGTTTACTTGTGCTTTGCTTATGTCCCCCGACCCCACACACACACACTCACGTAGAATGGGAGCTCCATGAGAGAAGTCTGCTTACCTTGTTCATTGCTTCTCTTCAACACCCAGTTCATGAGACGTGCTCAACAATTAGTAGGGAATGTATGGGTCACACATGGTTCTGGCGCCTCCCACTCCAGGGTCCTCTGGTCATTTATGACTTCAATGTTGGTGATGGGAAGAGGCAGAAAAGTGGGAGAGGAACAGGCCACTGATTCCAATGAAGAGATGAGGATGAATGCATCTTGTTCAACCAAGAAAAAAACCACAGGAGCGCTCAGGATTTGGCCTGGGCTTTTTCAGAGCAAGGTGATGGCAAGATGAGAAGCAGCAGCTTCTGGATCCTTGTCACCTGCCCATGTGATTGTTCCATGTGTGTCTTGTCACCATCTCTGTGGTGCCATGTCCCAATGGTATACAAAGGATGAGAATTCACTCCATCCCAAAGGAACTCCTCTCGGGACATCTGGCTGCGTGGCGTGTAAAAAGTTGATGAACGAAATGTTGAAACCTCACTGGCCTGCACAGCAGTAGTCATAGCTCCCCACACTCCAGCCTCTTTCCAGATCTAATATCAGTCTTGACGTCAATTTCCCCACCTATACAATGAGAACCAAATGATCACTAAGTCCCTTCCAGCCCTGATGTTTTAGAATGCTTCTTTTAGACATGAGTTCCTTCCTCCGAGCAAATTGATTTACTTACTGCCCTCCACCTACACATAAACCTAAAAATATTTGCTTTTGCTTACACTAGTCCTCTACTAACAATGCTGTCATTTCTTCTCTGCTCTTTGAAATACTATGTGCTCTTAATGATCAATGGAATTTCTCCTCCCACGCTTCTTCCATTTTTGTCCCAGCTAAAAATATTTCCTTTTTATAAACTCTTGGACATTTATTGTATTATCCAGGAGTTAGTAAACTACATCCTGCAGGCCAAGTCCAGGCCATGGGCCAAATCTGTTTGTTTTTGTAAATAAAGTTTTATTGGAACATGGCCATGCCAATTTGTTTATGTCTTGTCTATGGCTGCTTTTGCTACAATGCTACAACAGCAGGGTTGAGTAGCTATAACAGAAACAGTATGGCTCACAAAGCCTAAATATTTACTGTCGGGTTTTTTTATTAAAAATGTTTGCCAACTCCTCGTTAATCGATGCTTCCCAAACTGGAGTATACAAAGACCCAGGCTGAGATCTAGACAGAAGATATCCAAAGCCACAGGTCAACATGGTATATCTTCTTAGAGCATCAATATTATTAGAAGACTGGGGAAAATATGGCTAGTAGAATACAAATGTGGACATTTAAATTTATATTACAGAGTGGAATCTAGCATTTGCATGAAATTGTAAGTTAAAATCTTGAATGTGACCAAAATTCCAGGCTTGGGAATTCCAGGCTTGCTACTTCACTGTTATTTTGGTATAAAATTTGGGGAAACACCCATCTAGGCTACTTAATTTGAGATGAAAGCACATGTCTTAGGGTTTTGTATTCTTACAACTTCTGACACAGTGTCTGACTATAAGAATTCCAGAAGGGCTGGGGCCATTTACCAAGGGAAATCCTAAAATGGCCTCACCTATCAGGATGGTTAATGGGTTATGGCCTCATGGCAGCGAGATGGGCCAGAGGACCTGACCTGCACAGGCCTCATCCACTGTGAGGGGTGGGGTGGCTTATTAGTGCCTTGACTGTCTCTATGGCAACAAAAAGCCTAATGACATTTTGTTATATTAACAATATTTGCAACAACGCCCATCACCAATTCAAACCACAAAACAGTTCCTTCCTGAGCTGAAGGCAGAGACAATCTTGTAAGTGAATGAGCGATGACCTACGTAGTTGTTTGGCTTTTTGTTTTTCTTTTGTTTTTATTTATTTATTTATTTACTTACTTACTTACTTATTTATTTGGAAGGAAAGGGGAGAGGAAATACTACAAAGTTTACTTCATCATTCAACACCACCATTAGCGTCAGCACCCCCGCCCCACCATTTCTCTCACCCCAAACCATCTCTCTCTGACCTCTGAGAGGAGAATAATCCCTATTGCATAAAATGGTGAATGCTCAGTTTGTTGTTTGATGTTGTTTGTATTTGTTTTGTTTTTAAAAGGCAAACATCCCTAGGAAAGGATAACACAGAAAGTTCCTAACCTCTTAGTAAGATTCAGGACGTGGCTTTGGCATTGTGACAGGGGGGAGAAAGGCAGCCCAGGACTCTCAGTCAGAGTTGGAAGACCTGGAGGCCAACCCCACTTTTGCCATCGACCTGCTGGGCCATCCTGGGCAAGCCACTTTCAGCACCTTCATTTTTCTTTCCTGCAATACAAAAGTAAGAAGGTGGGTAATCTCCAGGAGCATTTCCAGCTGTGAGATTTGACAGTTCAAAGAAGCATAATTAAAGGAAAGATCAAGATCATGACCTTGAATAGGCCTTGAAAACATAAACCAGATTGGAAAAGGTTAGTTGCCAAATGACTTGTACTGTATGATCCTGCTCTAACTTTTTCATTTAATTTTTGGAATAAGTAACAGTCCACCCATATTGCTCAAAAAAATTTTTTTTAAGGCATACATCTAAAAATCTACCCCCTTCCCTCATCCCAACCCTCTTTTCTCCCATATGCAAAAATTATTATTAGTTTTTGTACGTAAACTTGCAGAATTTCTTTATGCACATACAAAAATAGATGCACAGGCTTATTTTTTCCTTTGCTGCACAAACGGTAGCATACTGTACAGATTCTTCTGCACTTTGCTTTTTTTCTCCACTTAATATGAATTGGGAAAATTTCCATATTAACACAGAGAGTATCTCCATTCTTTTCTATACCTGCAGAGGATGTACCATAATTTATTCAACCAGTCCCCTATTAATGGTTATGTGGATTGTTTCTGGTTGGTTTTCACAAGCAATACTTCAATAAATAACCTTGAACACATGTACTTTTGAACATGTACAAACATATCTATAGACAAATTCCCAGAAACAAAATTTCTTTTGTAATTTTGTGTGTTTTCATTTTTGATAAAGATTGTCACATTGCCCTCTACGGAGATTTACTCACTCACAATCAAAGTTTGAGGGCCTCTTTACCCACAGTCTTTTCTACACACTCTGTTACCAAATCTTGAATACTGACCAATTTGACAAGTTTAAAAAATGGTATCTCAGTGTAATTTTAATTGGTATTTATTGCCCTTTTCATGAATGAGACAGTGAATCTTTTCAAGTCATTAACAACCATTTGTATTTCTTTCTCTATAAATAAGTGCTTTTAGCCCTTTTTCACATATGTAGATTTTAAAAACACACAGTGCTGTATATAGTTTATGGCCATGGACACATATAATGAAGAATGGGAGGGACACTCACCAAACTCAACTGAGAGCCTGCCTCGGGATAGGAAGGCAGGGAAATGAGGCAGAGGCGGGACACAAAGGGACTTCCACTGAGTGTGTGACATTCTGTATCTTTAAAAAAAAGACATGAAGCCATCATGGCAGAAAAATAGAAGAGGAAAGTACAAAGGAAGGAAGGGATGGAGGGAGGGAAAGAAAGAGAAAATCGCTTCAAAATCAATGAACCATAACTTGAACCTCAGCCCCACACCCGTGTTTGATGAGCTCTGGCAATTCTCCGGAAGTCCATCATTCTCAATTTCAACATCTACGGGATATAGACAATGCCTACGTAGCAGTTAGTGTCATGACTAAAGATAATCCATGGAAAACTGTGATCAGCACATCACTGGGGCTCAAGTCATAGTATAATTGCTACTCTTAATGTGGTTATTATTATTCAAATAATAACCAAATACAATGCCTCAAACCAAAGAAAAGTCTGGTGACTTTTTTTTTTTTTTTTTTTTTTGGCTCAACTACCTCTTTTTCCTGTTGGGTTTCCCAAATAGTCTTCTTGATGAAACCACACCAACAGTTTCAACCTCTCCTACCTCTTTTCCAAATGGCCTCCCAGAGCTGCCCCATTGACACGACTCGTGAGCCTGGGAAGCCTGGGCGTGCTCAGGGGAAGGGAGGGGGAGTTTCCTCAGTGTTGTAACCCATGTTCCCAAGAGCTATGACCTCTATTAGAACTGGATGGGACTTTGGCTTCCCTCTGTGGCATCTAGAAGGTCCAAGCCCAACACACCTCTTCTCTCAGAGAAAACCTTGGGCAAGAGTCTCCCCACCATCCCTCTGTAGGTATGACACACGGGAGCATTGCAACCGTGGTTTACCTGAAACCTGTATGTAATCCTGGTGGCTTCAGAAGTGGCCACTTCCTCCCTCTCACCTTAGTTTGCATGACATCAACAGGCAGCTGACTGTCCCCTCACCCCGCCCCCACATGGACGTGTGACTTCAAAACATTCCTTTTACAGGGAAGATTAGAGCAGTGAGCTTTGTACATTCCTTCTTACCCCTTTGGGTTATTTCGTGAGTTGGAATGGTTTCTAATCTTTGTTTTTTCATTATTTTGATCCTAAAACATCAGAAAACTAGAGAGGACAGGACAGAGGAAGAAAAGAGAGATGTAGGGGAGGAAGGAGGATGTCAAAGAGACAGAAAGAAAGATGAAAAGGCTCAACACAGATCACATCTTAGCAACATAACTTGTTAAACGACTCCCTGGATGGGAAGCTCTGAAAGTGATCTTTAGGCTGCACTGGACACCACCTGGCCCCTGACGGCAGGAGCCAATGGCTGAACCGGCTACAGGAGCCAATGACAGCCTGTACCGCCAATGGCAGATGCTGAGGCTGGGTGTGCCTAAAGTAACGCGTGCTGATAACATCTGGAAGCTTCAGTAAGTCAGCAAAGACAACATCCTTCAATCATTGGCAGCAATGAACAACCCACCAATCCACTGATGAAAAGCATGGGAAGAGGTGTTATGATGATTCGTGGCAGGTAAAGGTTGCTTTATCCTTAGCAGATCTGATCTGAAGGGAAATTGTGAGACACACACAGTTTCACTTTCTTGGCACTTGCGAGTATTTCTTTCTTCTTTTAGCGCCCTAGAGTCCATGAAGCCAGGAACCACTTGCTGTAGCATCCCTCGCAGGTCTGCCAACACATTTACTGCTGGTGCCTCACGACTCCTCCCTTCACCCAAATTCACTTTTCCTTGGCCTCAATTCCCAAAGCTCTTTGCTGGGAAACATCTACCTGCTCTGAAAAACCAATTCATTCCGAAGTGATAATCGATGCTTGCAGTAGGGAGCACAACAACCCTCCAAAGATACACATGCTCTAATCCCTAGAATCTTTCCATCTTTACAGGAGATTTTGTATGTGGGACTAAGATAAGGACCTTGAAGGGGAGAGTATCCTGGATTATCCAGGTGGGACTAGTCCAATTCCTGGAGTCATTAAAGGTAAAGGCCCTTTCTCTATTCGGTTAGAGAGACGAGAGGGAAGACAAGTTGCTGACCGAGAAGATGGAGGAAGTGGACACAAGTCAAGAAGCGTGGAATGCCTCCAGAAGCTGGAATGGCCCTCAGGAACAGCCAGCAGGAGAAAGTCCTACAGCCGCAAGGAACTGAAGTTTGCAAACAACCAAAATGTGCAAGGAAACAGATCCTTCCCTAGAACCTCCCGTGATGTACACAGCCCTGCTGACACCTTGATTTTAGCCTGGTGAGACCCATGTCAGGAGTGTGACCTTCGAAACTGAATGGTCATAAATCTGTGCTGCTTGAACCACTATACTTGTGGAAATTTATTTTCTAGCAATAGAAAACTAATACATATGCTAACATGAGACTCAGTCAGCGGTGCTTTCAGTTAGTTTGTTTTCTGAAACAGCTATTATAGTACTAGATGAGAAAAAAATCTTATGTATTTTGGAACAGGTAGATTGTTTTACAATTCATGGCCAGATGTGTCATCTATTTTGTTCATGCCCCTGTCACATAACTATTTATGAAACTCCAACTACATGTCAGGCACATAGCTCCCTACACATATGGCTGCTTTAGATCATGTCTACACAGGTGGATTCAGTCAGTCAGTCAGTCAGTCAATAAATGGTCCTTGAGTATGTGCTATGTATTAGATATAACAGCAACTCAATAGAGATTCACCGAAAGGGTCTTTTAGCTGCCTGGGAGGGATGGGAAGTCTGATATTCCAAATTCTGCAAAGGAAGATTAGAACCAGACAGTATCTGAGCCTGTCTTCACAAGAGCTAGGAGGTATTACTGTCTCCTTTTTATCTCTGTAAACACTTAGTCTCGGAGAGACTAACTGGCCAAGTCATATTGCCTATAAATTATAGAACCAAATTTAAAAAAAAATTTTTAATTTGGTAAAATACATATAACATGAAATTTACTATTATAACCATTTTTAAGTGTAGAGTTCAATAGGGTTAAGTACATTCACATTATTGTACAACCAATCTCCAGAATTCTTTTCATCTTACAAAACTAAAACTCTACTCATGAAATAATTCCCCATTGTCCCTCTCCCCGACCTGTGGCAGCCACCATTCTATTTTCTGTATCTATGAATTTGACTATTCTAGGTACCCCATGTAAATGGAACTATACATTTTTTGTCTTTTTGTGCCAGGCTTATTGCACTTAGCATAGTGTCCTCAAGGTTCACTATGTTGCAGCATGTGTCAAAATTCCCTCTCTTCTCAAGGCTGAATAAAGATTCCATTGTACGAATGCACCAGATTTTGTTTATCCACGCATCATCGATGGCGAGTTGGGTTGTTTCCATTTTTTGGCTGTTGTGAATAATGCTGTTATGACCGTGGATACACAAATATCTCTTCGAGACCTTACTTTCACTTCTTTTGGATGTACGCCAATGGAGTTGGAATTTGAACACAGATCTTTCTGAATCTGATGTCCATTCTCTTTCCAGGATGCCACATAGCCTGGGATAAGTTATGGCTTCCCAAATTGCAGTTAACCAGATACATGAAATGTTTTGCTCACATTCTATTCTACACAGGTCAGATAGAGTTAGTCTTATTCTATGATTTTTCCATTGATTAAAATAAATCAGCTATACTGCACTGGGAATAAAAGTCAAACTCCTTGGTCCTATGTGGTCTGGCTGCTGGCTACCTTTCTAAGCTCATTTCCAAACATTTACGCTAGTGCAGTCATTCTGACTTTCTTTCTATTCTTCCAACACACCAAGCTTATTCCCATTTCAGGGCCTTTCCATTTGCTGTACATTCTCCCTAGGACTTTGCATAATTGGCTCTTTCTCATCATTCAAGTCTCAGTTCAAATGTGACCTCCTCAAAGAAGCCCTCCCAGACTATCCTTTGTAAAGTAGCACCTCCTATCACCAGCTATCTCATTGTTCCATTTTATTTTCTTCATAACTAGCTAACATTTATTTTGCTGTTGCTATTTTCTGGTTTATTACTGTCTCCCTCACAAGAATGAATTTCCACACAGAGATCTTCTCTGTCTTATTCCCCTGTGTCCTGAGAGTATAGAAACATGCCTGGAACATAGTAGGTGCTTATTAAATATTGGATGAATAAAAAAATGCATAAGGCTCTTCATTGCAGCATTGTTTATCTCATCAAAGAAATGAAAACAATGTGAATGTCCACCAGTGAGAAATGGTTAAATACATGAAAAGATATAATATAAAAACTCTACAGCCATTAAAAAGAGTTAGGATAAACTGTAATTATTGGCAGGAAAGAATGACTTCAAAGTATAATTGATTTTATAAAAGACTGGGGCCTTTGATTCCTCGTCACTCGGTCACTCGGAGGCTCAGCGAAACATGCCCCCGTCTGCTGCAATGCACACATGACTCTGGGAAAAAGACAGTTCATTTTTTTCTGTGCAAAGAAGCATGCGGTTTAGAGCTCGTCTTTTGCTCTTGTTTTTTCTTCCCCTTTTTTGTGGTCAAATACTGGGCTAGCTGCAGGGGAAGCCCTCAGGTGTCTGGGGTTTCACTGCTGGTTCATTACATAAGTGAAAGCTCTACAAAGGGGAGAATGAATGCAAAGCAGGGCCATCTGACAAGCTCCTTGTCTGATCCCGGGACTGCCTCGGTCACCCTCAGGGCTCAGTTCTGGGAAATACTCAGTCAACGTATTCCCTGTCCTACACCTATTGCTTGAGTATCTGCTACGTACCAGGCTCTGTGCAATGCACATGGTTTATGAGAAGGGATGAGAAAGACATGGTCACTGCCCTCATGGAGATCTCATGATGGAAGTGAGTGGGTGTGGGATAATAAACATACATACAAAGAAATGAAGTAGAGACCTAGTTAGTGCTACAAAGGAAATAGAGCGCTCTGCCGAATGGTAATAATAGCCGACATCTTTTAAAGTCATCTTTTGTCCCCACCACTTTGTGAGGTAGACATTAATTATATTTTCTCTATCTTACTGATAAGGAAACGGAGGTACAGAGAGATTAGGTGATTGCCCAAGATCAGACAACGAGTATGTGTCAGAGATGAACTTGAACCCGAGAACAGTCTCGCTTCAAAGCCTGGGTCCTTAACCACTAACTATTTGGGGCAGTGGAGGCTCAGAGGGGAGTGCATGCTTTCAACAGGTCAGGGAAAGCCTTTCTGAAGAAGTGGCGTAAACGCTGCGATGAGGTAGAAAAGCCATGAGAAGAGCTGGCAGAGGGATATTCTGAGAAGAAAATGGAGCATGTGTCAATGGACAAAGGTGGGAAAGAGGCTGGTGTGCTCTATAATCCGCCAGAAGGCCTGAACAATGGGGGCTGAGTTGGATTTTATTCTAGGTGCACATTAGACAATGTCTTTGCAGACATATATTTTCACAGTTGACCATGAAATAGCCTGGTCATGCCAGTCAAGCAAGTGTTATTATTCATGTTTTACAGAACACTGTACACTGTTTCTGGGAACCTAAGGACAGAAGTGAGACCGGCTCCCGTGACTTTGGACTCATGTCAAGTGCTCTTTCCACCCAGCCTCCCTGTTGAGGAACTGGCTGCCCCTTCCCTGCCCCTGTGGTCCCTCAACTATCAGGCACCACTGTAGCCCCAACACCCCCTCCTTCTCCTCCCACGTCAGAATTTACTTCTCTGGCAGCCTCCACAGCCTAATTTCTAGGGGAATTTGATAAACAAATCTGTTCTCATCTGATAATGGGTAATAAAGCCCTGTTGGAAACCTAATGCCAACTTGTTTTCATATCCCTGTGAGAACTTACAACAGCTTTTCATTCTTCCAGTCATCAGCTCAGCCTCCAGCTAACAGCATTTCCTTCTCTGCTCAAGTGGAAGCCATGAATTGATTATGGGCCTCTTCCCAGCGGAGCCAGCCAGAGTTTGAGCCTTTGGTTAACAGGTAGAGGTTTCCAGATGCCAATAAGCCAAGCATTGTTCAAATCAGCTAGTTCCTTGTCTGTGAAGATGATCTCATCCGCCTTCAGAGACCAGCCCCAGGAGATGGGGCAGAAGGCCCAGCTGCCCCAGGGCTCTTGGTTCCTCATAATGACATACAAGCCCCAAGTCTCGACACTGCCTAGTCTCCACCTCAACTTGTCCCACTTCCTGCCTTGACCTTGGTGATGTGCTCCCCGTAGCTCCAAGCTGTTCACATGCATTTTCTCAGGTAACTTAAACAACAGTCCTACCCAATTTAGTCACTATAGGTAGGTGCAATGAAGTCCATTTTGAAAGGGAAAACTGAGGCTTGGAGAAGTTTACTTATTTAACTAAACCTGGCGCTCCACTTGCTCCTCTGCTTCAAGCAATTGTGGTGTCATTTCCATGCCTGGGAAACCCAAGACAGGAGCCAAATTAAACCTGGAAAGTGAAGTCAGCCGAGTATCTGAGCCAGGGCTGGCTGCCAACTTATGCAAAATAGCCAACCTCCCAAGTATTGCAATTTGAGGAACTACCTTACATCTCCACCCTCGCCTCACCACACCTCAAATCCCTTCACAAGGCTGTAAATGCCAGTGAGGTGTACGGCTTGCCATGCCCAGGCCCCTAGGACAATTTCACTGGCTGTTGGGGAAGTCAACCTCTGGGAACCTCAGTTTCCTCACCTGCAAAGTGGAAATCATACTGCCCAACTCCTTACGGAGAGCTGATACGAGGGTCAAATACAATGATGAACAAGAAAGCCCTTTTCTAAACTGTAAAACATTATACAAACCCAAGATAGCGCTTGTAATCACTTTTCTGGGGCCTCAGCTTCCACAATTACGGAAAATTCCTTCCAGAGCCCAGATTTTATATTCATTACGATCTTTTCTACACTCCAGTATAAGTCATTGATGAAAGTGCCGTATTTTTCCTGGAAAAAAAAAAGTCATTTTCTGACATGGAAAAGGTGAGAGTAAGGTGGGGGGTTGATAGTTGTCGAGAGAGAAAGCCAAGATTATGGAAGACAAAAGAGAGAAGAGCAAGATCACAGCGTTGTAGTAATTTGTAGCCGTGGGAATAGAAGAAGGGAAAGAAGACTGGGTTTGTTTGTTTGTTTGTTTGTTTGTTGTTTCTCGGAGGAGAGGATATGCAAGTTACAGGTGTTCTGCTTTAGATTAGACATATCGTATTTGGCCATGTGTAGGGCACACTTTTTTGTCCAAATTTGTGAGGGGAAAATAAGGATGCACATTATACATGGGTTGTACTAATTCCGTAGCTACATAAATGATTTTTAATTCTTTCACTTAAGCTTTAGAGTTAAAAGTATAACTCTAGGGCTCAATAACGATATCCGTATGGAAAACAATGCCCTGGAATACGATAATTGGTTTTGTTGAACTTACGACGAACTTGCCATGATGAAGAGTTCTTGGCCTTCTATGATGGGTAAAGTTCGCAAATTTGTTACCGGTACATAAAATTTCTTGTACCATAATATGTTACAAAATAAATGCTAAAATTCCTTTATAACACAAAAAACAAGTACGTAAATGTAAATAAATAAAAATTTGAATTAAAAAAAATTAAAACAAAAGATTTTTCCCCCTGAAACTTTGGGCCAGAAATGTGGGTGTGCATTATACACAGCAAAATACAGTATATAAGAAATTAACAGTAGTGAATTCCTTTAGGTAAATGGACTGGGAGTTGGGGGCACAGCGACTTTCACTCTATACCTTTCTTCTTACCACAAACGTATTTTTTTAATTTTGAAAAAAAATGTTTATGCTTATTAGGATTGTAAAATGTGATAAACTATTATTAAATGACTTTAAATTGTTGTGGTCCCCTTCCCGCCACCTTCCACCCGTCCTGGGGCCACCACATAATACAGAACTCAGAGGTTTTAGTCCAATTCTTAGACTCTGGCCATCGTATTGATGCCACAGTTGGAGGGAACAAGGCTGGGTCACGTGCCAGTTCCTGTTCAGCCTTATGCTGGGTGCTGTCCCGAGGGTGTAGTTGCAGGGATGCTGGGAACAGACGTGTGAATTCCCACCATTTGTCAATCCCTCAGGTCAAGATCAGAAGGGATGTACTTTAACCTAATCATGGCATTAAGTCATGGGAGGAGTGGCCCATTAGCTAATTTACTCATTAGCAGAGATTAGCTTATCTGATTAGCTCATCGCCACCACCCACTCCTACCAACAGAAAGCAGAACCTGAAGAGAAGTGACCAAGGATGTGAGTTTTGATGAGAGGCAAACAACTGAAAGATTAGAGCGCCCAGGGACCTAAGGCATGATGCTCTAGTCAGGAGGCTGTAAACTGAAAAGCTCTGCCTTTATCTTGTTTCCTGGGATAGTGCTGTGTTTTCCTCGCATCAGAAAGTCTTTCTGATGGAAGGAGAACTGACTCTGGGTGGTGAACACACAATGGGATTTATAGATGATGTAATACAGAATTGTTCTCCTGAAATCTATGTAATTTTACTAACAATTGTCACCCCAATAAATTTTAAAAATAGATTTTTTTAAAAAAGAAGGTCTTTATATGCCCTGTGCATTCAATCATTCTCCTCTCCCTGTTATTCTTTTCCTGACTGCCTCCCACAGCCATGTTTTCTGCTTGGCCCATGATGTGCCTCTGACAGGGCTGGTCTCCAGTCTTTTGGTACCTAGTCCAGTGCCCTTTGATTACGGCTAAGTATAAAAGTTTTACCACCAGATGCTCACAAGAGATACAGGGCACTGGAAGGAGTTGCAAAAAGGAGTGGAAAAGAATGAGACAGCCAGCACAATCTCTCTGAATATCAGAAACCTCTGAATATCTTCTATAAAATGGGGCTAATACTGCCGATGGTAGAGTTTGGGGACACTCTGACCAGAGAAGGCATGTGAATTGCCTGGGCTACAGACGGTGTTCATTGACTATTTCTTTCCTTTCTTTCCCAGAAGACTCAGGATGCTTTTTAACACTCTTGCCTTGTTATTCCACATTCCTTCCCTGAAGACGCTGGTAATGAGCCAATATGGTCAGGGTGCTTCAGACAGGTGACCAGCAGCAGACACTTAGGAAGTAATTTGCCCTTTGTCACTGGGGGCACGTGCTTCCACTACACTGTCACCCACTTACCCAGCCAAATGGCAGTGGCAGCTATGCCGCCAACTCACCGAAGACCTGAGTGCTGCATGGCGTTGCCACTAGTCATACTGCCCACTGAGTCTGCACAGGTGCACAGGGGGGCCAGAGACCCGTCACCACAAACAAGCCAAGAGCTTCTCATGGGTTTCTTGTCCCTGCTTTGTTCTTTTGGGGAACAGCACATCCCACAGCCAGATTCTCGGTTTCTGGGCTGTCCCCTAAGTTGTTCTGGTTGGCCCAAGGACCCCAGTCATCTCAGCCACCTAGCTAAAACTTCAGTCCATGAGGGCTAAACGATTGTTGTACATCAGGGAAAGCCACCATCCAGGAGCTGGGAGCTGGATGTCCTCCTGAGTCAGGTGCCCCCAAGAGACTGCCCAGCTCCAGTTGGCTGCTCCACACTGGACTCCTGGGTCCTGCCTTAGTGTCCCATGCTCATCTGTTTGTTGGTGAACATTTACCCAGCTTTAAATGACTAAGCAATCGTATCACAGTAGAAACCAGAGGGTCTGGTCCTAACTGAAATCTCGGCATTTCAGTCACTAATACAATCTGAGCCCCACCTCTTCTTTTTCTCTCTCCTCATGGTATTGTCTTTCTTTGGATTTTCCATGGAGTTTCCTTTCTTAGCAGCTGGTTCCTTGGGTTTTCATAATTTTACACAAATTTCCTCTTTGTCACTAGCCTAAGTCTGACTCTTCCCTCTGCCTCTGCCTCCTCCACATTACTTTCTTCCTCCTTTTCCTCCTCTCGCTCTCCTTTCTGTAAACATCCCTTGAAACTCCTCTGCTCTTTATGAAAATTGAAGGAATCTGTCAAAGAGAGAAAGACCGTAGAGTGTATCTGTTAAAAGCAGAAGCTTTGGTGTCAGCCTTGAGTTTGAAGCCAAGAGTTGCAACTTAATAACTGTGAGTCTTTGGATACATTATCTGGCCACCCTGAACCTGTTTCCTCATCTTGACAACAGGTGTAACAATACCCACTTCATGGGATCAAGTGTAGCACTGTGTATGTAAATCATTTTGTTAGTGAAGTACCTAGTGTATGATATACTCTAAATAAAATTTAACTTGGGGGAAAGACCTATTAATACAATCTTTGTTCTCAATCATGGTTTAAATCAACAGGGCTCCAACTGAGTCCCTCAAAGGACTAAGTCTCCTCGACTTGCCAGAGAAGGGAAGGTGTGAGGTGGGTGGCAGCAGTCTGAGCCCCACTTACCCTCCCACTTTCAAAACGTCTCTTCATTCTTTTGCATACTGAGTCTCTGAATATTCTGAAATAGGATCCCATTGCCATGAAAAAATATTTTGGAACTGGTTTAAACTGGTTTTCCACCTGTCCTTTTGCCAGCATTCTCTGAGCTTTGTCCACTCCAAATGTGCAGGTCCCTGCCATATGGGACCTGCTAGATCATTGTTCTACTCTCTGTTGCTTCCTTGCATCTGGAAGCTTCCTCTCGCCATTAAAAAGTGTAACTGATATTTCTATTCTGTAAAGAAGATGTAGAGGAATTTAGCCTACCCAGCTGACTTTCTGGGGAGTTTGTTTCATAGGCCTCTATCAGATTTGAAAGACAGGTATTAGGTGCTCAGTTTCATTTGAAGAAAACTGATTGCTCATTTTCTCAACCACTTGAGAAATGTGGTTACACCCAGAATTTCACACAAGAGCCAGTGGTTGTGAGTTGAATCTGAAAAAGTGTTCTTCATACTAGGCAATATTGTTTCACTACCTTAAAAAAAAACTCATCTTAAAAAACAGAAGCCTGGCCTTATTGAAATCAGAACAGAAACAAAGATCATTTGTATGACCTGTGATTCTCTCAATGATCCCTTGGACCTTGAGACCCTTGTCACCTGATGCTCACAAACGTGTATACAGGTTTCAATGAAATTCTAGGCTTCTGGCTGATGAGTTCAGATGCCTCCTTCTCTTCCCCTTCCCCTTTTCCATTTTGCTTCTCCACATTTACATCCCTGTGCTCTGCTGAGGGAGGGAGGAAGTTGCAGGGAAGGTGCTTTGGGAGGACAGAATCCTACACGGTTCCTCACCCCAGTGGTGAGCCCACATGAAAGCACCTGTGGTTCAGGTGAACCACTGCAGAATTAATGCTCATAGAAGATGATGTGTACAAACAGCACTGCTTGAGGACCCAGGATGCCAGAAGGGACATTGACTAAAAGCTCAATGAAATGGTAGCCGAGCTCATGACAGTATCATATGTCAGTGTAAGTGTATTCCC
The DNA here is from genome assembly GCF_036562045.2 of Rhinolophus sinicus. NCBI lineage: Eukaryota > Metazoa > Chordata > Mammalia > Chiroptera > Rhinolophidae > Rhinolophus > Rhinolophus sinicus. The sequence goes on along the minus strand of NC_133759.1, from coordinate 95,848,433 downwards.
AGTGCCTAACATTGCTGACACATAACACTCAAGAAACAGCTATTGAATGAATGAATGAATGAGTGAGTGAATGAATGAATGAATGAATGCATGAAGGAAGAGTTTGGGAAAGACTCATTCTCCCTGCCTCCCCTACCTATTCCACAGTAGTCCACAATGGGGCTGATGGTCTTTCTGCTTTCCCTCCTTTTTCATCTTCCATGAAACATAAATCAAGTCTTTTCACACCCCTGCTTCAAACCCTCTACCTAGGGACTAAAACACAACCAAAATCTTTGTCTTGGTCAACCAAGCCTGTGTGGTATAGTCCCTGGCAGCTCAGTGACCTCATCCTTTCTTCTTATCCCCTTAGTCTATGTACTCCAGCCACTCTGACCTTATGCCTGATCCCTGGACATGCCAAGCTCATTCCTGCCTCAGGGCCTTTGCACTTGCTGTTTCCTCTAGAAAGCATCCTCAAGTAATGATACTTTCTTGTCATTCAAACCTCAGGTTAAGTGACACCTCCTCAGCGTGGCCTTTCTTCCACACCCCGTCTACAGTAGCCATCTATTCATTCTCTAGCACATCACCATTTTCTTGTCCTTCATAGCAGCAAGCTCTGGGGGGTTCTTCTGCTCATTAATCATGTTTTCATGATTATCATCAGTTTTTGGTACTAGAATGCAAGCTTCTTCTTTATTTTGTTCATAGTTGATAATTCTCCAGTGTCAGGAATAGAACTTGGCACATAACAAGTGCTCAATATATTTTTAACGAACAAATAAATGCAGCGTTGGCACCCTGAGGGCTCTGGACAACACCAAGTAATTTTCCCAGGGGGCCCATGCAGCAGAAGCAGCAGATAGATGCCTCAAATAGAAAGGCAGAAATAGAAGGAAGAAATATGAATGATAATAGCTACCATTTGTAGAGCACTTACTATAGGCCAAATATTTTTTCAAGTGCTTATATAATTCAAGTCCTTTTATAATTCTCACAGCCACCCTTGGAGGTAGGTCAAATTAGTATTCCTAGTCTATAGATAAGTAACGGGTATAGAGAGTAAACAACATACCCTCTCACAAAGATAGTAAATGGAAGCTCAAACAAGCAATCCCAGACTAGGAACCACTACACTACAGTGCTTCTCTCACACCTAAACTGACTTACTCAGGAGCATACATGGGCTAACAGCCCGCCCCCCTCCCGGGGAAGAGACTGTAGGAGGCAGGTAGAAATAGGGAGCCAGTCAGGCATTAGTATCAAAGTAAACACTGATGTACCTCCAGGCTGCTGCAGCCTGAAACCATGGATATAACTAATGAATGGTTTCATGTTGATACAAAATGCCCTCAAGTCTACCATTCAGCCCTTTGGCCAATAACATATCTGGTAAAACTCTATGCCCACAGCTGTAGCAGTGCCTGGTCAGTCCCTCAGCCACCGCCCAGGAGCATGTGGCTCACAGCCTGAAAGCCAGACCCGTCCGACAGACATGTTTTTCTTAATTCTCACAGTGTGACCTGCATAGACATTTTTAAAATTATACCTGTGGCCAACCTTTGAAATCAGGATTCCTCACATTTGAATTCAGATTTCTGGCTTCCCTGAAAACATCACAAGAACTGGTAATACTCACCTTGTGCTTTTGTACCTGGCACGGTCAGCCAGCACTGAGTTATGGCTGTGCCTCTGGGAAGAAGCATGTGCGGCCAGTGATGGTCTCCATCACTCCCTCGTCTGTCCTTAACATTGAGCCTTACACTTCTCTCTACGTGTATTCGCTTGCGTGAGCTGTACAGATTCTGGCCACTCGAGTTAATGATCCCCGGTGGACATTCAACACCATGCCTGCACATCTGGGACAGTTCTGACCGGTCTCCTAGCCTCCAATCCTGTATCACTCCAGTGCCATTTTCCCCAGTGCCACCAGATCCCACATAACAGTTAGGGAAGGGATCAGCTACGTAGCTAGATTCAAGCCTGAGTTCATCCCCGGCACTGCCACTTCCTGGGTTGCCGTCTTCTCCTCATCACAGTTTTCTCAGCTCTAAAATGGGGATAATAATAATATTCATCTTGGACGGTCAATGAGCATTTGAAATACTTACAAATTCTACATATGCCATTCTGGGCATTATATATTAGTGTTTATCTCAGTCTCTACTATTGTTTTACACAGGATGTTGAGCCTTTGATTTAAAATAATAATAATAATAATAATAATAATAATAATGAGAGAGAGAGAGAGAGAAGAAAAAAATACCCTCCTGCCAAGAAATAAAATAGGCAACAGAAATAACCCAGATGTTAGAACTATCATAGAAGGACATTATAACTACTATAATGAATGTATTAAAATATCTATTAAAAAAGATAAACAAAAAAAAGATAGACAAAATGCATGGATAATGGGAAACTTCAGCAACAAGATAGAAGCTACTTTTTATAAAAGGGTCAGATGGAAATGCTAAACATGAAAAACCCATTAGAGATGAAGAATTCCTTAGACAGGCTTGTCAACAAACTGGACAGCAGAAAAAAAGGTAAGTAAACTTAAATATAGGTCAATAAATATTATTCGTACCAATATAAAATGAAAGAAACAATCGGTGAAGAAACCCACTAACTGTGAAACAATGCCAAATTGCCCAACATACATGAAACTGGAGTCCCAGAAGGAGAAGAGAGAATAGGGCAGATGAACTATGTCAACAGACAATGGCCAAAAAAAGAAATAGACATATCAACCATTATAGTCGGAGATTTCAACATGTCTTTTGCCATTAATTGATAGAAAAACTAGACAAAAATCATTAACGGTATGGAAGACTTCAACAACACTATCAAGTAATTTGAACTAATTTATAGAACACTTTGTCTCAGAGAATTTACTTTCTTTTCAAGTGTTCATGAAATAGTCAAAAAGACAGACCATATTCTGGACCATAAAGCTAATCTCAATCAATTTAAAAGGATTCAAAACATAGAAGGTGTGTTCTCTGACAACAGTGGAATTCAACTTTAAACCAGCATCAGAATGACACCAAGAAAATCCTCAAATATTTAGATAATAAACATCACACTTAAATAACCCACAGGTCAAAGAAGAAATCACAAAAGGAATTAAAAAATATTTTGAACTAAATTAAAATAATAAACCTTAAAATTTTGTAGAATCCAAAGGACAGAGACCCAAATTATCAATTATCAACGTTATAAATAAAAGAGAGACTTGTCAGTGCAGATGCCTCAGACATTAAGAAGAATGAGGTAATATTATGAACAATTTTATGACAATTGTGAATGAAAAAGGGGTCACATAATAAAACTGACAAGCTCAGGGGCCCACATGGCAGACCTTACAAACTCTAAGACCAAAAGTAACCATACAGAATGGTGTGAACATTAAAATTCCCAACTCCAAGTGGGTCATGGGGGGTGGTCATTTCCTAAGCCTATAGCTTCTTTGACAAAGGTCAATCTTGACCTTAAGTGAGCTTGTCCATTGTCATTGTGCATCTAGGATAACATACCTTTGAAATGTCAGAGTAATGTTTTTCCCCACCCCTCAATGGCACAACTACTGGTGTCAGAGCACAAGACCATAGAACCCCTCCCTCATTGTTATCTTGTTGCCCACATACCACCTCTAGGTGCTGCAAATGTTAATTATTAACTGTCCTGAAGCCACCAATGTAAAAGAAGTATGTGTCTCTCTGTTTTGCTTTTTATCCAACCCGAGAGATTTTCCCGCCTTGCTTTCTCTTGCCTCCTTAACCTACCAATGTATTTCATGCAACCCTCCTTGCATTTCCTCCTTTTATCCTAATCTATAAAATAAGCTGCAAAACTGCCATTCTCTGGAGCATTTTCTCAATCCTTTGATATTTTGCTTCAGGGCATGGCCTCAAAATTTGGCTCAAATAAACTCTTATAAGACTTTTCTATAGGTTGGACATTCTTTTGTCAATATAATAAATTTGATGCCTCTGATGAAATAGCCAAATTCCTTACTAAAACTCACTCAAGAAGAGAGGGAAAACTTGGATGGCCTTATAGCTGTTAAAGAGATTGTATTCATAATTAAAATCCTTCCCACAAAGAAAACTTCAGACCCAGATGACTTGACTAGGGAATTCTACAAAACATTTGAAGAAGATACAATATCAGATCTACATGAACTCTTCCAGAAAATAAAAAAAGAAGGAAATACTTCCAATTCACTTTATGAAGTCACCATTACCCTAATATTAAAACCAGATAAAAAAAACATTATAAGAAAAGTATGAATCCAAACCCCTAAATCTTTGACAAAATATTAACAGAGTCCAGAAAAAAAGATAAAACACCATGACCAAGTAAAGTTTAGCTCAGGAATATAATGTTGGTTCAACATTAGAAAACAGATCAATGTAATTCATCATGTCAACAGACTAAAAAATAAAAGCCATATGATCATCTAAACAGATGCAGAAAAAATACTCAACTAAAGTCAACATCTATTCATAATAAAAATACCCAACTAATATAAGGGAACTTCCTCAATCTGCTAAAAGGTATCTACCAAAAATCTACAGCTAACATCATAGTCAATGATAAAAGAGTAAATAAATACTTTTCTCCAAAGGTTGGTAGCAAGGCAATGATGTCTGCTTTCACCAATTCTATTCTTACGTTGTACTAGAAGTCTTAGCCAGTATATTAAGGGAAATACAATAAACAAAAAGGCATCAAAATTGCAAAAGAAGAACTGCCTTTATTTGCTGATGACATGATGGTCTACATACAAAGTCCTAAGGAATCAATCAAAAAACCTACCAGAACTTATAAATAACACTTAGCACATTTGCAAGATGCAGGGCCAATATATTTGTATTTCTATACAATCGTATTTCTATACTCAGCAACAAATAATTGCAAACTGAAATAACATAATACCATTTACAATAGCGTCCAAATATTAAATATTTAGAAAGAAATGTTACAAAATATATGCAAGATGTTTATACTGAAAAGTACAAAATGTTGCTGAGAAAAATAAAAAAATAAAAACTAAATAGATTCTCTCCAAATTGGTCTATAGATTTGATACAATCTCAATAAAAATCCCAGTGGGCTTATTTTTTGTATAAATTGACATAATACTTATAAAATTTATATTAAAATACAGAGGAGTTAGAATAGCCAAAATAATTCTTTAAAAATAATAACAAAGTTAGAGGACCTACCATACATGATTTTAAAACTTACTATCAAGCTACAGTTATCAACATAGTATGGTATTGGTATAAAGATAAACATATAGATCAAAATAACAGATTATATAATCAAAAAATAGACCCACATATATGGTGTCAGTTAATTTTGGACAAAAATGTCAAGGTAATTTAATGGGGAAAAACAGACTTTTCATCAAATAGTGGTGGAATAATTGAATATTTGTATGCAAAAAATTGCAAACCTCAACCCTTATCTCACACCATATACAAAAATTAATTCAAGTGGATTCCAGACCTAAACACAAGAGCTAAAAACTTCTAAATGAAAACACAAGAAAAATCTTTATGACCTTGCATTAAAAACAAATGTACTAAGACACAAAAGCACTAAGGACAAAACAAAAATCGGTAAATTGGACTTCAGCAAAATAAAAAACATTTTCTCTTTGAAAGACACAGTCTTTTAAAAAGTAAAAGATTAATCACAGACTGGGAGAAAATATTTTCAAACCACATATCTAATAAAGGTCTTAATCCAAAAGTATAAAGAACTCTTATAATTCAACAACGTGAAAACAAACGATTCAATCAAAAAAATGGAAAAGATTCAAATAGGTACCTTATCAAAGAAGATGGCCCAAAAATCTCGAAAGATAACACTAGAATGGCTAAAATTTTCAAAGCAACTGACAATACTAAGTGTTGACCAGGACGCTGAAGAGCTACAACGGTCAAACATTTACTGGTGGGAAAATAATTACTGGTACAGCCATTTTGGAAAATAGTTTGGTAGTTTCTTATCAAGTTAAACATACTTTTACCATACAACCCAGCAATCCTACTCCAAGGAACCGAGCCAAGAGAAATGAAAACGTATGTCCTCCCAAAGATTTATACAAAAATGTTTATAGTATCTTTATTCCTAATAGCCAAAAACTGAAAACAATACAAATGTCTATCAATTGGTGAGTGGATAAGCAAATTGTGACATATAATAGAATACTACTCAGCAATAAAAAAGGAACAAACGAATGATACATTAAAAAAAAAAAACCTGGATGAATCTCAAAAGCACTATTATAAGTGAAAAAGTCACAAAAGACTATATATCGTGTGATTCCATTTAAAAGATGGTCTAGAAAAAGCAAAAGTATAGGAACAGAGAACAAATCAACAGTTTCTAGGGGCTGGAAATGGGGAGAAGGGATTAACTGTAAAGGGACATGAAGAAACATTTTGGGATGAAGAAACTTTGGGGGAAGTTCTCGCACATCTTTTGTAACATTTCTTTCTAAATATTTAATATTTTGGATACTATTGTAAATGGTATTATTTTATTTCAATTTGATTTGGGTGGCAATTACACAGCTGTATGTATTTGTTGAAGCTCATCAAATCATATATTGTAAAAGAGTGAACTTTATTGTATATAAATTACAACAGTAATTTTTAAATATCTTTAAGAATACTACACAGGTAAAATGCTACAGGTGAAAATGGACACAGGATTTTTCTAGAGCATTCTCTATAAATGCATGTGAATCTATAATACTCTCAAAATAAAAAAGTTTTAAAATAATAAAAGTTTTAAAATTATAAATAGATTTCAAAATCTCTTTACGAGAAGGATGAAACAGAAAACATTACTTCTATTCATTTAAGAAAAAGAAGAAAAAAGCTTACAGTACAAATCAGAGCTAAGAGTGTAGATCACACCCATGGGTCCAGAGGTTAAGGTGATTTACCCAAAGTCACATTCATGTGAAAGATGGAGATAGCCTTCTCTATTCTGACCTTCCTCAAGTTGTCATCAGAAAGCCACTGCCAGTTCTGACTCAAAATGTTTCCCCAAGGTTAGGAGGAACCCTGCAATCGTCAACAACAAACTTCAGCTTGAGGTCTCACCAAAGAAGCTTACAGTACCTGCCAAAAATCAAAGTCAAACTGCAACCATTCCAAATCTCCCCGCCGTACTTTCCACCAGTAGAGAGAGCCAACCCAGGACAAATGGCCCTGCCTAATGAGAGACTGGTGAGCCACAAAAGAACTTCCCCAAAATGCACAGGGCTCAAAGTGGTAGCGCTGTCCATAGCAGTTGATGAAGTTCCTCTTTTGGGTTCCATATCTGTCTGGCAAACTTCCTCCCTTTGATTTGGCAGACTGGGTTCCAATAACCACAGAGAGGCATCGCTACCGACCAAGCAGAGGGTGAGGCAATCTGGCAGCAAGCAAAGGGGCAAATGGTCAAAGAGGGCCTGAACTTCAGTTCGCAGAAAAGGCCCTTGGTGTGTTCATCTAGAAGCTAGAACTTGACTTTCATCCAAAGACTTGAGTTTCATCCCAGCTCAGTTATTGTGGAACCTTGTGCAAGTTCTTTAACCTCAGTTTTCTCGACAATGATTGTGGTAATGACACTTCACAAGAGAGACACTAAGTTGTAATGAGGTTGTGGTTTTGTTCAAATGCTAGATTTTTTTTTTTTCCCCTAAGCCAATGCTTCCCAAGGTGTAGTCCACATATTACTAGGGACATACACCAAAATTTTAGGTTATAATAGTTTTTCATTTTAATACTTATAAACTTAATATAAAGGGCATTAGAAAAATAGAACTAGCCCAGCTACCTTGCTTAGATGAAATTAAGTTTAAAATTGACTCCAAGTAAAAATCTACATTAAAAAAATATATTAGGTTAAGGTGGGGGGCTGGGTGCAAAAGGTGAAGGCGCATAAGAAGTATAAACTTCCAGCTATAAAATAAATAAACCACAGGAATGTAGTGTACAGCATAGGGAGTTTAGTCAATAATATGATAATAACTTTATATGGTGACAGTTATTAGATGTGTTGTGGTGATCACATTGTGAGGTATATAAATATCGAATCACAATGTTGAATACTAGAAACTAATATAATATTGTATGCCAACTGTACTTTAAAATTTTTTCAAAAAAATAAAATAAAAAGTTGACTTAAAAAATGTATATTGATTTTTTTTAATATAGCAAGTAGATATGGCAGAAACCATACAGATGATTAAAATTTGAGAAATAATACTCCCAGCTATGAGAACCAGGGCCATGAATTTCATCATTGGGTCTCCTGGAGGAAGTTCTGAGGCCTCTGCGTTGTGTAACACTGTGCTCTCTTTGTAAGAACACACGGACACAGTAGTTTTGTTCATAGCTCAGATGCAGTTGTACTTCTAAGGATTTAGTTTGTTTTATCTCATAGACATTGCAAACTGTGTAATCAATTGGGTTTTCCTGTTTGCACTGACAACAATACAATAAGCTTAAAGCCCAACTTGGGGACTAATTGTCAAATATGTATGTAACTATATCACATTCATTGTTTATTAGCCTCTCTCCTAACCCTATTTAATGTCCCCACTTTATTGTCGTTTTTAAATTTTTCTTCTACTTTTAACTTATTGGCTTCCTATATTTTATATCCTTTTAAGTCACTTTAAATCTTATTTGAAATAAGAGAGGATTTTTTAAATGTCCTAAGTCACACACACACATCCATGATGTAGATGCCTGATCTACTGTACACCTGAAGCTGAAGAAGCTGAACAATAATGAATGTCAACTACAATTATATATATATATGGTTACAAGAAGGGAGTACAGCATAAGGAATAGAGACAGTGGAAATGTAATGGCTCTGTGTGATGTCAGAGGGTTAGTGGATGGGGGGAGGGGGGTTGTCACTGTGGGAAGGATATAAATGATAAATGTCTATTACATTTTCTGAAACTTTCTGTATCCCTAAGTCAATGTGGATTTCATTGTGCTTTGATAAGAATGAAAGAATGAGACAATCAATATTTTAGTATCATTAGTCCTTGTCAAAAGCCATCTTTTTCGGTATTACCTCACTATGGTACAGACAGTTATGACTGATTTCAGACCTGGGTAACCCCATGGACCTAAAGTAAAATGGGAAGTGGGTGCTGTGGTGGAATTGGATTTCCTCCTTTTTCCTCAAAAGTCAAGGTTTTGCTGACAAAAAAAAAAAATCTAAAATGATACCAGAATTTGGCGTCAGAATACCCACAGCAATGGGAAGTGATTTTATCAAGTTTTTACACGAGTCTCCTAAGCCAGTAGACTTTTCCTGCCTGTATCTCCTTGCACCTACCAATGCCTGCTCCAGTGAGAGAAGGTGGGGTACTTGTTTTGGATCAGTTCTTCCTCTTTTTTAGTATCTTGGTTACATTATTTTTTTCTGAGACTCATTTTTTTTTCCTCTGTAAAATAAAGATAAACCCTATTCTACCTATTTCAACATGAAGCCACAATGAAATATTAGTCAGGGTTCTTTTTGTTGTATGTGACAAAAAGTCCCTCAAACTAGCTAAGTGCAAAAGATAGATGGTGGCGGTGGCGGGATTATTAGAAGTTATTCATATGAAGATTGAACGACCAAACCAGTGCATAAAAGTAGATCTCAGAGAACTCTGGAATCAGAAACTTGAATATCACCAAGACTCTCTTTGTACCTCTCAATTCTGTTCATTCTGCAGGTCAAATTTATTCTTTCTTAAAATAGACCAGCCAGGAATATGGCCACCCACAGCTCCAGTATCTCTGTATTCACAGTGCACAAACTCATAGGGGAACCAAGATTCACTTTCTGTAGTCCCAAACTCAAAAATCCTACAAATGGAATTGATTGGCTAATCATTGAACTCATCAACTGTGACCCAAATTTGGGTAATATAATTGGCCTAGACAAGATGAAGTGCCTATCTTTGAGCCAATCAACACTATCTAAGAGATCTTTAAAAAGATGGCAGCTCCCATTCAAGTCACATAATTAGAATAAAAGAAGTATTTCCCCAAAAAATAAGAAGGTAGAAAATAGTACTCTTGTGGACAGAAGGAAAAAAAGAATAGAGAATACAGAAGATTTTAGGAAATCTGGATTATTAGACAAATACATGGTTTTCAAATCAATCAAGATTCCAAGACTCATATCAAGTACCACCTACTCCAAGAAACCTTTCTGATAATTATTGCCAATTACGAAACCCTTCCCTCAGTGGTCTACACATTATGTTTATGTAAAATATACCTTCCACTAAATTACATTTAATTTTTCATTTGAGTACATACTACATTTAATTGCTTTCTAACAAACTTTTTAAAATTTTGTCATCTCCGCTTCTTCAGTCCCTAGCGATAGAAACTGGCTGTTTCTTGCTGATGTAGTCATAATGATTGGTGCTCATTTATTATCGCTCCCAGGAAAGACATTTGTATTTTAACTGGGTCTCCCACAGGCAATACCTTAGCCCAAAGGAGTGATTATATGTTGGGAATGTGAAACACATAGGACATCTTTGGCAATCTAAACTAGGGCCCAAATGCTATAAAGTCAAGTATAATCCCCACCACAGTCCTATTATCATCATCATCAATTTTGGTCTGTTGATAGACTTACGATAGTGATGCATTCAGGATTTGTTATCCGGAGGTGGGGAAGGGTGGGCAGCATTGCATTGTAGTTAAGCCCATGGACTGTTGCACCAAGCAGACCCGAATTTGGTCTAAATTTTGTCACTTCATTGTGTGACTAAAGTCAAATTACTTTACACCTCTGAACATCAGCTTTCTCACTGTGACGTGGGTATAATAATAGTACCTACCTCAGGTACTGTTTGAGTACTGCTGCTGTTTTGAGGACTAAATGAGATGTCTACAGCCATTAATATTGAAGATGGTACACAGGAAGTGCTCAATAAATGGCAGCATTTTGTTCACATTCTAATTCAAATAATGTGTCCCATTTCCCCACAAACATATATTCATCAAACTAGTTAACACAACTTTTCGTTAGGGAATGCAATAATTATAGCTGAACTCCATGGGGAAAGGGCTACAGAATCACAATAGTATATTCAAACATAGTCCTACATAAACTCTGTGAAATCTTCTGCCAAGACATAGGACTGCGAGAGTGCTATAAAACTTTAGTAAATTTATTAAGGTTGTTTAATTAAGACTTCCTACAAAGTCCCACACAGGCATGTATAAAACACAACTACCCCTGCCCCCAACCACCACTCATGAGCATCGTGGACCACAGCAGACTCTATATGGACAAGAAACTAACCTTTCCTGGGTTGAGCTACTGAAAATTTGTGGTGGTTTTTTATTGTAGAATAACCAAGCCTAACTTGACTAATAAAGGACTTCTTCATTTTTTTCCCCAGAGCCCAATTAAAACTGCCCTTCAGAACTTCCTCTCCCCATGCTCCAGATCTTTACTTGCTGCTTTCTCCATCAAAACACACCTCTCCTACATCTCATGTCATCAGTGAAATAAATTCCTGCTGACATGTTAATGGCTACAGAAGGGTGTAGATGGTATCCTTTCCAGGAAAAATACTTATGTTTTAACTATAGCCAAACAGAACAAAATGTCTTATCCTAAAGGAGTGAATTTTTAACACCATGGAAGTCCAAAGAAAAAGAAATTGGGACATGTAAGACATTTTCTGATCATAATATTAAGAATGTTCCATCATAATTTTTTTATACTTAATAAAGAACTTTTACATTCAGTACTTCATGAGGCAATAATTATTATCCTCATTATAAAAATAAAGAAGCTGGGGCTTAGAAAGTTTAATTTGGTTGCTCAGGGCATATGGCTGATGAATGATAGATTTAAGAATATTTAATCCAGATCTTCTGACTCTAAGCACAGAGTGCATTCATTCGGTGAATATTTTTAGATTAGCTACTATGCGCCAGACACTGTTCTAGGCTTTGGAGATGCAAAAGTCAATGAAAACAGGAAAAGAAATCCTTGCTCTCATTGGAGATTACACTCTAGAGAAAGGAGAAGGGGAGAGATAAACAATAAATAAACAGGCAAATGTATTTTAAGTCAGTTGGCAAGAAGCATAATGAACAAAAATAAATCAGGGTAAAGGGGATAGAGTGTGCTAGAGGGTGGTATTTTATTATTTGCAGGGCAGTCATCGAAGGCCTTTATGAAAAGGTGCATTTCAACAGAGACCGGAAGGAAAGAAGGAAGGAAGGAAGGAAGGAAGGAAGGAAGGAAGGAAGGAAGGAAGGAAGGAAGGAAAGAAGGAAGGAAGGAAGCCATGTGTCTATTTGGGGTAAAACTTTCCAGATGGAGGTGGCAGCAAGTGCAAACCCCTGAGACGGGAGTGTGTCTAATGTTTCTGAAAAACAGCAATGGGCCAATGTGGCTGGAGTAAGAGGGAGATGGGAATGAGAAGTAGGAGATGAAACTAATGAGGGACTAGGAGCAGCTCGGAAAGGGACAAGTGTGCCAGTGCAAGGATTTTGGCCTTTGGAATACGTCAAGCGTAGGGGCAACTGGACATTCTGATAGGAGCCAGTGCTGTAACAATGAATAACAAGTGATAATTAACTAACTTGGAGGCTCCAATTAAGATCATGCTTATAGGGAAACTTATAATCTTAAAACCCATATATTAAAGACAAAAGGCTGAAAAAAAAACCCATAAAAAACAACCGTGATCTAGGCTTACATCTCAAAGTTAGACATGAAATAACACATTAAACCCAAAGAAAGTGGAAGAAAAAAAATGGTAAGAAAGTACTTAAATAAAAAAATTAATCCTTAGTTAGGCAAATCAAAATCAAAGAGAAGGTGCAAATAACCAATATCAGAAATAAAAAGGGGCAACATTATAGACAGATATCTTAGACATTAAAAAAATCATAAGGATACTATTAAAAACATTTACTTCTAAATTTCAAATATTAGAGGAAACAGACAAATTCCTAGAACAATATAACTCACCAGAACTGACAAGGTGCAATAGAAAATTAAAATAATACTGTAATCATAAATAAATTGAACACACACTTTAAAATCTTCCCCTAAAGAAAACTGCAGGTCTCGATAGCATTATTCATGAGTTTTGCCAAGCATTTAAAGAAGAAATCATGTCATCATGCAAATAAACTGGAACATTCACCAATTGGTTTTGAGGCCACTATAGCCTTGATACAAAAAATAAAAATAAAAAATAAAAAACTGACAAGGGTATTGTGAGACAGGAAAGTTACTGACTAACCTCACTCATGAACATTGATGCATTGAACTCAGCAACATATAAAGGGCAATTGAAAATATCACAACCAAGTAGAGTTTATTATAGGAATGTAGGGCTGAGTTAACATTTATAAACTTACACATGTAATTTACCACATTAAAAGAGTCAAGAGGAAAATCATCTGATTTTCCTAAGAAATAAAGAAAAATTTGAGCATTTCTAAGAGGAGGCAATTGTTTATTCATCATATTGTTTCTGTGGTATCAATTGTAATGTCTCCTCTTTTATCTCTAACTTTATGTATTTGAATCCTCTCACTGTTTTTCTGGTAAATCAAGATAACAGTTTGTCTATTTTGTTTATATTTTCGAAAAAACCAACTCATAGTTTCATTGATCTTTCATCTTTTTAGTCTCTATTTCATTTATTCCCAGTCCGATTTTTGTTCTTTCTTTCCTCTGCTAACTTAGGACACAGTTTGTTCTTTTTCTAGCTTCTTGAGGTATAGAGTAAGGTTGTTTATCTGAGATCTTTCTTTTTACTTAATGTAGGCATTTATCACTGTAAACGTCCCTCTTAGAGCTGCTTTTGCTGCACAAGCAACAAAAGAAAAAATAGGTAAATGGAACTTTTTCACAATTTCAAATTTTCGTGCTTCAAAGGATACAATCAAGAAAGTGAAAAGACAATCCACAGAATGGGAGAAAATATGGCAAATCATATGTCTGATAAGGCATTTGTATCTAGAATACATAAATAACTCTTACAGCTCAATAATAGAAAGACAAATAACCCAATTTTAAACATGGGGAAAGGATCTGAATAGACATTTCTCTGTGAGAAGTATTAAATGGCCGATAATCACATGAAAGGATCCTCCATATCGTTAGTCATCAAGGAAACGCAAATCAAAACCACAATGAAAACCCTAACACAGCAAGAATCAAGAAGTCAGGTATAGCAAATGTTAATAAGGATGGAGAGAAATCAGAACACTCACACTGCTGATGAGAATGGCAAAGGGTACAACCACCTGGAGAACAGTCTGGCAGTTCCTCAAATGATTAAGTGTAGAGTCGCCGTATGACCCAGCAATGCCAATTCTAGGTAACTACCCAAGAGAAATTAAAACATATGTCCACACAGAAACTTGCCCACGAATGTCATGGCAGAATTATTCATAGTAGCCACAAGGTGGAAACAACCCGAATGTCCATCAACAAATGGATAAACCAAATGTGATACATCCATACAATGGAATATTATTTGACCGTAAGAAGGAATGAAATACTGATACATGCTACCACCTGGGTGAGGCTCAAAAACATGGTAAGTAAAAGAAGCGAGTTACAAAGACCACATACTTGATGATTCCGTTTATATGAAATGTCCAGAATAGGGAAACCCATAGAAAGTAGGTGAGCGGTTGTTTAGGGTCAGGATGGTGGCTGGGGTGGCAGGAGAGTGAGAGCTAAAAGACACGGGGTTTCATGTCGAGGTGATGAAAAGTTTCTCAAATTGACTGTGGAGATGGTTGCACATATGTGAATGTACGAAAAACTATTGAATTTTACACTTTAAATGGGAGAATTATCTGGGGTGTGAATTATAGTTCAATAAAGTTGTTTTTAAAAGAGAAAAAACATCACATTTCAAAGACAGTACAAAAAAGAATGTACAGTACCTCACCTCATTAAGATATCTTACATTGATTCCATTTTGAGATGATAATATTTTCAATTTGTAAAATGTATTAAAATCAATTTCTTCTGTTTTTCCGCCTGTCTTAATATGACTACTTGAAAATTCAAAATGACGTACATAGCTCACCTTGTATTTCTATCAAACAGTGCTTCTTTTGAGATCTTCAACAAAAGACTTAAACTCTCCAAGCCTCAATTTCCTTATTTGTTATGAGGCAGTTAGAACTCTGACCCCTCAGGGCTGTGGCAAGGATTAAATGGGATAATGGTTGTAGGAACTAGCATATGAATGTTAGCCATTATTCTCAGGGAAACCCCTGAGTATTACTGAGTACAGTAGTCACATCAAATTCTCTAGAAGAAAGTTTGCATTTATTTTACTATTATTATTTAGAACTATTACTTTTAGCACGGAAAATTATTTTTGGAACTGCAAGGGATCTTAGAAACCAAGCATCACCAATTGTCATCTTACAGAATTGCTTAGAGAACACCATGGTTTTTGGAAATTGAATCCAAACATCTGTAGTGAGACTGTGCTCTCCATTTGGCCACAGGCCTGACCACTCCTGATTGCCTTGGCACAGCCTCACATTTGGGTCACCTCCTTGGTGCTGAAGGCATTTGAGGTTGGACCTGGTCTTAAACTGAACCAAGCTCCTCACTCTCCTGCTGAAGAAATTGGGGCCCACGGAAGAGGACACTGAGATGGAAAGTATAGAACGAGAGCTGGAATTCAGTCTGCAGAGAGCCAGGCCAGCACCCGCTCCGTGCACTGCAGCGTCTGGAAGAGGCACACTGACAGAGTGGAAATACAGGCTATCCAGCTCCTGTTCTAACTTGCAACCTTCGGGGGCCTTGGCGAGACTTTGAGTTATTCTTTTGTTTACAGCCACCAGAGTAAATCAGTCATTACTGGAGATTATGATACCTTGAATGGAAAAAATAGTACCTGGAGATCAGTAGTTCCAAATAGCCTGATCTAAGATGCCCCAATTCCAGTTCTGTGTAAATCTGCCAATTAGCCCTCCCTGCAGCGTAGATCATATCCCTTCAATTTCGTTCCTCACATTTGTTTAGCAAACCCAACTTAACACAGCTCAATCATTTGACTCCTAGGGGAAACTCATTGAGAAGAAGATGACGTGGGATAACTAGCCCCATTGTATTGTTGAGGAAACTGGACCTACACGAGGTCAGAAACTGTAGAGCTAAGCAAGGACCCGAAGAGAGTTTCCCAAAGTTTACTCAGTGCATATTCTGTTTTTGCCATATCCAAATACCACTTGCACTTTTCCAGTTTTGTTTGTTTTTAAAACGGGCACTACCATTTTACTGAAGTCAATGGATATTGAGAGGAAACTTTACCTTACATAGAAAACCAGTATCATTTGCCATAAATAGATTAATAAATACAATATAAAACAATGCTAATTAGAAACTGTTTCCTGGATTGCTTTTAAAAGTCCCAATGCCCAGGCCAAACCCCAGACCTATTAAGTCAGAATGCCTCAGAGGAGGAAGGAGACCAGGCATAAGTAATTTTTTAAAGCTCTCCCCAGGAAGTAGCAGTGTGAGCTAAGGGTGAGACCCTTTAGAAGTGATGCTATTGCTTGCTACAGCCTCTGAGCCTGAGGATTGCTCTCCAACAAGTGATGGAGAGGTGTTAAAGACACACTACCCCCAAACTGAGACTTTCTCCTGGATGGCATCAGAAGAACTGAAACAGTAACTTTCAAACAGGGAAAAGTTCTCCTTTGGGATTTGTAACTGGTTAATGAGTTGTTGCTTTGCAAGCTAAAATCACCGTACATGGCACTTGCCCTTTGGAAAACACTGGACCAGATGACCGAAGTTCTCTGGTTTCTATTTCTGTGCCTTTTCCACTCCAATGGCCTACTTCACAGCCGAAGATTTCACAAAGGTGGTTCTGGAGAACCCTTACTCACTTCTGTTCTCCAGCAGGGATTTCAAATGCCGGCACTTACATCACACTTTCAGGCCCATCTTTCTATTTCCAAATGAATCTGTCCAATGGTTCACATTAGAAAATCTTAAGGCAAAACCACATCTCTATCTTCTTTCATTTCCTCTAGAGAAGCCCCTCATTTTTACCCATGTATGTCTGGCCCTGGAGATGGTTTAAGGCAGCTATGCAGCTTTTGGGTCTTAAAAGGAAGTGTTACCAGGGAAGGGAGAAGCAGGAGAGACGGTGCAGAAAGCCACATGACTTGCAGAGGGGCTTCTGCTATTTGGTTTCTCTTTCTCACCTCACCTCTGAGCACACACAAGCACCCAACGACATCCTTTGCTGATCAAGGGAGGAGCCTAGAAGGAAAGTTGGACTTCTGAGTAGGCTCCTCATCTCCAAGACCTAGTTTCTTCTTCTGGCCCGGGCATCCCCACCAGAACAGGGCATCTACCTGTACACACTCAGGTTGGAAGAGCTCCCCCAGAGGAGAGCATGGCCTCAAGAGCAAGCAGCCTGGCTCACTAAACCGAGTTGAGCAAAGTTCCAATCCCTTCACTTCCTACATTTAAAACGTCGAATGCTCAGCAGCCATCGTGAGTAGCCGGCAGCTGGCGAGAGCTGCCAAGAGCTGCTGTGAGTGGCCGACCAATGAATGGCGACCGACTGCCTCAGCCGGGGGGAGCGCAAGGCTTGTAACACCAGCATGGGCCAGGGAGCTGTGTCCTACACAACTAGACTGAGAAACAACGGCTTGAACCGGAGTGGGTAGGGAGGGCGGGTGGAAGAAGGAGGGAAAGAAAATCTGGAATGCTGGCACACTGACTCCAGCCAGACAGCCAGGCCATTTTACTGGCTTGTCAGCTGAACCCTTCTCTCCTGTTGCCCTTAGAGCCTAACTTCCAGCCTTGAGGCCTCCTCCCTATTCTCCACCTCAAACCTGCCCAGCTCCTGCTGTGCGCATAGTCTAAAAAGTTCTTCTGCCCCATCTCCACCTGTCCAAAGCCTACCCATCCTCAAGGCTGACTGCAAATGTCACCTCCTCCATGAAACCTAAGGTGATTCCTCCAGACAAATAATCATGGTAGAATTAATAGTAAGATAATTAACATTAACAGCTAGCGTGTATCGAGTGTTTGCTATGGGCAGGCATCAAGCTAAGCGTTCACATGCATGATCCCAACCAAACCATACACTACTAGACAGTATCTCATTATCCCTGCCCTGCCACTTCCTATCTCTGTTTTTTCTTTCTGTACCTCATTTTCCTCGGACATCCATGGGGATTACAACATGCCTTCTTTATAAGGTCGTTGTAAGGATAAAATAAATTAATGCATATAAAGCATAGGACCTGACACATGGGTTTTGCTCAGTAAGTAGTGTTACGTCTTGTAAAAACAATGAGAGAATCTATTATTTACAAGAAGTAAATAATAATGTGTTAGCATTACCCTCATTTTACAGGTGAGGAAACCAAGGCACAGCGAGCTGGGGGTAAACAGCCCAAGCTCCATGAAAAACTTCTCTCTGGTCTTAACTGGGCTTTGTGTATAGTGCTCAACTATTCTTATCAATTATTTGTGTATCTGCCTGTTGTCATCATTCCAGCTTCGTTCTCCACTTTTTGTTTTTTTTGTTTTTTTTGGTGAACACTAAACTCCAAGAGAGCAGAACTCATTGGTGTCTCCTGGACACTCAGCCCCTGCATTTTCTTACCTCATTGCCTGCCCCCAACTGTCCCTCTTCTCCTTGTCACCATATAGCCCCTTCCTTCAGAGCTCCTGTGACTGCCTCTTCCTTCATGTGACCTACCTCTATCCTCCCAAATGAATGTGGCCTCTCTGTCCTTTAAGTTCCCCCAGCACTTTATTCGGTCTTCTCTCATCCTGTCCTGTTTAACAGCCAACTGAGCACTTGACTTATTCCCCCTGCTAAGCTGTAAAGGAATTCCCTCTCAACCAAATAATACACTAGGCAGTCAATAAAAGTGCGAAGGATGAATGAGTGAATGAATGAGTGAATGAATGTACTTGTGTCGATGTTTCCTTGGCGGTGCTCCCGGGCTCCCGGTGTTTGGTGTCTGCACTGCCCTGAAAGCACTTTGTCCTGAGCACTTTGCAGAGGACGTAACTGCTTATTCGTCATATAGTTCATGTGGACCAAGGAGATATCAAGAGAGGTCATATTCACTATGACTCTTAGTATAGCATTCTCAGCTATTTTATGCCTTGGCAAGCTTTATGCACCCTTTCCAGAGACTGCAGTCAGTCAGTAGAGTCAAATGCAACCCACAGGCATGTTTGTTGTAGTGCTGGCAATATAGCTTTTTAAATCAAATTTGAGATAGAGTTACTTTGGAAGACCGTGTGACAGTTTCTTATAAAACTAAATATACTCCTAGATGGTGATGGAAGGAGAACTGACTCTGGGTGGTGAACACACAATGGGATTTATAGATGATGTAACACAGAATTGTACACCTGAAATCTGTGTAACTTTACTAACAATTGTCACCCCAATAAACTTTAATTAAAAGAAAAACAACAAAAAACCCCACTAAATATTCTCTTACCATACAATCCAGCAATTATGCTCCTTGGTATTTACCCAAAGGAATTGAAAACTTATGTCTACACAAAACCCTGCGCATGGGTGTTTATCACAGTTTTATTCATAATCGCCAAACTTGGAAGCAATCAAGATGTCCTTTAGGATGCAAATGAACAAATAAATTGCTCCATATTCAGACAATATTAGTCAGCAGTAAAAAGATGAAAAGACACAAAGTGAAAGAAGCTAATGTAAAAAGGCTACATACTGTGTGATTCCAACTATATGACGTTGTGGAAAAGACAAAACTATGGAGACAGTGAAAAGATCAGTCAGTGGCCGCCGGGAGCTGGTGGGGACGAAAAGGGTGAATGGCAAAGCACAGAGGATTTTTCAGCGAAGTGAAAATACTCTGTATGATACCACAAGATGAATGCATACATTTGTCCAAACCCACGGAATGTATAACACCAAGAGTGAACCCTAATGTAAAGTATGGATTTCGGATGATAATAATGCGTCCCTGTAGGTTCATCAAATGTACCAATCTAGTGGGTGGGGGGGTTGGTAAGGGGGGGAGTGTGCATATATGGGGGCAGGATGTATATGGGAAATCTCTGCATCTTCCTCTTAATTTTTTTTTTTGCCACTAAAAAAAAAAAAAATGAAATCTTAATTTTTAAAAATTGAATTTGAATGCACTTAAGATGGACCATGACCGCCCTAGTATTCTGATGTCTCCAATGCCATCCATGGCACTCCACTTGTTTACCTTTCCTGCTTGGCTCCTAAAAGTCCCAGATTTTGTCATCCCTGCAAGTTTAGCATAATAAGGGGTCTTTACTTCAAGCCGTGGCTCCAGAAATTTCCAATGGAACAATGAGAGAATCTAAATAAAAACCTATTCAGTTCAAACACATTAATTCCAAGTGAATAGAGAAGAAAATGAGATATGAGCATCTGAAACCATAATTGAGGACTATCTTCATGTGTCAGATTTATGACTAAACGCCCTGAGAGTTCTTGGCCTTTCGGAAATGAGGACTGGGAAATATTTTTATAATTTGTTAAGCAACAGAACTAATTTTGTGCCCAACATTAGTCTAAAGGCTGAAAGATTTACAAGATAAAGAAAAAATAGACATTTTGATTCAAAGAAACTTATAATCTATTTATATAGTCCTGGAGGATTGAAGTTTCAAAATAATAAAATCAACTTCACAGGTACTGCTGAGTATCTGTTCTAAGTCAGGTTCTGTTCACAGAGTACATGACTCCTCTATATGCAATTTGTCCTTCAATCTTCACAACAGCCCTTTGTGGTAGATACTAGAAAAAAACATCCTCCTTTTAACATGAGGAAATTGCAGCAAGGGAAGGTTGAGTACCCTTCCCAACTCCACCTAAACAATAAATAGTAGAGTCAGTATTCAAGCCTCTGGGCTCTTGGAGACCATTCTGTTTCACTATTCCACCTCAAAAGGTAGCATTAGTTTACTTTAAATGTAACACATAGTGAGGAAAGGTGGATGGACCAGTTCAGGTCATCCAAGTTTGAAAGGATATTTAGCTGTTTCCCATCCCCACTCCCAACCTCTGATAGAGCCATGATTGTTTTTGTTTTTTTCTTGTTTGTTTGTTTGTTTTTTAGTTTCAGGTGTACAAAACAGCATGATTAGATATTTACACCCCTCACAAAGTAATAACCCCAACAAATCTACTACCCATCCAACACCGTACATAGCTATTACAATGCCATTGGCTATATTCCCTATGCTGTACCTTACATCCTGTGAATATATACATCCTGTGTGTGTGTGTGTGTGTGTGTATTTCATATGTTTGTAATTATAGTTGACACTGAATATTTTATATTAGTTCCAGGTGAGCCATCTTTTCTGTATAAATTAGCCACTAGAACCCTCTCCCGTGGCATACCATGACAAAAGTCAGTGGATCTAGGAGGGAACTCAAATGGCTACTCCTTGCAAAGAGAACATGAACTGTTCAACATAATGATTACAAGTGTAAAATTTCCAAGGCTAGGATTTCCTCCAAGGAGGTCTCTCTCTCTGGTCATCACCAAGATAAAAGGAGATAGCCTAAGCCAACCTAAGAACTCTTCCTCATTCAGAGTGAAAATCATGCCTGAAGTGTTGACCAATAAGAACACACCCTACCTCGGATTGTGGGTTCTTCAGCTGACTTCCTGGATTGACCCAACGCAAGGATGATATAAGGATAGCTCCCAGCTGCCATGAGAACTGGTTTCATCAGTATTTCAACCCGCCTGGGATATTTGCATAACATGATGTCACACAGAGGGAGAAAGT
Organism: Rhinolophus sinicus; assembly: GCF_036562045.2. Lineage (NCBI taxonomy): Eukaryota > Metazoa > Chordata > Mammalia > Chiroptera > Rhinolophidae > Rhinolophus > Rhinolophus sinicus. The sequence goes on along the minus strand of NC_133759.1, from coordinate 95,826,605 downwards.
TCAACTGCCTTAAAGTTAGCTGGTTCTGCAGACTGTTCTTTGAGACAACATGGTATCTATATTGCATCAAGGTTCTGGGGCATTTCAAAGACAGGTCTATTCACTAATCCTCACACTTTCTCTCACTCACCACGAATGGCATCCGGCTAAGGAAATACATGAGAACAACCAAAGGAATGTGCTGGTAGTGCTCTATATTGAAATCCTTCTCTGCATGTTCTATAATTGCCTTCTGGCAGTATGTCCCCGATTACAAAGGGCAACACCCCAAGGCTTAGCCAGCATAACAGAAGGTTCTGACAATAACCCACCATTCAGAATCTTAGCACTCATTTCTTCATCAAGAGCCCCCAAATCACTATTGCATATTATATACTCATTTCCTCTTTGTACAACAGCACATGCTTTCATGCTATTGTGTAATATCTATACGCGTGTCTCACCCTTTCCCTCTATCCAAAGTTGCCAGGTAACATTAGCATTCTGGGGCCATCTCTACTGATTTATGGGCAAATAGAATACAATTTTCAGAGTGGCAACGTTCCTTCCTGGAATCCTCACACCAAAGGTAACCATGTGCTGAAATATGGCATGGAGAAAGGATGTAGTGGCAGATGAATATCTTTGTAATCTGAAACTGATAGGTCTATTCTGTAGTCCTCACACTGTATACCAAGTCCCCCCAGGGTACCGTGTAAATTCACAGAAGTGCAGCGAGATACTGAAATTCTCCAGTGGAAACACAGGAGACTGAACATCTGCTGAATGCTGTCCCAACTCCAGGTAGTCCACAGTGTCCACATTCGCTCATGCCACATTCCTTACAATGGTGACATCTCTTAACAAAGCCATGTGTTCAGCAGTTATCATGACAAAAAGCGAGGACCGTCAGGAAATCAGTGTAGGACAGGAAATGAAGGGGATAGTGTCCAATCTGATTCCAAAGATAAAGAAGTTATATATAGGCGGCCATTTGGCTCTGTTGGTTAGAGCACAGCGCTCATAACACCGAGGTCCCTGGTTTGATTCCCATATGGGCCCCTCCACAATTAGATTGAAAACAATTTGACTTGGAGCTGATGGGTCCTGGAAAAACACACTGTTCCCCAATAAAATTTAAAAAAAAAAAAAAAAGAGGAAGAAGTTGTATAATGCCCAATAGGTACATATATCCCATTAATAATTGAATGATTTAAGAATATAATTTTTTAAATTACTTTTTTCTTTCAATTTATGTATGTCTTTTTTTTTTTTTCCAAACATCTACTAAAATGTTGTTAGGACATAAAGATGTATCAAGTTGCTCGGACGTAAGTAGTTAGTAAATGGAACTATGAGGTATTTCTTTTGGCCTAAGAGCATCATGGGGAAAAAAATCACTGAGGCACTTAGGACTCCAGAAATTGAGATGGCTTGGAAACCTCTAGACTAGACAGTAATGTTTTACAGCTCTTCAGGACCTCATTTGTACCCGATCTTAGTACAAAGCATACATGGTTCTTGTTTTTGTGTCATGGCTGTTTCAGCTCCACGACTTTTCCACCTTTCAGTGCTAAAGGTGCCCACCCCATGGAGCCCTTCTAACCAAAGTACCTGCCTCAGGTTCTCTGGGGATCTCACCCCTCTGTCCTCCATGCTCTACTCACACTGGCCTCCTTTCAGTTCCACAAATACATCAAGCCCTTTCCTATCATAAGGATTTCTTGCTTGTTCTTCTCCCGGTTCACTTTCAGGTTCCATCTTAAATGCCACTTCGTCAGAAACAGGTCAGGCCTCCCCTGATCTATTGTGGCTTGGTCTCCCTCTTGTTCTCTGTCTCACCCACTATTCATTTCCTTCATAGCACTGTCCTCTGCAAATATATATTTACTTCCATGGGGGCAGAGTCTCTGTTCTGCTCATAGCTGTAGCCACAGAACTTAGCAAAAAGCCTGGTACATAACTGTCATTCCATAGAGAACTGTGAAATAAATAAATGCCACTTTAACTTATACGGTTGTATTTTGACTATGGCCTTGTCAAGCCCAAAGCATTCAGAAAGCATTTCTAGCAAATAGCCCTTCAGATAGAAACGTGAGCCAGTTGTATCATTTGTCCTAGGCAGAGGTGGTCCAGGACAGTGTTTGAGATCCTGAAAACCAGCTCTGCAGCTTCCTTCCTAGCAGGCTTCGGGCGAGTTACTCATTCTGTCTCTACCCTCAGTGACTCTGCCTGTAAAAGGCTGTAATGAGGACTAACTGTAAAGCCCTTAAATGGTGTCTGGCAAGAAACAAGCATTCTATATAAAAGTGAGCTGTTATTATTAGGGCAATATTCAAGGTCTACCCATTAATGCCCACATGCCACTCAGGGGAAGTTTCTGCCTCAGAAACTGACGGCTGACGGCTCCAAATGACCCCTGTATGTTATAGAATACATGGGTCACAGTAAACAGTGATACTCGGGCAGTTAATTCTGATTCCCATCGGTGTTCTTGGCTTGACTCACAATTGGAACCCAAAGGATCTGTATGGGACTTCGATTATGCAATTGGATGACAGAAATGGAGAGTATTTGCTGAATTATTGCTAATGTGTCTACACGTGGCCTGGGCAACAGCCCCAAACATAGGGACGAGCATGTTTGCTTGATGCTCCCAACTCCCTGCTTGTTCCCTCTTAACCAGCCCTCTTCACGTTCTAGGCTTAAAAGTGAGCCCACTGTCTGTCCCGTGGTACCTGGGGAGCTCAGAGTCACACAGGGGAAGTGCCATGTGGCCACCCTCCTTGCAGTGGGAGGAAGCAGAAGTGCTGTCTTCATTCATTCACTCTGCATTTCCTGAGCCTTCTGCCCCCAGTCTCCGACCTGACAGTCATATCTGGATGCATCATTCTCGAAAACCACTTGAATCCCATCACTTTCTTTCCCAAGAGCTCTCTGCACCTCCTATTTCATGGCTACCCTTTTATTTTTTTGGCCTCCTATATGTGGCTTGGTAAGGATAATGCCTTTTCTGCTAATCTGAGTTGCCCTCACTTTGTCAACATAACACAGGATAGCTTTGCATGACAGATGGGACTGATGGACGAGATGTATTTCAATCCCAGCTTCTCCACTTACTGGGTACATTTTCTATGGCAAGTTAACTTTACATCTATGAGCCTCAGTTTCCTCATTTGTAAAGTGGGCAAGATCGTATCGACCGTGGTTTTGTTGTGAGTACTAGATGAAACACCACACGAGAAACATAGCACACTACCTGGTAGATGGGAGCACACGCAAAAAAGTTAGCTATTATTCTTTCTCATACAAACTCCTCATTCTTTGGCTCTCAGCTTAGACATCTCGTCTCCTGGAAACCACCACCCCACAGACGCATGTGCTGCTAGAGCACCCTGCCGTGACCATCATCTTAAGACGTGTCCCATTGCAGTGTCATTGCCTCTTGGCCTTTTGATTGCGCCCTAGGATACTCTGAGAACATCACTGAGGGGGCCAGGTTCCTTCTACACCGCCATAGTATCTGGCACAAAGTAGATGCTCAGTAAATATTTGGTCACATGAAAAGTAATTAATTACACACAAAAAACAAATAAAGACAAAATAATTGCTAAAACTTGGCTGTGCTATATGACCTAAGAACTGCTCCATCGTAAGATCAGAGACTCACCCGGCAACCAACCACATTCCTTTTCCATATCATTTAATTTTAATAATAGTTACCCTCTATTGATCCACCTTCTATGCAAAATGTAACTTGATCCTTATAGCTACTCTCTGAGTTAGGTCCTATCAGGAGTCCCATCTTCCTCAGATGAGGACACTGAGACTCAGAGAGCTGAAGTAATTTGCCAAGACCATCTGGCCAGCAGAACAGAGCTGAGACCCACACCCAAGACAGTTCCACGTCACAGTCTGTTTGCTCCGCTGCTTCTTGGTATCACTGAGGATGCTGCTTTTCCTTTTGGCTAAATTTTTCTAGCCTCCCAAAAACTAGAGTGGCATTTCATCATCATTGGTGCTTACACTTGACACACAATAATGCCTCAGGTGTAAATTCATTTGGTTACTAATCACCTACTACCCTGCCACATTTTTATCTTGGCATTATCTAACTTTCATGCCTTGTCAAGTCTCCCTGAGTGTAACCTAATGGTGGCAGTGCCCAAGTCTTATGATTCTATCTCCCAAGGTCTAAAGGAACATCTTTCCCCTATTAATAAACAAACAAACAAATAAATAAATAAAATTAAGTTTCTGTCTATTTGGTTGTTACATATTTAAGTAAAACAACTGGAAGATCATCACCAAATTTGAAGCATAAGTTTAGGACAACCTGACTTTGATCAGTGGGATAAATGATTTTTTACACTGGGGAATCTGGGAGGCACCTCAAGAAAACAGACACATTTAATAACCTTTGTATTATTATTGTGTTTTTTTTTTTAACCAGGGTCATGGTTATTTTTTAAAGTGCCACAAAAAACATAAAGATAGGTAGGTAGGTAGGTAGGTAGGTAGGTAGGTAGGTAGGTAGATAGATAGATAGATAGATAGATAGATAGATAGATAGGACTTTTAAAGCCAAAAATTGGAAGATGATAGAGCAGGAGACCTGGGGTCAATAGCTATCTTCCAGAGGCGATTTCCACAGAAAAATACAACAAAAGCCTGGATTCATAAATTCCTATGAACAGAGACACAAATGTAACCTCAAATGTGAGTCGCAAATCAACTATCACAGTGGAAGAAGCTCGAAAGCACAGGCCCTGATTTTTGGTCAAGCTACTTCTTACCTAGAGAATTCCACGTGCTCCAGAGTGACTAGCAGCAGGAATATGCTTTACTGAATGTGGTTTAATGATTCATGTTACAAACGGGTTGGCCGATTGATATGCAATAATTGTCTGATGGTTTGAGTTGACGTAGAAAGGGACTGTTAGACAATAGATGGTTGGGCTTTGCCCCAGAGCCTGCAGGCTCCACCTTGCCTTGTTCTACCTGTCTCTGCTGACAGCAAGACCAGACCAAGTGTTTCCTCATACTTTTCTAGCTTCAGTATTTAAACACCTCAGCAATCCTAAAACCTGGGACATACCCATTTCCTTCCAGGTTGTCCACACACCCCTTCCTTTCACTGGGATTAACATAAAATTGCATTTAGAGAGGAAGAGAAAAAGATTTCCATATGCAAATGAAAACATTGGGGTCAAAGTGGAGCATTTGTCTTACTCTACAGCCAGTTCAGCTGAGGCCAAAGAGGCCCACTTGGATGGTGAACTTGAACAGTGACTACATCTGACACCCACTGCTTTCATCGCATGGACCCAGAATGGAAGGATGACAGTGTAGAAATGTGATCAGAGTGATTATTGAAGGGGAGGAGGTTGGTGGCATCTTAGCCCCTTTAAAAGTGAAGGTAACTTGAGCGATCTTTTACAAAGCACTGAAAACAAAGGATGTATTTGAAGGACACTTGAAAAATTGAATGAGATCACTTCAGGCAGTCCTCTGCCTTCTGGAAACACGCCTAGGACAGACCACACTTAGGACAGATGCTTCTCTCATCACCACCCATAAAATACAGCACCTCAGCAGTGACTTGGTAACTTTCATTCCAGTAAAAGGTTATAATCCAGGAACACGTTCAATTGTATTTGAAATATGAGGCATGGGCTAACATACGACTATCTGGCTCTAAAAGGCAAATTCCCAACCACTACATATTTTTGTGTGCTTTATTCATCTCTTTTTTTTCAATAACAATTGTTTTTTTCTAACTAGAAAAGTAATTCATGTAATTTCATTGTAGACATTTGGAAATTTTAGGAAATCATACAGAAGACAACAAAAATCATCCACAATCATACCACTCAGATATGTACTGTTAAATTTTTGGCTATAGGACCTTCCAGTGTTTTTCCTCTGTAAGAACACACATCTCTGAGATGGCAGGTCAGAGCTACTGCCCGTGACCCAAACTAGAAGTGTCCTTTCAACAGCAACTGCCCATTTGGGGGAAGAAGTCTTGGTCCCCATTATACACACATTTACCATATTGCTTCCCTTCTTGGCAGCGTAACCACTTGGGCTCACCTAACAGACACATGTGGCTCTCAATTGCCTACCCATTTCCTCCTGGCTGGAGTGTCCACTCCGCTAGGATAATGATCCTCTCCACAGCTCAGGGACACACCTCACGTGTCTAACACACTGTAAGTCCATTCTCCATCTCGGTGACCAGTTTATGGGTAACCAGGGAGACATGAGAAGACTATGGAGCTTTGGGACAAATTCTTTGCTCCTAAGAGAGACACCCAAGAAAAGATGGTCTTTTGTTATCTTAGATATTGTTCTGTGTGGATTGATACCTGGAATTGTGGAGCCGTTTTGTGGGCCTGAGAGAAGCTAGCGGGAGAGCAAAGCCTAAAGCACCTTAACTGATCCAGATACAATATCCCCAATGACCTTTAGCAAGCACAAGAAGCCACTGGACGGAAAGCAGACTACTGTGAGAAACGAGTAATTTGCAGAAGAATATATATACACACACACACACACACACACACACATATACATATATACATATATACATATATACACATATATACATAGATACACATATATGTACATATATGTATGTATGTATAATGATTCCATTTATCTAGCTAGATAAATAGATATAAATACATAGAGAAGGATTGGGAACAGACTCTGCAGGAATATACACTGAAATGTTGGCAATAGTGATCTCTAGGAGCCATGTGAATCAGGGCGTCAACTATTTATTTGATGTATATTGTATTGTTTGAAGTTTTTACAATAGTATGCATGTATGTATTGCTGCTATACTTTTTAAAATATTTCCATTTTAAAGACTATATATGGCTTCCCCTTTATTTGAAACTTGTATGAGAAGCTTGGAGCATTCTTCTGGAAAAAAAATAAGGTTTTGTGATCAAAAAATTCTTCAAGTCATTTTCAGTTTCTAGGGGGATCCCACTACATCTTAAAGCTCAGCACACCTGCTATTTGTCAGCAGACCTTCGTTTCCCATAGGAAGAGCCACAGAGAGATCATGGGCTTTGGTTCAGTTTGTCTGGGGTCAAGGTTTGGGTTATGAAGTGGGCCAAGGCGATTAAGCTCTTCTGTGAAATCATGACAGTGGGCATTCAGGGGATACTGCCAGAGTGCTGGCTGGCCTTGTGGGGTTCCCAGTGCTAAGTAAGGTGTAGGATGCATCCCCAGGCAGTGGAGCTTAAGGGCTGTACAGCATGTCTCAAAGAGCAAGCCAGAGTCACCACATCAGAATCACCTGCAAGCTTGTTAAAATGCAGGTTCTAGAGCCCCTCACCCCCGAATGTGAAACACGGTCTCGAAGGATGAGGCCCAAGAACCTGAATTTTCTTCTTATGTGCACATAAAGTACAAGCACTACTTCCTCTGTGGGTGAACTAGACTCATCAAAATAGTCAGTCTGATGGGGCAGGTGCAGGTTCTTCTTTCTCACCTTATTACCTGTATGCTCGGAGTCAAATTAGTGGCTCAGCTGTAGCCATGTGGTTTCATGGTGAGAGGACTATTAGGAGCGCTATTCCTGGCTCCTCACGTTAATTTTCTCTTCTTTCACACCACTTATCATCTTCAATTTCCCCTAGTGAGCCACCAAAAGCTCACTGGGACAGGCAGGGTAAACCAATAGAATAAAACAGCCGTTTATTAAGCACTTAGTCAGAATGCTAAGTGCTGTATATCATATCTCATTTAATCTTCACAACAAACCTATGATCAGTACTATTATTAATCCCATTTCACAGATTTGGGGACTAGGGTTTCAAGAATTCAAATAACTTGCAGAGCAAGTGCTAGAATCCAGGTCACTCACTCCAGATGCCGCACTCTTAAACACCTACTACTTGTCTTTGGTGTAGGTAAACAGTGGTAGCCCCATGATTTTCGTATAGGACTGGCCCTGGGGGCTGCAATCTGAATGAATAAGGGGGGCCAGGGGCTTACCTTGAAGCCTCCTTCGTATAACTAGCATACTATTTTTACTTAGATTCTATGTTCCAGATCAATATTTTTAAGTTTGAAGATGCCTTTATGAACACATTAATGAAATGTTTTTGTCTTATTTTATGTGCAATGTATGTATTTATGGGGGGGGGTACAGAAGGGGTTGTCTGTAGTGGTGCAGCGACTATAAATGAATTAGTGAAACTATTTCATGTCAATTTCATATTATGTTTTCTGTTCAGTAATCTTTGATGATATTGGGGGGGGAATGAATACATTTTTACAGAAAGAACCCCTTCCTCCAAGCTGATCCATATTTTAGTAAGTGTGTGTATAATGTACAGTTGACCCTTGAACAACATGGGTTTGAACTGCACGAATCCACATATACTCAGACTTTTTTCATAACAGTCGGCCCTGGGTATTTGTCTGTTTCCATCAAAACCAGTATTTTCCTTCAGCGGTTGGGAATCTTCGGGTGCAGAGGGCCAGCTGTATGCATGGTTCTATACCATTTTGTATAAGGGACTTGAGCACCCATGGATTTTGGTATTCACGGGGGTTCTGGAACCTATCTCCCACAGATACTGAGAGCCAACCGTAATTAAGTTTGGGGGGAGTCAAAAGCTATACAACTGGAGGGGAGACATCGAAGCCCCTAACACCGCCTTCACCCCCACCCCTTCCCATCCCCTGCTGTTCAAGGGTCAACTGTTCAATAACAACAAAAGCAAACTGTAGAAAGGCCACCTTCTCTCCATCACCATCTAGCTATACTCCCCAGGGATGCCTACTGTAAAAAGCGCATGTGCACTCACACTCACACACACACACACACACACACACACACACACACACACACAAATGGTATATAACCAACATACAAAGCAACCAGCTTTGCTCACTTAACCATATACGCGTATGCATCTTGGATACAGTATGTTTTGCTTTCTTGTGTAATATGAGAACTTCCGTTTCACTTGAAGCCCAGGAGACAAAGTTTGGGGAGACTTACAGGACAGAGGAGATGGGCGAAGGATCTCTGACCCTTTAGGCACAATCTCCGCCCAAGCCAGAGCACAGGTTGGATCACCAGTGGGACGGCCTGTGAAGTGGCCCCGCCCTCGCGCGGCGGGGACTAAGGGAGAGAGGAAGTTTGCGGCTGGGAAGCTCCGCTGCTGTCGCTTGGGTTTCCCGTTTACTCCTCACTGAGACTGTGAGGAAAGTTAGCAGGGAAATCTAAGTCGTCCTGAAACTCGGCCTGGCCCGGCCCAGGAACTTCCCCTCGCAACAGGGACGGGGAGCCGGGCACTGCGATAGACAAGTCGCCCGCTCTCAGTGAGCTCCCAGAGCAGGGTCGCCGCACGGGGACCGCCTCGCAGCAGCGCCCTCTGCGGGCAGCTCCGCGTACATCCCGCGTCTGTTGGCCGGTACTTGGTGTAGGTGTTCGGATCGTGTGCAGATGGGGTGGGGGTGTCTAACACCGGTGCACACATTTGCACCTCTCGTAGTAATTAATGTTAAATTCCTAGCGGAATTTCTAGTTAATTCGTCTAGTTCTGTGCATTTGCGTAGAGCTCCTAGATGTGTGTGCAAATGAGTATGAGGGTATACTCTGGGTGCCCAGGTATGCTTTGAGTGTGGCATGGGTTGTCTCTGCCTGCCTGTGGATATTTCACTTTCTGCTCCCATCTGTCTAGGAGCGAACATCTATGAGTATAGGCCATATTTCTTTACACATTTGAGTCTTAGTAGTAGTACACACATTTTCATTATCTCCCCAGAGCTGTGTCTGTATAAATGTGCGCGCGTGTGTGTTGCATGGAGCCACAATGGGTGGTAATTAGTGTGTGTGTGTGTGTGTTGCGTGGAGCCACAATGGGTGGTAATTAGTGTGTGTGTGTGTGTGTGTGTTGCGTGGAGCCACAATGGGTGGTAATTAGTGTGTATGTGTGTGTATGTGTGTATGTGTGTGTGTGTGTGTTGCATGGAGCCACAATGGGTGGTAATTAGTGTGTGTGTGTGTGTGTGTGTGTTGCGTGGAGCCACAATGGGTGGTAATTAGTGTGTGTGTGTGTGTGTGTGTTGCGTGGAGCCACAATGGGTGGTAATTAGTGTGTATGTGTGTTTATGTGTGTGTGTGTGTGTGTGTGTGTGTGTGTGTGTGTGTGTTGCGTGGAGCCACAATGGGTAGTAGTTAGTATGTTTCTGAAATCCGTATGTTAAAAGAATAATGTAGGGGAGGGTACCCCAGATATACTACACCATTTGCCCTCTGACCTCAGGAGAACCACAGATTTTGCTTTGGGGCCTTCTAGTTTACAGTTGCCCCACCCTGGCCTGAACTCAGCCTCCTGTGTGACCTCGGCCTTCGTTGTGACCTCTCTTTGGCCTTCCTTCTTCAATCCCTGGAGCCCAGGGAGGCTGCTTACTGCTGTCTCTAAGGACCTTGGCCATGATGTCAACCCAAAGAAGACAGCATCCCATCTCCTTCCTTTTTCCCCACCCAAAAGTCATTTCCTCTTAGTTCATTACCTGGGATTTTGATGCTATGCTCCCTCAGCATTATTGATACACACTTAAAAAAAAAAAAAAAAAAAAGGAACTTCTTGAAATTCCCCCAGAAGGTTTTGAGACTTGTTTTCAGTGTTGCAACTTGGAACAAGTCAGTTTCTAGTTTAAGTTTCCATCAGAAATCTTGGTAGGAGTAGAGTATATAAGCTGTAGTAGCAGCAGCAACAGCAGCAAGAGGAAAAGAAGAAGAAGAAGAAACAACGGTTTCGGACCCAGTGAATTCGGCAGTTTGGCCAGAAACAAGGTAAGCACTTCCATAGCCCCGGCCGCCCCTTCCACAGGCCCGCACCCTGCGTGTGCTATTCCTGCACCTGACGTCGTGGCATGGGTGGATTTTTAGAAGCGTACCTGATGACTTACCTGCTGCTGAAAAGTCAGTATTTGGGGGACTGATGTATAAAGTATTAATTTAGAAAGTCAGCTAATAATAATTATATACCAAGGTCTGTGAATGAATTCACACTTTATAGAAAGATTTGTTTTATCTTGTTTAAAAGTAGTATGTATATAAAAGCATGTTCCTCAGTATGAATGGCCATCAGTTAAAGATTATATAGAGTGTTGCTTGCCTTTAGTGTTGTAAACTTTTTTAAAGCCTTTCATTCATTAAGTAAGAATGAATTCAACAAACCATTTAATTTATACTTTCACCTCATAACTGAATGTTATAGAGCATACTTGCTCCCATATTTGTGATGCGTTTATCAATCAGAGTGATAGCTGGGTTGTCAGTTCTTTTGGATTAACTAACTTGGGCCCACTTAAAAAAGGGAAAGCAACTGTAGTGTTTAAAACTAGTTTCTGAAGAATTGTAAAATCTGTGAGAAGAAAAACAGATAATCTTCACTGTACTGCTGTCTTATACTTGTCCAGGTAAATCGTGTGCAACAATCTTCAGGTTAAAAAAATAATGATCAGATTAAAGTATCATTCCAACAAAGAGATTACCAAACCACAGCTGATGGCCCACTTTGTTTCAAATAAGGAATTTCAAGATATTAGAAAGAATTTGGGCAGCCTCTTAGAGTTCATTTTACTGGCATCTGGAATTTTTTGATTTCTGTACGTTCATTCATTTTTCTAATAATTAATGAAATCCCTCTAGTCTAGAGTCTGGGATACAGTGTAAAGGACAGACATGATCTTTGCCACCAGAGATCTCAGTGCGGAAGGGAAGTAACTATACATTAAAGAAGTAGCCACATTACTGCAACTGTAGAAAGTGCTATGGAAGGAGAGATGGGGCTCTGTGAGAGCAAAGCGTCTGGAGTCCTGACCTCCTTTGGGCACCATGCTGGATACTTTACATGACTGATATCATTAACTCCTCACCACAACAGGATGCCCATTTTACAGATTAAGAGTGTGAGGCTTAACAAGTGAGTTGTCCAGAGTCACACAACTAATGAGTGGCAGAGATGGGATGCCAGTGCAGGTCCTGCCTGGCTCGAGAACTGGGACCCTTTGTATGTGCCACCCATGCCTTCTGTGACTATGTCTCTTTATTTTTAAATAATACTTCTCTTTGCTAATTAAAAAGCAAAACTTGAAAAAGAGACACCCAACCAAGTGTCATTGTCATACCCATGTTGGCACCAGCATTAGGGAGCCTTAATATACCACAAGCCCGGGGCTCCCTGTGCCCCTTAACAAGGGTTTCAAGAGTTTAGAAAACCTATGAAATTACATTAAAAAAATTGTTTTAACTCTCAAGACTCTCAAATTTAGCGTGCCAGGGCAATGTGGGCTGCGGGATACAGCTCCCTGCTACCAGCTGGTCTAGCGAACCATGGAATAACTACATATTGCCCACTTTTTGATGTCTCCTGGGTTTCATGAAGGGGAAACCATCTCCACTCCCTGCCAGTGTTCTGTGGTTTGAAATGTACATGATACCAAAATGGGAACCATCACCAGGTCTCCCTTGATCCTCAAGTGCAGTTCACCTGAAATTCTCAAATACATCTGAGGCTCAGAGAGGAAGTGTTGGGCACATAGCCAAGGGGAAAACCCAATATTAAGGGAGTAAAGGTATCGACAGGAGATGCCAGGAATCTCTGTCATTTCCCTCCCCAGAGCACTGACATCTGGGTTTCACAGGCCTGTGTAATTGCAGTACCTCTATGGCATTTCCCTTTTTGTCTATCCATTGTATACGAAACAGAGATACCATATTTTTCCTTTATCTCTTTCTTCCATAGGTGTAAGTTAATATGTTATTGGTTGCCTTCTATACTGTGTCATCTCATTGCATTCTCCCAACAACCTTGAAATATGTTGTCTCCCAACAGCAGCGAGAATTTGAAAGATTGCCTCTATGTTACATCCATTTTATTATAGATGGAAAGACGGAAGCTCAGAGAGCAATTTGGCCAGCATCATACAACTAGTGAGTGGTAGGACCAGAATTGAAGCCCACATCTGCTTGATGCTCTGTGGCAACTAGTACTTTGCTCCAGTCATAACTTGGACTAAACTGATAGACGTGCCCCTGAAAGCTCCATGCTGCACTGACAGGAGTGCTGACAACGTATGGAAAGGCCTGACTTCTAGTCCTGTCTCTGCCACGCTCAACCTCTGTAATCTAAGGGAATAAAGTACATGGCAAGGTTCCCCCTAGGAGTAACCTTGGGGGTTGTCAGCCATTCTGACAAAGCTGCTATTTGTCAATATTCAGTCACCCCAATCATGGGATGATCATTTTGAAGGAATTGGGCTGACAATTTTGAGTCTCGTTCTTCATGTGATTTAGACAGTGGTTTCTGGAACCATGTTTCTGCACAGCATGGGTGCTCTCTGAGATGGATGGAGGTGTTTCAGACTGAAATTAAACAATAATCATCTCTACCTAATTCACAGATGGGGTAAAATTTTCACAGTCTGAAGATTTTCATAAATCTGGGATACTAATTTAGACCGAATTCCAATATAAGATAGTGGCTGATTTATTACAAAATTATGCATTTCATTATTTCATGGTGGGTATGTCAGTATTTTATGGACTTCTCCCAAAGAACACCTTGTTTTTGTTAGGGGCTCGGGAACCTGAACATGGGTTAAACCGGTGGTTCTCAAAGTGCGGTCCCAGGAGCAGCAACTCAGCTTCGCCTGTAAACCTTTCAGGAATGCAGATTCTCAGGCCACACCCCCAGACCTGCTGAGTCAGACTTGGGGTGGGGCTCAGCAATTAGTGTTTTAGCAAGGCTTCCAGGTTATTCTGACGTATGCTCAAGTTTGAGAACCACCAGGTTACATTATGTGAGAGAGAGTAATGTTTGACTTTGGAGCAATTACACTCTAAACAAGAAGAGAAACTAAATCCCTCCAACAAGGTCTAGGGACCAGGTCGTTCCCAGAATTTGAAAGACTGCCTCTATATTACCTTTTCCTCCCCAAACCAAGTCCTTCAACCCTGGGGGTCACTGCACATACTGCCTTGTGCTGCAGTGACACAAGTGTGTAGCTTATCTTCCCAACTGGAGGGTAGGCGTTTAACACACTAACTTAATAAATATTTGCTGAATGGAAATATTTGCTCCTAAAAGGCAGGATCCGTGTAAAAACCTATTTTACTCTCAACGGCACTAGCTCAGTGCCCTTTACATAGTAAGTACCAAGTAAATAACTTCTGAATGTTGATCCAGACAAGTCATGGTCCTTCTCTGAGCCTTACGTTTCTCATCTTAAAAATAAGAGGATTATATCAGAAGGCTGGCCTTAGGTCCCTTTCAACCTCAGATAGTCTGTGGTTCTCTACGTGGAGATGTTCTTACTGGGAGACTAGTATAAAGTCTCCTGTAATTCCCTTAGTGTTAACCTGACAGTGAGGAGAAGAAAGAGGAAAATAGAGATTAAAGATAATGTGCATAGAATGTGAATACGGTTTCCAAAGGTAACTGAATAATTACTGACATTCTCTCTCCTCTTTTCCCTCTTCTTTCTCTTTTCCTCCTTCTCCTCTTTTTCTCTCCCCCTTATAGATGCTTCAGCAGCAGTTGGTCCTCTCCTGTTTTTCCCTGGTTTTTCTGGCATCGCCCCTCGTGGCCATATGGGAACTGAAGAAAGATGGTAACCAGACTCTCCTTATTCTCTCTAGAGGCCAGACGTAGGCCAGGACTCTCAGGCAGCCCCTGGAGGGAAGTCAGAGTGAGATGAGCAAGCATGCATTGGGGTTTCCTAGTGAGAACCATCACGCTGGGGAAACACTGACCACATGCCCTTCTCTCACTATCGATGGTGCCTGTACTGTTTGGCTTTCACATTAGATGACAAGAGAGGGAGCTTTTTGTGGACCATGGTGGAAAAAGAGATACAGACTTTGCCAGTATTACTAAAAACCAACTGTATCATGTGATTAAAATTCCCAAGCGAAAGATTTGAAAACTATAGCAACTATGTCCCAATCATTTCCCACTCCACCACACAGTATCACCTCCTTAGTTGGCACCAAGATGACTTACCTCTGACCAAGCACTTTGGGGAAAGCATAGCACTTAGACTCATGTGGACTTGGGTTCATAAGGCTGATTCTGCCACTTATTGGTTATGTGACCTTGAGCAGCGTCACCTCGGAGCCTGAGTTTCCTCAATTGTAAACCAGGGATTACAAAGTGATACATTCTATATGGATTATTAACTGTACTAACTTATTATTAGTTGTTCCTGAGACCCTCAGATGTTTCTCATTGAAGCCAACATAATACTGTTGACAATCCTGTCTCTAATTGTATAATAATACTTAATATTCATTGAGCATAGTATCTCATTTAATTCTCACAACAACCAGAGGAAATAGGGGCTGCTTTATGCCATTATACAGATGTTGAAAATAGAGGCTACAGAGATTAGGTAACTTACCCAATTTCAGATACCAGGTAAGGGTGGAAGAGGCACCTGATTCCAATTCTGTCTCTCGTCAAAGCCTGTGCGCTGAAGTATTGAAGGAGGTTTTACAAGAAGGACATGAAGCAATTGTTTTCTGTGTCCTCGGAGAACTGAGGAAGAAGAGATAGGTGTAAATTAAAACTGAAGACATTTCAGTTGATGACCAGAAATAATCTCTTGATAAGCACCGAAACGGATACCTAAAAGAAATTTCGGGCTATTCCTCCATACTTAATAATTTGGGGGAGACAATAACCCAGCCCTCGTTCCTCTGCCCCACATGGGTTGCAGACTTTAGACCTTTCCTTGAATAAAGGCAAAGGCCAGAGCCCAATGATTATGTCACATCCCTGCCAACCTGGGGTTTTCAGTGAGTTCAGGAACCTTGGCCCTTGCAGTCATCCCTTAGTTACTTCTGATTTGGTAAACCACAGAAACTACAGAAAGTCAATGTGAGAAACCCTGACAGGGCTTATGACTTTGGAGACAGGATGAGGAGATGAAGCCAAGCACAGCAATTGTTTTTACCCACCCTTGGCCAAGGGGTCCTTTAGGGCTTCTGAGTCTCACTTATGACTGTTCAGTTGCCAGCAGGACAAATTAAAACTCGAGAAAGCCAAAGGTGCCATGTGGTGTTATGTCAGTGCAGCTATCAGGTCCAAAGAGTTGGGCCCCAAATGCTTTTTACCTCTTGTCTTAGTTACCCATTCAGGAGTTACAAATCCCTTTGATATGAAGTGAGAACTTTATATTTCATGATGCTTTATGTTTGGATGCCCACGACAAGAGCCACCAGTTATAGAGCAATTGAGGGCACTGTGTTGAGCAAGCTCTTATATGAATTAGCTTGTATAGTCCACATGTCAACCTTCTGAAGCGAGTTCTAATA
Organism: Rhinolophus sinicus; assembly: GCF_036562045.2. NCBI lineage: Eukaryota > Metazoa > Chordata > Mammalia > Chiroptera > Rhinolophidae > Rhinolophus > Rhinolophus sinicus. The sequence continues at coordinate 95,810,263 of NC_133759.1, read as the reverse complement.
TTTTGTGCATTTTAAAGAAGGTGATGCCAAAGCTTAGAGTCATTGCATGTCTTGCCCAAGGCCACGGTCTAGTGTGGGAGCCAGAGCTGAACATAAACCCAGACGTATGTGACTCGGAGAGACAGGCACTTAACCTCTGTGACTCTCACAGCAGGCATCCGAATTATCTGGAGAGCATAAAAACCAGATCACTGGGCCCATCCTAAAGCTTCTGGTTCAGCAATTGAGAATTTGCATTTCTAGCAGATTCCAGGTGGTGCTGTTGGTGGTAGTTCGATGATCATGGTTTGAGAGCCACTGCATTAAACAATTCGATTTAATTAATACTTGACACCTGAGTGAAGCTTTGCTGTGACACCCTTTCTGAAATACTATATACCAAGCCATTCCTCCCTTGCCAGTTTAGATACTGGTATTAGGGACCCGATGCAAAGCCGAGGAGACAGAAAGTCTGAGATACAGGTCTTGTGCATCTGACTAAATGTGTAATCTTGCTGAGTCTCCTGGTCTCAGTACCCTCCTCTATAAATTAAGACCTACTCAGTTGCCTCATTAAGAGTGTAAAATAGCTTTAAAAAATACAGAGAGCATGAAAATTTCCATTGGTGAACTTCATGCAGTAGGAACTAAATCCTAAAATCTCCATGGAAAATTAAGACAGTTTTTCTGTGCAATGCAACGGTCGGACCCTTTGGTCTGTGAATAACACTAACAACTAACACTGAGTTTATTGAGGCAGGCACCGTGCTAAGTGTTTTATACGCTTTTCTTCATTTAATCCTCAGAGCCAAACCTACAAAATGGATACTATTATTATTGCCATTTCACAGACGAGGAAACTGAGGCTCCGGATGATTAAGTACTTTTCTCCAAATCCTCCAGCCAGCTAGTGGGGCCAGAATTTCAGTCCTGGTCAGTCTTTCTTGACATTCTGTGCCCTGCCTTATTCCCTATGAGACTGAAATTGTGCTGGAAGTTTCTTATCTCCACCAGGCATTCAGCAAAGAGTCTTGTGGTGTTTGCATTTTTCAGTATATCAAGGCTTTCCTCATCTACCACCGAATCAGAGGTGAATTACTAAGGGCACTCTGCCAGTTAATGAGTCAATGGCATTTATAAAGCTCTTTGCTTCTTTCTTCCATGACTTTGAGCCCAAGTGAGGCCCAATGCTCTGAGGTCATCGCAGCAAGCATTTGCTGTTATGAGCAAGGTCGTGCTTTGGCAGTGCAAAGGCCCAGGTGGTTCAAACAACACAGTCCCAGAGTTCATGGAGCTTATCGTCCGGTTCTCCACTCTCTGTGCTCTCCAGTTTACGTCGTAGAGTTGGATTGGCACCCCGATGCCCATGGTGAAATGGTGACACTCACCTGCAATACCCTTGAAGAAGACGGCATCACCTGGACCTCAGACCAAAGCAGTGAGGTCTTAGGCTCTGGCAAAACCTTGACCATCCAAGTCAAGGAGTTTGGAGATGCTGGACAGTACACCTGTCGCAAAGGAGGCGAGGTCCTGAGCCGTTTTCTCCTGCTGATTCACAAAATGGAAGACGAGATTTGGTCCACTGACATTTTAAAGGACCAGAAAGGTAAGTCCATTCCCTTGGACAGTGCCAGTTTTTTCTTTTGCTCCATAAGAGATACAAAAATTAAAAATGTAAAAGGCAAGACATGATTAGTATAGTTAATGAAGTAATCAAGTCCCCTACAGAAACCACTCGGAACCTACATTTTCCTCTGATTTGGTTTTCCTTTACTAGACATTTTGGGTTATCTACCTTCAAAATCTCATGTTAAGACAGGTTTGTGGTGAGTTTGATGCTTTTCCTGAGATCCTCTTTAAATAACAGCGATATTATTGGGAGGCTAATGGAAATTAACGAACATATATGGTGCATAACCCAGCACAGGGGTAATAGCCTTGAAAAAAATTCATACCCCCCTCCAGTGTGCCAGGTGTGTAATATGCTGTACAGAGTCAGCATGCTGTTGGGACATTCCCAGTTCTCACTGAACTGCCTGCCGGGGGAGCAGCAGCATTTTTCAAGGAAATTAATGGAAGATCTTCACTCTGATACCATTTGGGGGCATGAGATTAATCACAATCAAAATCTTTCTCAAAAAAAAAAAAAAAAAACAAACCCGAAATGTTGAATTTTTGTTCTTTTCAAATCCAGAGCCCAAAAGTAAGACCTTTCTAAAATGTGAGGCCAAGAATTATTCTGGTCATTTTACCTGCTGGTGGCTGACGGCAATCAGTACGGATTTAACATTCAACATCAAAAGCAGCAGAGGGTAAGTGAAATCACTCTGCTTTCTCAGCATTTTGCTATTTCATTAAGAAAATAGGGTGACCTAGCAATGGCCTATCAGTTAATGATAAGGGAGGAAACAAAGTCAACCCTATATTTTTTCAACGCCCCCCTTCCTTTGCCTAAATTGGAGAAAGAACGTGGAGATTTAATCTAATTGCCTGAACAAACGTATGCATAAGAGCAGGATATTATCGGGTCCTCAGAATAGCCTCTGCCGTGTTTGAACCCACTCATCCAAACTGCCTGGAGAGGCTTCATTAAGGCTCATAGCACCACGGGGAGAGATAAAAGGAGAAAGTGAAGCAACAAATGACTTGCCAAAACTGCACCTCGAAAAATAGAAACAAGAGCTCTAGGGCATAGACCTTGAAAGCCCTGAAGCCAACTCCAAAACTCTGAGGCCGCTAGAAAATTTCCCAGAGCCACTTCAACTCCTTTTTTCTTCTGCTGACACCATTCATCTGAAAGTCACTTTTTGTCCAATACACTTGGACTTTCCCTAAGAAACCAATCCCCGTGGATACAGGACCTATGTTAGCCCCTCTGTGCGACTTCCTTCTCTCATCATCTAAGATAAGGGAGCCAACCCGAGGTGATCATCCCGCCCTTGCCATTATTTACCTGAGTAAGCTTTGGGGTCTTACTTTTCCATCTTTAAGATGAAAATGCTTACTAAAGAAATGCTTATGTAAGTGCACAAAGACATAAATGCAAAGGTTCATTGTGACTTTTTGGTAATCACAGGGGAAAGGTCAAGTGAAGTGTGGTACGTTCTACTGTGGCTTAGCAAGCAGTCATCAAAATGAGTAACCCAATCTATATGGTTTGTCGTGGAGCGCTCCCCATAATTTGTTCAGATGGGGAAAAGATGGTTACAAAACCGTTTCCATAAAATGTGATTCTGTTTCATAAAAAAATAAAATCCATGTGTGTGGATACAGACAAAATATGTGTGTATGCATATATGTGTGTGTATATATGACTGCTTTGAATATTCTTAGAGAAAGGTGTGGTGGGATAAAACAAGATATGAAGTATTTTTATCTGGGGAGTGAGGTTAGGGTTAAAAGAGGCACATACATTTCCTTTCTATGCATCTTTATCTTTTCAATTCTTTATAATAGGTATTGATTTTGCAATAATGGGGAAAATGAAACAAACGTTTTAATAAGGAGATGTAACCAGGGGTTCTGGATCTAAACTTTTCAGATTCATTTCGGCCAGAAGCATATAAGGGACGAATTGTTTCTAAACATTTGTACTAACTCTGAAGCAAAGCGTGTTCTCATCGGGGCGACAGTTTCTACCCCCTGGGGAGAAATCAGACCAGTGCGAGAAACAATGTCCTCAGACAGCCGGCCGGTTATAACTGCTAGGAGCTCGCCCGCAAATGTGTGACCCAGGATATGTCTGTCTTTGACTTCAGCTCCTCAGACTCCCGAGGGGTGACGTGTGAAGCAGTGACACTCTCAGCAGAGAGCGTCACAGTGGACGGCAGGGAGTACAAGAAATACACGGTGGAGTGTCAGGAGGACAGTGCCTGCCCAGCTGCCGAGGAGAGACTGCCCATAGAGGTCGTGCTGGACGCTGTGCACAAGCTCAAGTATGAAAACTACACCAGCAGCTTCTTCATCAGGGACATCAGTGAGTTTGCTTGACTCTGTATGTGCTTAATAAAGAGACGCCATTCATGGCATGTTCACAACGCTCCAGGCACTGGGGCAACGGGTTTACATGCATTATCCCTTTTATCTGCACCCACCCCACCCCCCAAAACATACAGTGTAGATACTATTATCTGCATTTTAAAGAAGAGGAAATTGAGTCTTAAAACAGTTTAGCGACTTGCCCCAGATCTCACCGCTAGCAATTCAGACCCAGATGTGCCCCACTGAAAAAAGCAAGCTCTTGGCTACACTTCTGCTGCCCTGGGTGGGATGGGGGGCGGTGGGGTCCACGTAGGGTGGCCAAGGAAGGTCTCCCTGAGGAGGTGAGATTTAGCTAAGTCCTAAATGAAAGAAGATGTCAGTTGTGCTAGAAATTAAGGGAAGAATATTTGTGAAGCATCTGCTAGGAGCTATGGTCTTTGGAACGGTGCTGGGCCTAGGAGCCCAAGCACACGCCATAGAATGTCGCCCTGCCCTCATCTAGAAGACGGTATGCTACCTGAGGACAGTCTTTGTGACACGGCGGTGCTTTCCATGCACAGTCTAGGGACTGGCTCCGTTGTCATTTATTGAAGGAATGAATGAATGAGCATAGAGACAATCTGACTGTAACTGCTACAAGACAAACCAGGGCCAGACGCCATGAAAAGACACAAGAAAGAACACTAAATGGAAGATCTCTCACCTCCTCTGCAGCAAGAGGCTCGGCTCAGCTCCGAGTTTAGCGCAAAGAGGAGGACTGACCACAGAGAGGGTGGTCCTTCACCAATAGCCCGGATGTGAGGGTCCCGTTGTCTCTGAGCATTTCCTTCTGAGCACTGCACAGAAGTAATGCCACTGCCAGGGTCCATCTGATTGTGTGGTGACAGGAAGGATACGGAGCCTCTCTCAGGTTCAGCCATAAAGGACATGACAACTGGTGAGGATTGCTTTCTTCAGGCTCCAGGGCGGCCTCACCAGCAGCAGGGGTGCCTCACGTCTGTCAACCAGGTGCTCAGAGAAGTTAAGTAACCAGGTTATGGACTCACCGCTGGTCAAAGGTGGAAGTGGGATCCAAGCCAGAACTACCTTACTCCAAAGCCCTACTAGGAAAATAAAGGGTGTTTCTCATCTCCTTCCACAGTCAAACCGGACCTGCCCAAGAACCTGCAGTTGAAGCCAATAAAGAATTCCCGGCATGTGGAGGTCAGCTGGGAGTATCCCGACACCTGGAGCACCCCACATTCCTACTTCTCCTTGACTTTTTCTCTTCAGGTCCCAGGCAAGAACAAGAAAACAAAGGTAAGATGTGCAATATATTCTGTGGTCAGGTGTATGCAGGCCCACATCAAGGAGAAGATAAAATGATGACAATAACAGCTAATGTTTATTTACCACTTTCTCTGGGCCTGAAACTGTGCCAAGAATTTTACATGTATATCTCACTTAATCCTCACAGTAAGTCTACAAAGACAGGCAGTATTAGTCTCACCACATCACTGTGAAGACATTGAAGCTCAGAGAGGTTACGTGACTTGCACAAGGTCACCCAGCTAGGAAGTGACTGAACCAGGACACAAACTCAGACTGCCACACACAAAGCCATACAACCTCCAGTGTGGCTGATCATTAATTCTTGCACTCAGAATCAGTCCTGATATAGGAGAGCTGGGCTCCAGGAACCTAAAATTATTGTTTCGACTGAGTGTGTATAGTAGATGACACAACCTTAATGCTATGTCTCACCCAAAATGGATAACTCTCACCTGTTCTACATATTGTGAAATTATTAAACAGAGTGTCGGGATTTACATAGGCTAAGATGATGGCTGTCCCATTTTCTTGCCTTGGCATCACAAATCCCAAGGTCCCAGAGGCAGCCCTAGCCTCCTTGGACCCCAGTTTTAAAATCACTACATAAAGGCCTTATTCAGCATAGCATTTAGCACCTGGTAGAGTCAGTGATTCAGTGACTCCCTGAGAATTTTGGGGTTTTTTTGCAGGGGCTATTCTGGAGTTGATTTTACCTAAATATTATTAAAAATCTTTATAGGTATCTTCCCTACTTAAGATACTGAGTGCTTTCTACATGGCTAGAGACTTTGCTTTTTTAGAGAGTTTTACATGATTATTATCTTTAACTTTTGCAATTCTATGAGACTGGCATTATTAGGGCCCCCTCTTTTTATAAATGAGGAAACTGAGACACAGACAGCCTAAGACATCTTCCTGTGGTCACACAGCTTATATAAGTAGCAATGCCTGGATTTGAATCAAGTTTGATGAAAGGATCAGAGTACGGTCTCGCTGAATATCCAGGGGACAGCTAGAGCAAATCTGTCCCAGTCCCACCGTCGGCCTAGTACTTGGGTGAGTGCACGTGGGGCCTTCAGAGAAGGCAGCTGTACTATTAATAGAAAGATGTAAGCTGGACCAATTTCACCCTCGGGACTCGCCAAGTAGAAAAGCTGCACGTGTGCTTAGAGCTTCTGTCAGTAGGTGGCGCAAGTTCTATGCACGCTCCCTCGTGCGGCAAGTGTAGTGCCCTAAAACCAGGGTGTGCTTGTTTTGGGAGATGTGCTTTGCAGAAATGTGCCCAGCGCATCTCCTGACTGTGTTGCCAAAAATTTTCCTCTCTTTTGCAGACAGATAGACTCTTCGTGGACGAGACCTCAGCCAGGGTCAAGTGCCACAAGGATGCAAAGATCTACGTGCAGGCCCGGGACCGTTACTACAGCTCATCCTGGAGCGAGTGGGCATCTGTGTCCTGCAGTTAGGTGAGCCATCCTGCAAGGCTCAGGCCAGACCTGCACACTCAGCGTAGCTGGGTGCAGGACAATGGGCTGGGGCGTGGGGGTCATGCAGGAGAGGAAATGGGGAATGGGGTGCCTGGCACAGTCGCCAAAGTCAGAAAAATATATTTGTTCGTTAACAGATATCTGTTTGATGCCCATATTGTTCCAGACTCTATGCTGGGCTCAGCGATATTGCAGTAAAAAGAGAACAGGCGTAGGTTCTGCCCTTCTAGAGGGAAAGGCAAAGAAGAGAGAGAGGTAGCCAAGAGTCAGAGCATGGGCGGCTTACAGCTGTTTCCAGGAATTAGACCCTCATCCAGGGGCTGGGGGTGGGGGGTGGCACTGAAGGGCTTTCAGCAAGGAAATGACATGATCAGATATGCTTTTAAGAAAACTCTCAAGAGAGCCTCTGGTAAGCAAGGTACCAGCCAAACCCTAGGCCACATAAGGGCTGCACCCTTCTAACAGGGGATCCCCAGAACCCAATTGCCCGGATAATACGTCGTGTGAAATAAGAAGGGTTCGCTACTGCATTTCTAATCCTCATAGACTTTTGGCATTCTTTTTCAGGTTCTACTCCCAGGACGAAACCTTGGAGGAAAAGTGGAATAGATGCAAAAATTTTAAAAGACATGATACAATAGACCCCAAAAGATATTTTCTACCTAATTTGCTTTTTTTTAAATGATGTGTTTTCTGTATTTTTATATTTAAATGCCAAATGCCCACTGAAACAATCAGTTAATTTATTTATATAATTTCCAGGTTGCAACTGCTATTTCAATATTTAAGTAATTTAGGTATTTATTAATTTATTACAGTTATTTAACATTTTTGTGCCAAGATGTATTGTATGTTTCACACCCTCAGGGCCCGATCCATCAGGAATGGGCCCTATGATGTAAAGTGTGAACTTATGTGTTATTTATACTGACAACTTTTCAATCGAGCCCGCAAGCGCATCATCCGTTTTATGACAACCAGGAAGAACACGAAGTTCTGATGCCAGCGCCATCGTACGTTTGTGATGGATGGGAACAGAAGAAATAATTAGAGACGTGGAGACGGGAACCTGCCTGAGGAAGTCCTGGGGAGGAGATCTTAGTTGCCATAGTCATGAAGAGTTCCTTGAAGTGGTGTTGATAATTCAAAGCCACCTACATTTCTAACCAAGTTGAGTTTTTGGATGCTTGAATTTAGAAAGGGCTTTTAAAAAAAAAAGCTTAAAAAGGGCTTAAAAAAAAAAAATGATTGAAGTTTGGCTTCAGCCTCCGGGGCAATACCCACCCCATCTATCTGTAAGCCATAGGAGAGTGACAGAGAGTGACATCGTAGGTGTCTGGAGACTAAAAAGATCTTATGCTTCAAGAGGGAGGACACATCATTATGGCCAACGACCTCAAATTGTCAGAATTCCCAGTTGCTCCTTCATAGCCACACAAGAAATGCAGACAGATCCACAGACACGACCAAGAATCGCTTACTCGTCCGCAGGAGTGACCCTGACGAGCAGGGACGGCCAGAAAGTGCCGAACCATTCAGGGGCTCCTTTTATGTAATGAACGTGCTGTCTGTAAAGTGAGTCCATGTGTTTTCTGCTTACTTATTTATTTTTACATCCCAAAAGTGAACTAATAAAAATGTTCCTTTTCTTTGCAATGATATTTTGGGCGTTCTCAGCTGATTCAGTATCCTGTTCCCACATCTACCAGGGCTGCACTTTTTTCTTCCTACCCATTAAGAATTGCCTTTTCTTGAAGCAATTTCATTTCCAGTTTTGCAGAGTTGCCCTTTCCCGTTATAGGATTCCCAAAGTCAGTATCTTGCTGAGCTCAGGACTTGCCTGTGACCCGACCGTGGGGGACTCTGCAGGGACGCTGAACTGTACCATGCCCTCTGCAGAGGGGGGGATGCTTCTGCTTCTTTCATCTTGATCTTGGAATCACTCTCCTAGTTTCCCAAGCACCATGAAATAAAACTCCAACCAGGGCAATCCATCCCGTAGGTTCAGCTCATGTTTATTGAGTGTTTGTCATGTGTCTGGACAGATGCTAGCCCTTGGGGTTGAGGGGTTCCGAAAAGCCTCAGGTTGCTTCCCCCTAACAGTGCCCATCCCTGGCACAGCTTATAAGACAAGGATGAAAAAGTTTACTTCAATACCACTAAATGCTAAAACATTCCGTATACATGCTACCCTGAAGTGTGAACGAAGGCGAAGGATCAGGGTAACCTGGAGTCACCCCAGGAAGGCTCGATGGAGAAGGGGAAGTGCCCACTGTGGGCTCCGTGGGCAGGGCCTGCTTCTCCCCTTTGGCGCCTCCCATGGAAAGAGCAAGAGGTGGGAATCAGAGAGAGTGGAGTCCATTCTCTATCTTCAAAAGACTGGTGTGCACATCCAGGCTTCCTTATAATGGCAAGGTAACTATAATAGAGAGATCTGTTTACATTCCTTCCTTATTCTACCGTGTTTCCCTGAAAATAAGACCTAGCTGGACAATCAGTTCTAATGCGTCTTTTGGAGCAACAATTAATATAAAACCAGGTCTTATTTTACTATAATATAAGACTGGGTCTTATATAATATAATAAGACCAGATCTTACATTAATTTTTGCTCCAAAAGACGCATTAGAGCTGATTGTCCAGCTAGGTCTTATTTTCAGGGAAACACGGTAAGTGTCCCCTGCTCTGCTCCTAGCCAGGAGGAATGGTGGGAAGTTTCTGTCACCCAACATTTGAAACATATCTTGTGTTATAAGCCCACGCCCATAGCATGTGATTGGTTAATAGGAACTACTGTCCTCCTACTGGGTCTTTCATCTAGAGGTATCAAAACATGTAATGGGGATTTAATGAACAATGCCAACCGGTTAATCACATTTCATAAGTACAGAGACCTGGGGACCTTTTCCAAAACTTCCAGCCAGCCTGAGGCAGAGCTCAGAGGTTCTGGCTCCCACCATGCCCAGTGCTTTCTTGACACAACCTCTTAGCATTTTGATTAATTTCAGTACATGCAATGAAGAGTTTTTTCTCTCTGAAGGATAGTCTCTAGGACAGTTCTATTTATTGGGAATCTAGCCACTACAAAATGTATCAAATATGCTAGCAAAAGAGCTCAGGACTGGGAACAAGGAGACTGGGCTGTGGGCCTGTCCCGTCTGCTGCGTCACCATGTGACGGTCAGCAGGGCACTGGATACAACCTGCTGGTTGTTGAATCAGGACTCACTCCCAACTTCCTTCTCCCCTCACGCCCCTCCTCAGCTCAAAGTTAGGGAAGCTAAGGAATCACTTTTCCAGCCACCCTTGCTACTCAGCAAGGCCACAAGACCCAGTTCTGGCCTATGAGATGTAAGATTTTCCAGCTAAAATACAGAGCCATGGATAGCATCGCCCTTTCCCTCCTCCTCCCTCTCTTGTGCAGATAAAATGTAAGAAGTCTCAGAGGGTATCTTACAACCAGGATGAAAGCTAAGTCCTGCTAAGACTGTAAAGACAAAGACTCAGGGACTCTAGTGACATCGTCAAGGAGCTATAACTACCTCCCTCAGACTTCGTGTAATGTTAGAAGGACCCACACGCATGGGTTTTTAAAATTGTGGTAAAATGCACACAACATAAAATTTATCATTTTAACCATCTTTAGGTGTCGAGTTCAGTGGCATTAACTACATTCACATTTGTCATACAGCCATCATCACCATCCATCCCCAGAACGTTCTCTTCTTCCCAAACAGACTCTGTATGCATTCAACAATAACTCTCCCTATATTTATTTCTAAAATAGAAAATGAATAAACCAAAAATTAAATAAAGAAATTATCCTAAACAACCAGATCCCCATCTATGAGAGGCTGCTGGCCAAGTCAGAAAAAGGAGCCTGGCCAGCACGGGAAGGAATTGGTGTCAGAAAATCTGGCTCTGCCCCTTACAGCTGGCACCACCCTGGGAAGCTCTGGAACACTCAATGTCCAATGATGCCGGGGGGCGGGGGGAGGGTCCTTGTTATAGCCCACCTCCCTGGCAGAGAGGAACCATGGCCAGGAAGCCTGTTCCAAGGGCACCCTGAGTATCAGCAGGCCATACCTGGTGGGAAAAGAGGTCTGGGCAAGCAGCTCCTATGGGTAAGATACATCTGCTGTGCCTTCTTCACGCAACAAACATTTTTTTTTTTTTTTTTAGTTACTGCTCTGTTCCTAGCGCCATCCTCAACTTTCTGGATAGAAAGGTGAACAAGACCTTACCCTTACATAATTTCCAGTCTCCAAAGGACAAAATGGTTAAAATTCTAAGCACTGAAAGCCACTTCGTGAGGGTTACGGGCACTATGAAATGAGATAGTTGGTTTACTGTGATTGGCACAGCACCTGGCCCACAGCAAGTGCCCAATAAATTGTAGCTATTTCCACTGACTAGCTCTGTGATCTTGAGTAAGTTACTTAAGCACCCGAAGCATAAGTTTCCTCGTCTGTAAGATGGGATGCGAACAGCAGCGATGTCACAGAGTAGTTGGGAGGATTACAAGGAATAACAGTGCTTAAGAAAAATACCCGATCCGGAGTAAGTCCTCAGTCAAAGCTTCTCGTTACCATCTTTACTGTATGACTTATGACCTGAAAGAAGCATAATTCTGACCCTGTGCTTTTGGGGAGTAGGGGGCAGGGGGGTGGAGTGGTCATTGTTAGGAGGTCCTGATATCGGTAAGAACTGAATGGGAATGAAGGGAGTGTTAATCAGTCAACTGAGAAGAAAGAGGTGGCTCAGTCAGTTGAGATTTAAAAGCCTTATAAATAAAATTGCAAAAACATCCCCATGTGGGGGATACCAAGACGCAATGAACCCAGTTCCTGCCTTCACGGATGTATAATCAGGTGAGAGAGAGAAGGGGGGCAAATGTGGTGAAGATATTAAAATACAGCCTGGCTGGACTAATGGTATGTACACCCCGACTATTTCTTTTTGCAAAGGTTTCCAGCTCCCAGGGAGAACCCTTGTATTGCTTTTCAGCTTCCTGGATGCAATAATTTGTCATAAACCTTCCAATTCACCTTACCTATAAATCAAACTTCAATCATCTCTATTTAATTCCAGTACAGCCCCTCTTCCAGGAGAGAATTTGTGAGCAAAATGTATTTGGACAAGACTTTCTCCTGAGGGTCATATTATACCAAGGAAATGAATTCCCTCGCTCAAGCTCATAAAATGCAAAAATAAAATCAGCATTCGGGCTGACAGTGGAAGAAACCAGGCGCGCAGACTGACAACCCTCCCTCTGCAGGATGCGCCCTCGCCGGAGCTGATTTGCATTTACCTTCACGCAGGCTTGGGTTCCTGAGCGCGGGGTGTCGGTCAGGCGCAGCCTCTCCCCGGGTGGATGCCAGTGTGTGAGGGGCTGCAGGGCTCTGCAGCTGCTCGCTAATCTCCCTTCCTCCTTTCATAAAGAGCCCAAATTGTCTCTCGCCTGCCCTTCGCGCAGCCCACCTGGCATCTTCCCTGACTGCTTGCCAAAGGGTCATTGCTAACCTAAGCATGGGAGTTTCCAGGGAACTAACCGAGCATTCTGCCGGTGGCCCCAGGGTTTGGAAGAGAGACAAAGTCAGGGGACAAATTTTAGACAAAGCACAGGGATGCACCAGGCCTGGATGGAGCAAGGAGACTGGGGCTCAAATCCTTTCTCCCCACTTCCCAGTTACCTGCCCTTGGGCAATTGCTTAATCTTGATCTCTTTGTGTCTCAGTTTCCTCACCTCTAAAATAAGTAGGCTAGCAGTGCCATCATCTCCCAGGGATGCTGTGAGGATTTAAGGAGACCAGGCTCACAGCACCCAGCATCTAGCAAGTACACTGCAAATGTTAGTGGCAGTTGCTGTTTTGCTAAGGTCAGACCACAAAGGAGAGGCAATTCTAATCCCACTTCATCTCCCCTCCCCACGGAGATGAGGGCTGGTTTGGGACATGCACACACAAGCCTTCCAGTTCTAACTCAGAAATCTGTGTCCTCCCGCCCACCAGCCCTCTCCTGGGTACACTGCCAGCACACAGCAGTGTCATTGCCCCAAATCACAGCACCCAGAGCAATGCTCCATTTCAGCATACCATGGCATGTGTTTTTGCTTGAGCCTATGGAACATTCTCCAGCCATTGTCTCCCCCTTTCTCTGATATCCCTCCTTTTTTTGCACTTTTGGTGTCCTTGGAGGCTAACCAGACCAAAGATCCCCAATTTGTTTGAGCCAGGACCCCTGTGTTCAAATGGAAATCTTAAATAAAATCCCAACAGACACAGGGACTGGGGAGGATGGTGGCCAAAGGGGCTTTACTTATATCTTCAATGTTCTAATCCTTACGAAAAGAATGTATTAGTGTAGTTCCTGCATAATTACAAATTAAGTTTTTATAAAGTCCCATGCATACAGCAGACAAAAGCAGAGCTGTTCTGGCTGAAGCCTCACCACTGAGAGCCATGGGCCCCACCTCTCCACCCCCAAACTCTGCAGAGCCCAATTTGAGAACCTCTAGTTTTATAGATGAGAAAACTGAAGGCCAGAGAAGTTTGGTGCCTGGCCCAAGCACCCAGGGCCTGGCTCATGCCAGGGCTCAAACGTGGGTCTTTTGACTCCCATTTTGGCCATTCCTGATACATTAAGTCACAATTCCCAGAAGATTGCTATTAAAACGACCAGCCAGCCTATCACCAGAGAGGGGACACACGTGATAATCTAGGCGCTTTCACAAACACTTTCGCACTAATCAGCTTCTCAAAATAATCACTCAGATCCTCAACCCATGGTGTTCAGAACCTGAAGAGGACCCTCTGCTCAACTCCATGGGGGAATGGAAAAGACATGGCAAGAGCATGCCTCCATCAGACAAAACATGTCAGAATTCAGGTTGTCCCAGCGCTGCTGCTAGCCCTGGAGCACCTTAAAGCTCATAAGAAAAAGGGTGTCCCTTCCTCTGGACAGACACAGCCCCATGCCAGGGCGCTGGCTTACTGAGTAGAGAGCAGGCTGGATTTCCACCCCCACTTGCTCCTTTAACCAGGCACCCTGGTGCAGGCCACAATCTGCCCAACCATACAACGCATCCTTGGTCATGATGAGAGCAGTAGGTGCTTGGAGTAGAGGAAATTGAAGGAGAAGAAGGGCATTCACTCATTCATTCATTCTGCAAATAATTACTCAGTGTTTACTATGCCAGGCACGTAGTTGCAGGAGAGAAAACCTGAGAAAGATGGGCAGGCTGACTGCCCTGCAAGATCTTGCATCCTTGAGAGGACTGAAGACAAGCCCACAGTCAATAACAGTACAGTGTGAGATAGCACAGGTGAGAAAAAGGGCTCTCTGAAGTTGTCCACTAGGATGCTTCAGGCTGCAAGTCAGAGACACCCTACTAAAAAGTGGCTCAAGCAATAACGAACAATAAAGGCAACGTAACAAGAGGCCTGGAGGTAAGGTGTGGCAGGATGTAATTCAGAAATTTCATGATGTCATCAAGAAATCAGACTCGCCTCAACTTTCTTCTCCACCAGCCTCAATGTGTAGACTTTTGTCCTCATATATTCCCCTCAAGATGGCTGTCGCAGCTCTCAACATTATTCCCCACATCACCATTCCTGAGGATCGGAAAGGCAGTTCTCCTCTAATTTTTTATTTTGTTTTTTAAATCAGGGAAGACCATCTTTCCCAGAGTCCTCTAGCAGACGTGCCCATGCCCTACCTACAGGGTAGGCTGGGAAAGGAAAAGTCTGGCATTTTCACCCTCTAAAGTGGGAGACAAGCTCTGCCAGCAGGAAAGGAGCTGAGAGTGGGAAATAGTTATTAGGCAACCAACAGTGCCTGCCACACGAGCACAAGGGAAGCATACAGAACGTAGATTCGAAGGTGGGCATCCTTCAAATAGGCAACATAATGCCCCCCGCCAAAGATGTCCATGCTTTAATGCTGAGATCCTGTGACTATGATGAGATTATCCTGGATTATGCAGGTAGAATGAGTTATATGCAAAGAGATGCAATAGAGGGGAAGTCAGAGACTTTTGAAGCCTGAGAGGGATTTGACATGCTGCTGCTGGCTTGCACATGGGGGAGCCACATGTCAAGGAAAGGAGGACCTCCATCCTACAACCAGGAGGAACTCAATTCTGCCAATAACCTCAATGAATTTGGAAGCAGATTGAGTCCCAGAGCCTCCAGAAAGGAATGCAGCCCTGCCCTGTGAGACTCTAAGCAGAGAACGCAGCCAAGCCCACCTGGACCTCTGACCTCCAGAGCTGCAAGATAATAAATGAGTATTGTAAGCAGCTAAATTCAAGGTGTGATCACAAAATACAGTGAATGCTGCTGCCGAGTGCCACCCAACGGAAAGGCAGGGATCTTTAATACAGGAAGTAGAACGTTGAACCTTAGTAACAGTGTGTGACAAGTTTCAATTTGGTCAGTGCAGTCAGTTGGGTGTGAGCTACAGTTGAGAGAGGGAATAGCCATAAATCATCCTCCATCATGACAACGCTCTATGTCACATATCGCTTCTGGTATATGGCAATTCCTGTCAAATAAGAACATTACAGTGTGTCCTCATTCACCTTATTCACTGGATCTGGCCCTGTGTGACTTCTGGCTCTTCCTCAAAGTCAAAATGATTCAGGACATCGAGGCAGCCATGACAGTGCAACTAAAGACACTCACGAAAGAAGATTTCCAGAGCTGCTTCAGAAAGTGGCAAGAACAACGTGATAAGTGTGTTCAAAGCGAGGGGGATTAATAGCAATATGTCTTTTACTGCAATAAATTTTTAAAATTTAAATATTCACCGCATTGTTTGATCACACTTGTATATGGTAATCTGTTGCAGTAGCAGTAGAAACTAAAACAGGATCCCACATGAGAACGTATCCGTGCTGTGACTTTAAGAATTAAGAGGGATTACCAGGTAAGGGGAACAATAACATAAGCTCAAATCTGGAAGAAAGGAGTGTTTGGAAACCATAAGAAAGTGTATAAAGGAGAAGGAAGGGAGAGAGATGGAAAATAAGGATGGGGGGTAAGTAGGAACTCAGTCAGGTGGGTCCACAAATATCAAGCTTGGGCTGAAGTGTTTTGATGGCAACAGTGTTTTGAGCAGAGAAGTTATGAAGTCAGATTTCTGTTTTTATCAGATCACTCAAGTTGCTATATGGAAAACTGACTTGGAGGTGGCAAGAGAGAAGGCACGTAGACCAGGTCAGGGCCCCGTAGTGTGGTCTCGGTGAAAGATGATGACAGTTTGGACTGGAAAAATGCTGGTGGGGATGAGAGGATTATATACTTTGAAAGAAACGAGAGAGAGAGAGAGTTGACAGAACTTATTGATTGGACATGAGTGGTAAGAGGGAGGATCAAGGTTGAAGCCTGTTCATTCTTTCATTCACAGCGTTATCAGCACCTTCCATAGCACATAGTGCGAAGGCTTGCTAGGCACAGGATGCTGCCTCAGCAAAAACAGACGTAGTCCCGACTTATATGGAACTTAGAGGTTTCTGCCTTGATCCACTTGGTCAGTGGTGGTACCATTCATTGAGAGAGGAGCAGACATTAGTAGGGGAAAAACAAAGATGAGGGACTAAAGATGAGGAGTTCCATTTGATTTCTGTTGAACATGTGTATGAGACAACCGATGGCGGTATCTAATAAGACTTGGTATGTGGTTCCAGAGTGCCCATGAGTGACATTTGGGATGGAGCGACGTTGCTGGGGATAATCAGTGGAAACAAGCAAATTGCCTACACTAGCAGACAATGCGGTTAAGAATTGGGAAACGGGATTTGCCTTCAAAAGCTGTCCCCTCCACCTTTGTGCCTTGGGGCCAACCCTGAATGAGAGACTAACTGAAAACTAGGGCCATCTTTTTCTTCAAGTCCTGCTGGCTGAGCCTGGTGCCAAGCAGCCCAGGAGTGCTCAATAAAGGTTAACTGAATGAAACAGGATGAATGAACGAGTGACTCAAGAAGGCAAACAAATGAAACCCAGTGGGTAGTTCTTAGATTTGTTATAAAAGAGAGAAAACATTTTCTGTTTTGCTTTAGCTCCACTGCCCCAGAATGCAGTCTCCCATGATTTGGGTGCCTGAGTTTAATCCCAAATCCCGTAGTTGCTGACTTTCACAGTAGAATCTCTCCTTGGATGACTAATGCTCCTTTTTTGGGGTGGACCAAGACGTCGGATGATCAGTGTTTCTAAAGAAGCAGATATTTTATTTCACCAGGTTGGGGTGGTTGTGGAGAAATGGGGGTTAAGGAAACAGGATGTAACACCCACTGTGCACTTGACTATGTTTCATCCCTGGAATTTATATATAAGGTATACAGAGAAATTAACCAAAGGTAACCATTTCACATCTCGTAAGAAACCTTTGGAATTAGGAGCCAGGAGAAGTAAGAAGTATGTGTAGTGGTTAGGAATATGCTGGTGTCAGGCTATAGAGATTTTAACCCACTTTGCCATTTGCTAGCTGTGTGACCTAGGGCAAGTAACTTACCCAATCTGTGCATAAATTCTCTCATCTCTGAATTGATGGCAATAATAGCACCTGCAAAGGGCTGAGGTGAAAATGAAAATAAGATAATGCATGTGAAGAGTTCAGCATTGGGCCTCACGTATTCTAAGTTCTCAATAAATGTTAACTAGTGCATTAGTTTGCTAGGAATGATGTAACAATGTACCACAGACCAGGTGGCTTTAACAACAGAAATTGTCTCACAGTTCTAGAGGCTAGAAGTCCAAGATGAAGCTGTCAGCAGGGTTGATTTCTTCTGGGGGCTGTGAGGTAGAATCTGTTCCAGTCCTCTCTTCTAGCTTCTGGTGGTTTGCTGGCAACCTGTGGCGTTCCTTGGCGTCTGATCTCTGTCTTAATCTTCACATGGCGTTCTCTCTGTGTGCGTGTCTCTGTCTGCATTTCCCCTTTTTGTAAAGATATATTGGATTGGGGGCCAAACTACTCCAGGATTACCTCATCTTAATTACATCTACCGTCACCCTATTTCTAAGTTAGGTGACATTCCGAGGTACTGGGTGTTAGAACTTCAACGTATGAATCTGTGGAGGGCGGGAGACGTAGTACGTAACAGCTAGTATTACTACTATTAGCAATATTATTATGCTCAGATGAGATTACCAAGTAAACACACTTATCTTTCTGGTAACTCTTTATTTTGAATTCATTTCAGACTTAGGGAAAAAAGAGTAAAAATAGTACACAGAGTTCCCTTATAACTATTACCCAGCTTCCCCTGATGTGAAGATTACCCATAGCACAATTATCTAAACCAAGAGATTAACATTGGTAGACTACTATTAACCAATCCACAGACCTTATTCAAATGTTTCCAACTGCCCCACCAGTGTCCTTTTTTTGGCCCAGGATCCAACAATATTGCATCTAGTTTCAAGTCCCCATGACACATCCCTCACATCTAAGACGCTCCTTGGTCTTCCTTCATCATTCATTATCTTGACATTTTTGAAGAGCAGTAATCAGTTATTTTGTGAAATGTCCTTCAATCTGGGTTTTTGCTATGTTTCCTCGTGATTAAATCCAGGTTCTTCATTTTCGTCAAAAATCCCACACAGGTGATATTGTGCGCTGCTCCGTGAATCACGTCAGGAGGTGTATATATGCACTTGATGTGTCAGGCCGGCCATGTTAGCTTGGGTGACTCTGTTCATTCAGGCAGCGTCCACAGGTTTCTCCACTGGAAAGTTACTATTTGTCCCTTTACAATTCTTCTCATCGTGCTTTTACACAATAGTTTTAGCACACACATTGACGATACTTGCCTGCGAAAGGTTTTGCCTAATGGTGATTTTTCTATTTCCATCCTTCTTTCTACGTTAATTTGAAGTCTACCATAACGGAGCCTTTCCCTTCTTCCTACATTCTTTTTTTAAACTTTGAAATCCCTCAATCTGATGTTATCAGAGGCCATCATGTTGATCCTCAGGATCCCTTGGTAGCTGATTCTTGGGTCTGTCCAGTTCTGAGGTGTTTATTCACTCATGTGCCTACGTAAAGGAAAGAAATCTCCTTTGCTTCATATTTACACCTCATGATTCTAGTCCCCATTAGTAGAATCTTTGAGGGAAGAGTGTGCTAAATGCTTTGCAGAGTGAAGAGGACATTTAAATTATTCAAGAGAACTGTTTTTATACAATTTGGATGTACCCGTTCATACATAAAAATTAATGCTAATTAGATATAATTTCCATTGATTCATTAAAACAAATCTCAAAGCATTCCAGATATCCTTAGTTAGCCTAATGCTGTTTTAGGCACTTGAAAACAAAATCGCTTTCTTAAAAAAGAAAAAAAGGGGCCAGCCCGGTGGCTCAGGCGGTTAGAGCTCCATGCTCCTAACTCCGAAGGCTGCCGGTTCCATTCCCACATGGGCCAGTGGGCTCTCAACCACAAGGTTGCCAGTTTGGCTCCCACAAGGGATGGTGGGCTGTGCTCCCTGCAACTAGCAATGGCAACTGGACCTGGAGCAGAGCCCTCCACAACTAAGACTGAAAGAACAACTTGACTTGGAAAAAAGTCCCAGAAGTACACACTGTTCCCCAAGAAAGTCCTGTTCCCCTTCCCCAATGAAATCTTAAAAAAAGAATAAAAAGGAAAAAATCATGACATTGTCCTCTATGAAAACACTCATTCGCACTAAAGTTGGGGGATTCTTACTCTTTTCCAGCTACACTCCCCCTTTCCTTCTCCTAATCAATCAGGCATTCACTCAACAACCACTTACTGAGAACCTACTATGCACCAGCCTCTTCTCCAAGTGCTGGGGCCAAAGCAGTGTGCAAAACAAAACCTGAAGACCTGCCCTACTGAGCATCCAGTTTCATGCGGTGCGATCAACTACAAACAAAATAACAAATCCTGTAAGTGGTGGTAGCTGCTCTGAAGAAACATGAAACAGAGGAAGGGAAGAGAGAATACCAGGGCAAGAGACTGTCCCATTTAGACAGCATGAGCAGGGAAGACCCCTCAAATGAGGGAGACGAGGTAAGATTTGACAGAGAGGTAAAAGAAGTGAGGGAGAAGCACTTTCGCTGGGGAGGGGTGGAGAACATTCTAAGAAAAGGAACAGCAAGTGCCAAATTCTATTTTAGGGGTAATGATTGGGCCACATTTGCTAGTGGAAGGGATTGATGTGTGCCTGTCCCCAAACTGGTGCACTTTTGCTATATATACACAGCCTTCTTTTGCTAAGTCTTAAGTTTTTAGTACCTTGCAATTTACTTCCCCAAACCACTTAATATCTTTTAAAATGTATTATTTTTTAAATCACAGTTGTCGTACAATATAATATTAGTTTCAGGTGTATAACAGGAGGGCAGCTAACAGCCACCAAAAAGTGGGGACTTCAGTCATACATTCATCATTCAGACATACAGCCTCAGGAAAATGAATTCTGCCAACAACCTGAATGAGTTTGGAAGCAGACTCTTCCCCAGTCAAGCTTCCAGATGAAATCCAGCCTGGCGGACAACTTGACTGCTGTCTTGTGAGAACCTGAACAGAGGATCCAACTCAGCCATGCTCAGACTCCTAACCATAGAAATCAGGCAATAATAAACACGTGTTGTGTTAAGCCATTAGTTTGTGGTCATTTGTTATGCAGCAATATAAAACAAATAGAGGGTGTCGTGCGACCCTGCTCGCTCCGCCATTTGTCACGCGAGGCGGCCTGCAGGGGTCTCTAGTCCCGCTCCCCACATAAGAACACAGGATATGGGTAGGCCAAAAAGGAACACCCACGGAGCCATAGGCAGGGGAGTCATACCACTATAGTCTCACTGGAGGCACTGGAGGCTCACTGGAGGCTGGAGTTGCATGACCTGCAACTTGCTGTCCGCTTTTCTGCCTGCCAACCGACTGACTCACTCGACTAGACTCCCCCTCACCAGCGCAGCCAGGCAGTTATATCAGGGACTAATTGGCTAACTGGTAACAGCTGAGGGTCAACTAGCCACAGCTGACAGCCATCTATTACCCGAGCCAGCACCTTTCCACGTGAGGCCGAGAGCCTGGAAACTGCTATCTGGGACTTTGTCCCCACAGAGGGTGGTTAGGTTTCTAACCCTAAATCCACAGAAGTTGTGGGACTGGATATCCACCCCTGGTCTGCTGACTCCCAAGTCCACGTGCATCCAAGTTTGCCCTGCCCCTCCCAAGTTGTGCTTCCAAGAATGTTTCAGATCTGAGCCTGCAACCAAAGCTCAGATTGGGATTCAGCTGTCCTGAATCCCATCACCAGTGAAAGCATTTAAAGAAGGAAATGTTAAAAATACTGGTGTTCAATAAGTGCATATTTTATGGGTTGGTTGTTTATACATTCGTTAAACTCACATCTGTCAGAGCTATACCAAGTTCAGAAGCTTACTATGTACCTGGAACACAAAATAAATAGAAATAATGGTCTCTGCTTCCAGAGGCTTTCAACTATATGGTTCTGAAAATAACCATATGGGCTAATTGAAACACAGAGAGCCACTGAGATATGTCCAGCCATTCTTGTACATATGTTTCATCAGTACACACGGACACAGAGAAACACCTGGAAGGAAGTACATCACCATGTTAACCTCTAGGGGGTGGGACTATATGTAATTTTCAAAAATTATTTGTAGTTCTTACATAAAAAAGAAATAGTCCTTAAAATAAAAATAATCAGGTATAACTATTAAAGAGCTTTTAAATCATTAGGTCTCACATCAACTAAACAGATCCACTAAACCCACCAAAACAATGCCGTAATGAGGCAATGAAGGAATGCAAACTTCACTTCGAAAACCTCTCCCCTGGATATTATCAATTGCCTCCTAACTGATCTTATCCTTTCTGCTTTTGCCCCTCTATAATCCACTCTCCATATGAGAACCAGAATTATCGTTTTAAAATAAATCAGATTCTAAAATTAGATCATGGTGATGGTTGCATAACTCTGTAAATATACTAAAAACTATTGCATACATCAAATGAGGTAGTTTTATACAGTGTAAATTATATCTCAATAAGGCTGTTTTGTTTTTTTTAAAAGCCATTTCCCTACTTGAAACCCTCTACTGGTCCCCGTCTCCCCATTCCACTTAGAATTCACCAGGCAGCTTTTTGTGACCTGCAAAACCCTACCTATCCCCTCTCCATGCTCTCCTCCCACTAGTCCCTGCATCGGCCATCTTGTTCCTGCCTTAAGGTCTCACATTTGCTCCTAGCTCTACCCACAACACTCTTCTCCATGATATTCTGAATGATGTCTCATTCCTCAGGTCCCTCCCACTTTAGTTCATGCGGTTGTGACTCACCAGCCTACAACTCCACCACCCCAATCACTTTCTATCATATTTTCGTAGCACTTCTCTTTCTTTGAAGTTTATCTTAGAGGTTTTTTTCTTTGTTTCCCTTACTTGAATATAAGCTCTGTGAGAGTAGAGAATCTCATTGTGTTTATCTATGAAGAACAGTGCCTGAGACACATCATGGATACTAACAAATGCGTGCTAAATGCTGATTGCCTGGTTCCTGCGCGTCTATCAGGAAAACAACAAGCAGGTAGCAAAAGTTCAGAGTTAAAGAGACCTACTGAAGGTCCCACCACTGGTAAGGAGGTATTCCAGCCAAGTGTTTTTCTGACAAATCCCTTGCCCTTTCTTAAAAGGCTCATTTGGGAAACCATCCCTGCTTTCCTTACAGATTATGCAACGCGATATCATGGCAATGAAAAATGCCCCCAGGGAATTAAGAACTGGGAATAGGATTAAGAGGGATTTGTATTCAATTAAAAATTGTTCCCCTAATAATTTCACAAATTATACACATGCACAATGTAAGTTGTGTTCACTATCGTCATGGACTTATGGAAGTATCACTTCCAAAGGAATGCTTAAGCAATCCTTTGATATTTTTAAAGACTGCAGTCCCACTATTTATCAATGGTCTTACAAACCACAGGTTTAACTTTTAAAGCTTTTCAGAAGGAAATCAGTGTTTTAAAAAGTAGTATTTTATGTCACGAAATATCTTTACACTAGCATTTAAATGCTTCCGGAGGGTTTTAAAAAATGATTAGTGTGGGAGGTTTGCAAGATTTTCCATTCTACGTGGAACCTCACTGACACTGTTGGATAACTGAGACTTTTCTAGACCCACAGGATGCCTAATACTGATTTCTTCCAACTCTTATGATGCCTTAATTTCTCAGAAATCTTTGATGAATCTATCAAACTAATCTCCAAGGATTTCTCTTTAAGGTCTAAATGCTTAGCATTCCCATCAAGACTCACATAGTTTCTCCAAAGCAATTCCAAAAACTAGTATATTATTACAGAAATACCTAAGGGTTTCATCTTTAGAGACACTTCCTGGGCTGCTAAATGATAATATTAATGAAAATGTATATACAAATACGTTAGGGGAAACGGTATGTAACAATTTGTTCCTTGAGAAAGTTCTGATTACTTGGCATGAGAAAAATCCCTCAACTGGTTTATTCACGTTATGTTATTATTCTTGGCAAGCAATTGTCATTTAAAAAGCCAAGCAATAACCTTAGTAATTTGCATATTTTTGGAACCTCCTTCTTTCCCAGGCCGTTTCCCAACACAGCTGCATTTCCTCCCCACAACACAACCATTTTACTTTCTATGAACAAGGAACACCTTTCAGTTGCTTACTTTCATGACCTGTTTATTCTCTGTCTTTAAAACTGAATGACACCTCTGAGTATCATTCCTCTAATCACTTTCATAAAGGACATGTGGGGCTACTAGATATCAAACTGCCCTCTAAATCAAAGATTTAATGATGTCCTGCAGTTTTTCGGTTATATGTACTTTATTAGGGACTAATTATTCTCAAGTTTGGAACAGATACACAGTAGTCTCCTTATCTGCAAGGGATACATTCCAACGTCCCCAGGGGATGCCTGAAACCACGGATAACACTGAACGCCATATGTACTGTTTCTTCCCATACATACATACCTATGATAACGTTTAATTTATAAATTAGGCAGTTAGAGATTAACCACTAATAAAATAGGACAATTATAATAATAAAACTTATGTGAAGAATGTGCTTGGTGCCTCTCAAAATATCTTATTGTACGGTACTCACCCTTCTTGTGATGGTGAGTTGACATAATGCGATGTGATGAAGTGAGGTGAACGACGTCGTGTGAGGCTAATATTAACTTTCTGACGATGTCCTAAGGAGTATCATCAAGCCATGACGTTGTCATGTTGTCTTAACTAAGCACGTATCACGCCCTGTGGCCTTAACGCTTGCATTTGAGGTGTGACAGCAAAACGAGCAAATTTTCTCTTTCCTTCTTCACAATTTCATGAATAGATGTGTTCTTACCGTAAATCTTGGCAACCTCAGGCTATGGGTTTTTTTGCTTTCCTTATTAAGTCCAGGATTTTCACCTTTTTACTTACAGGAAGCACTTTACGGCTTCCATTTGGCGTGTCCAAATTACTAGCATCACTATTCTTGCACTTTGAGGCCATTATTAAGTAAAATAGGGGTTACTGGGACACAAGCGCTGTGAGACCACAGTTGACCTGATAACCAAGATGGCTACTAAGTGACTAAGGGGCAAGAAGCCCTCATTCACATCCACGACGGGATGATACAGGCCTCGCGAGACTTCGTCACACTACTCAAAATCACGGATAAGGGGTAACTACTGGGTCATAAAAATAACTTGTTTCATCAGAATATGCATCTGAATTACATCATCTCTTGACTATTGTGTGCCACATACATAGAAAATTAATACATATGTATCAGTATATATTTCAATAAGTCGTGAGATGCAAAAGACAAACCCAAACTTCCATGCTCCATGAATGTATTAATCACATAAACACATGTGATCTCAATAAGGGGATAACGACCACGTTCTCTCAGAATTGCTTTCTTTAGCACACTGGCTAATAATCTTCGGTTTGGGCACCACCTAATGGCAGAAAATGTTTTTTAAAAATCCTACTTAGCTTCCTGAGGCTTGCTAATTTTTGTATTTTACATTGATTTAACTCTGCTCTTGCTTGAACTATGTAAATAGTTTTGTGTGAAGTTCTCTTAAAAAGATGAAGCCTTTTCCATACCCACTCTGTAATAATAAGCTGCTTTTTACAGTAGGAAATGTACCAATGAAATGAATATTCTATCCTTAAATATTTAAATTTAGCCTCATAATTAAGAAACCATTTTAACTGAATCATTTTAATTATTTAAGGGTTCTCCAAGTCTGCAGCATTGTATCTTATAACCTGTCACAAAGAAAATAGTTTCTCTTTCTGAAAACATGCTTAGTAGAATTAAATAATTTAACATAGCTAATTAGTTGCTAAGACCAATTCTGAATGCATGAATCATGAAATACACACTTTTAAAACCACACACATTTAATTTTTTTCAAGACGTCCTTGCCTAGACATAATGTTTGTTTTCTGATTCCAACAGAGGCAAAATATTTGGGGTAACATAAAGCAGATAACCAATGTTTTAAGAAAAGGTATTTATTATTTACACCACTGAAATAGTCCCGTAAGAACAATATACACCACGTTCCTTTGAAAGGATCAGATTCCTTTCAAATACAAGAACTGTATAAAGCAATACTGTCAACACAAAACAGTGGTCACATTACATATCTGCAGGCTTAAGCATTGCAAATTTTTTTAAGCTTATGGCCAGATATTGTCACTGAAACAGTGTTTGCGCTTAGACAAGACATAGCTGGAACAAAACAAAACTTTTCTGCTCATGCTTTTTAGGGCTGAATCAGTGGTATGTCCCATTTTAAGATGTATTGTCTTTAACTGCTTTTATGACAATCGTTTTAGGCAGAAGTGCTTCTACTTAGCCACCAAAAAGAAACATACTCTTGTTCTTTAGTTTTATTCTTTTGTCTTATGTTTTCTATTTTTCATACTATGACATATCTGTATCACAGCTGAAATTTTCCAGTTTTACTCAAAGAACACTAACACATACAGACCAAACTGAGACAGCTCAGAATTTAGAGATGTAAATAATGGATTAACAAGAGAAACTGGTTCTATGACAAGTGAATAAAAACATTCTTGGTGATTTTAAGAATACCAAATAAGTTCCTTATTCAAAAAATATTTTTTGGTTTTAAAAGGAAAAGCAGTAGTTTCAAGATGGGTTTGGTCTTAAGATTTCATCAGACAATACAACAATGAGGCAAAAAACACAAGACATAACTTATTTCCAAAGTCACAAAATGACATGGTTGAGTATACATTTTTGTCCATTTTTTTTGTGTGTGTGGGGAAAAAAAACTCAATACTCAATGCTGGAGAAAATATTTTTCAAGAATAACAGTATATTCACATGGGGGGGGGAAGTTTTTTTTTTTGTTTGTTTGTTTTTTTAGCATATTGCTATGATCTTCAAAAAATATAAAATTAAATTTACAAAAAACTGGAAGACCAAGTATAAGCAGTTTGGTATTTGCTTCAGTGTCCAGCACTATTATAATGATTTCTAGCATAAAAGCAAGAAGTTCATGGATGTCAAGTGTCTTCAATAACTGTCAGTATAACATGTAACTACTGTCCTTGCTTCTTTGAGAGATACCTGCAAGAAATAAAACAAAGATATCATCTAAGCCATGTGCTAAATTCACGATAACAATCGAACTCACCTCCCAAAGGAAAGTAGTTTAAAAACAAAACTTTTCAAGATGAGTAATAACAATCACTAACATCTCCTGACTGCTTATGTGCCAAGCACTGTCCTAAGTACGTGTATTAATTCATCTCATTCTCACGACAGTGCTATAAGTTTTCTATTAGAACTGATTTTCTATTTTACAGGCAAAAAGAGGTTAAGCAATTACATTGTAATATTAACTAACACTGTAATTTCAAAAAAAACCCCTCAACTCCATTAAACATCTATTTTTCTTGCATGAAGATGGGCCAAAGAGGCTAAAAGACTCTGATCTAGAGTGTAAAGATGCAAAGACATTAATTTACTAAGCAAAGAAAATAATTTTCTTCATATTATGTTATAGGAAGCTACCACTAAATTAAAATTTTAAAAATCTCTACTCCTCACATTTATGAATTTATTATCCTCAGTGGTATGGGTTGAGGAAAGAGTTCTCAAAATCAGAACACCTGGACAAGTTTTGACAATGCAAACTTTACTCCTTTTGTGGCATTTTTATCTATTACTTAGTTACATCTGCAGTTTGGAGATAGGGATAAAAATGCCTACCTTATCTTCCTAATGTGTTATTACATGAACAGTTTTTTTCTGTTGCTGTATTAGTGGAATCAGGTCTTTAAAGATCTAATTCCAAAAAATTACTTATAGTACATAATAATCCTGTTCACTTCTCTAGAGGTTTCTCCCTGCCTCAAAATCTTGATGTTTGTATACAGTCTATATGTAGATTTCTGCATATGTTTATGCTTAGAAAAGACTAGAAAACTATAAACCTAGATGGCAATAGTGGTTATCTTTGGAAAGGAAAATCATAGGTAATTGTTCTTACAGTAGAATAAAGTTTTCTAACTTTTCTGCTATACAGAGAAGTACTTGTTGATTAATTTTTAACAGGAAAAATTTCAGTGTATTTTATTTTATCCTGAGATTACATTCGCATAGGAGTCATAAAAGAGTGACCTACCTAATGTCACAAAATAATTTACAGGTAACACCACAACTGTGCCACTCCTCAAGTCCTCCCCACTAGAAGTTTATGAACAAGTTAGAGGTTAAGACAAAAAGGAAAAATACTTTTGGGGGAGATGTTACAAGACTAGAAAATAGTTTTAGGATTTACCAACTTTAAATAAAAATGAAGAGTTATGTGTATACCAGAGTCATCAGACAATTTTTCCATTCATTAATGGAAAGAGGAAATGAGTAAGCAATTAGCACTTACCTTTCCCAATATTTGTGATTTAGATCCAAAAAATCATCTAATTTTGCTATCTCCTTGAGGTATTGAGTTAATTTTAAAAGTTCTTTGTCTTTATCTCGATTTAGGTGCGCTTTCATAAAAGGCCTTATCTATAAGGAAACAAACATTACCCAACATTTGACATTGCAATGAAGAAACTAGTATAAATCCATACTACTCTATTATTTAAATTAGAATTAATGAGATTAAAATACCACCAAGGATGTCAATACTAAAAGTTACTTTTATGTTATCTCAGTTTAATAAACTGACTGGCATGGTATAATGTTTATAGTACAAGCGGACAGCTCTTCCACTTGACTTACCTTATGTTATCTTTTCAGTCTGAACCTGACAACACCAGCTTTCTTAGAGCACTTGAACCCTATGTGGCTTCTGTTCTTTGCAAAACTGCTTAGACTTTTCCCCTTTCTATCAATCCAGATGCTTCTTACTAATTGAATACTTTTATTCTTGTCACTTCACTCATAAAAAGTTAACCCAAATACAAGCTTGATCTAACAGGAAAGATAAATTTTAACAGTGGTGATTTTCATTTCAGTATTTTTCTATGAAACTTTTATATAGCTAAGATATCATGATATTTATATAACCCACTTTCTCTCATATTTTATCATAAGCACTTATTATTAAAGTCTCCATAACATTGCTTTTAATTATACAATAGTTTTCCCACAAAAGGAACAGTAATATTTTCCAAATTTTTAAGGTTGACATACACGTATTTTATGGTTGATATACTTTATGGCTCATTTTAAAAATATAAAAGTCAGGATGGTAGACGGGGGAGAACTATAATTAGTAAGGGATATTATATCTTGGGTGGCAGTTATGTGTGTTATCTTTATCACAATTTGCTAAACTATAAATTTTATGCACTGTTCTTTATGTTACAGCTCCAATAAAAAGTTTAGCTTTTTTAAAGACATCAACTCAAATATCTTTATACAACTCAAGATAGTCTTTTAAAATTTTTAAATTAATATTAAATGAAATGGTATGCCTGGAATTTGCTTAAAACATTACAGAGAAGGAAGTAGGTAGGGTATAGAACTAACATAATCATCCATGAATTAAAAAGTTGTTTAAACTGGATGATGTATACATGGGGGTTATACAATTCTACGTAGTTCTGTTCAGATTTGGATTTTTCCATTATAAAAAATATTTTTTAAACATCCCATGTATTCCTGAAACACACATGTAAGGACTGAATCAATAATACTTAGTAAAGTACTAATATATCATTATGATTTGGAGAAAATGCACACTGGTCTTTACTGATTTTACATAGCAATAGCACTGAAAAAGATTAATATTCAATCATTATCACTTCATGAGAACAATGAGCCCAAAGGAATCCATACTGTATCTATCAAGAGTAGGGAATGTTTTAAATTTTTTCAAATATAATTTTCTCTGTCATTGAAAAAACACACCCCAGCTTGAACAGAATAAAGTTTCCCCTACGTTCTACTCGCATCAGAACAGCTTGGTGCCAGGGACCTCCACAGCCGTCAGTCAGCTGGGCTGCGGCAGCTTTAATGGCACCAATAAGAGCTGTCTGAGTCTGCACAGAAGCAAGCGCTGGTAGGAGATCCTATTTCCAAACAGGCAGCGCTGGTTCACAGCAGCAGCAGTGACTGTGGGGGAGAGCAAGCCCCTGGAGCTGTGAGTAAAGAGGCATGATGTTACAATGTAGTGAAAGGAGTTTCCTGGAACACTGTAATGTTTCAAAGTATTCCTGCATTGAACTAAAGATTGTAAAGGCAACATGTTAACTTTTAAACTACTAATATAAAATGTACCAAAGTGATTCCAAGTTTAAAAGCAGGAAGGGATTTATACCAAAAGAGAAAGTACAATCAGTGGCTGGTAAATAAGATTTTCAACCCAAGGCCCTGCTAAGTCCCTTTTACTTTCTAAACATTTGGTCTTAAGCACGATTAAACAAAAAAAACTATAATACTGCAATGAGTCTGAGTCTAAAAGTTAATAAAACTAGTTAAGTGGAAAAAAATCTATTATTCATCTGACTTCACTTGTTCCAGTATCATCACTGTTTACTGTAACATTTTTCAAAAATGATCTAAGTGCCCCTATCAGGGTATATGACCATTCTTGCTCACATCAAAGAAACATTTTTAGGAACTTAAGAATGTCTAGATTTCCTGCATTCTCTTACATCATCATTTCCTTGTATAGATAATAAAAATGAAGTCATCAAAATACCAATTGATTCACCCATGACCAAAACTCAAGTTCTTTTAGTTCAGTACTATAGTCATAATTCACAATGCCTTCCATATTATATTTCAAACCTTAAGATTAGCAAGCTTACATTGGAAACTATTTTTTTAAATAAGCAGTCTTATGTTTAATGTCTCTGTGAAATCTTTTTTGAGATTTCTACAAAGAGCATTATGAAACTGGGATAAAACACAGTATTTCAGAGTATCAATTTCAAAATCGCTTCTATGTCAGTGTGGGCAGATCATTAATAACTACCTTCTTAAAAGAGCTTTTCAAAAGGAGATGTGAGAGACTACCTATGCAATCCTTAAAAATACCTCGTTTGCATTACAATTTGGTGGGGTGGAGACTTATGAATTTGTAGGAATTCCTTCAGCAATTCTGAGTACTCCAGTTTAAAAAACACACACACACCCAAAACTTTCTCTAAAGTAACATGAAGAACTAGAAATTTCTATCATCATCTCTCTATTCAAAGATGAGGAGGGCCCAAATTTTGGCTGGAAAAATAAAGTTTCTTCTAAACACACAAGAAACTAATGATTATACATATTTTTTAAAGTTAAAGCTCTTCTCAAAAATCATTCCGTCTCACTTATATGTGGAATAAAAAAATAAAATAAAATAAACCAAGCTAACTCATAGATACAAAGAACAAATTGGAGGCTGCCAGAGGCAGGTGTGGGGGTGAGAGATATGAGTGAAAGGTGTCAAAAGGTACAAACTTCCAGTTATAAAATAAGTAAGTCATGGGGATGTAATGTATAGATAGCATGCCAACAACAGTTAATACTGTATTGCATATTTGAAAATTGTTAAGAAAGTAGATCTTAAAAGTTCTCATCACAAGAAAAAAATTCTGTAACCATGTGTGGCGAGAGATGTTAACTAGACTTATTGCAGTGATCATTTCACAATATATACAAATATCAAATCATGTTGGACACCTGAAACTAACATTATATCTTAGTTTAAAACATTTTTTAAAAATCGTTTCTTGAATATCATGGCTTTCCAATACAGGTAATAATCACTAGTTTCATAGAGAATTGAGTTCAGATCAACTGAATCTTTTCTCAAGAATGAAGAACTTACTTTTGTACCTTATGCCTGGTAAACCACACTCAGGAAAAGCATTTCTTCCAAAGCCTCAAACAGAAACCATTTGTAAAGGGTGACATAACCACCCATCTACTCCAAGTACTTTCTTCCAAGTCAACACCTTCTTACACTTCCTAGAGTAGCATTCTGTGCCTAAACTACCCCCATTGTACACCAAAGAACACATCAACGGTCTGTAAGGAAAGCTTAAAAAAATGCACCTTCTTCAAGTTTTTCTCTCTTATCGTTTAAAGTTATCAAGAACCCAGCTTGTGGAAAAGTTCAGGACTCAGAATAAAAATATCTTAATGTCAGGGTTTCCACTTCAGATGGAGACTCCATATGCCTTAGTACCATAATACAGAGCTACGGTGTTTCCCCGAAAATAAGACCTAACTGGAAAATAAGCACTAGCATGATTTTTCAGGATGACATCCCCTGAACATAAGTCCTAATGTGTCTTTTGGAGTAAAAATTAATGTAAGACCCAGTCTTATTTTCAGAGAAACACGGTATCTTTTCCATCTTCACATTGTACCCAACGACAAGGAAAATATAGGTACCAGAAATCGTAAGTTTCAAATTTCTCTCTTACCATTTTTACAATGCTACCAGGAATACATGTCTCTCTCACACTTACAAAGGCTGCAAGGGACTTCATGCTAAGATCACCACTGGCCTAGGAACCAAGTCGCTTAGATTCTAACTCAGATTCTATCACTAACCAGTTATATACACGATTTTGGACTTTCTGATCCTCAGATTGTTTCTATCACGTTAAGAAGGTAGGTAAGATGACTGAAGTTCCTTCTAGCTCTGGCATTTTATAATTCTAAGCGCTCCACTTACCTTGTATGAATTTTCAAAAACCTTTTCTTAGTTTCAGTTTAAAACAAAAACAAAAACCCTTACTGCCAGCTAACTAGAATATCGGAGATTCCA
Source organism: Rhinolophus sinicus (assembly GCF_036562045.2). NCBI lineage: Eukaryota > Metazoa > Chordata > Mammalia > Chiroptera > Rhinolophidae > Rhinolophus > Rhinolophus sinicus. The sequence continues at coordinate 95,778,213 of NC_133759.1, read as the reverse complement.
AGATTTGTATCCCTAATGTCTGTTTTCACTTTAGATGGTAAAAGTCAACAATCAAGAAGCTCATGGTGCTCCACAGAGCTTATTAAAAATAAAGCACCTGGATGAGATGGCTAACCAAGGAGATAAGAATTCAATTTTATATACATTTTTCTAAATGCTTAAGCTTTTCTTGCCTGTGACCATAAGAATATAGTACTTCCAAAACTTTCAAAATTCAACAGTGCTCAAGTTATACCACATATTCCAGATTATGTGAGCATAGGAAATGAAACTGTATCTTACCTTTAGTCCATTCTGTGGGTTCATTAGAAAATTTCTTCCTATGTCATCAAACATAATGGTGTTTTTTTTACTGTAAAACTCCGAGAACTTTCCCCATATAACACCAAGAGGCTTTACCTTAGAATAAAAGTTTAGATATAACTCAAATTTTATCAGTAGTTCATCTTTTCTTAAAAGCAGGGATACTGCAAACGAAATGCCTTGCAGAACTAACTATGCCAGCGTGTTCCTCTGTCAGACAGACATGGCTGGCCGTGTCAACAGACTTTAAAGCACGCTGTATCTCAAAATGTTCACTTCTGAAAGCTCTGGTCATGTCTAACGGAAGTAAACCTCATTATAAGACCTTTCATTATTTTAACATGAAGATTTGGGGTCAAAGGAAAAGTTAGTTATTTAATTTAAAATGTAAGCATCTAAAGTAATTGTTTAGGTTTCTGCTGAGCAGTCACATGACCTCCTGGGCTAACACATGGGACGTCCCCTCAGAGCGTGAGGGTCACATGTGGTCTGTTTTCAAAACTAGAAACCTTAGTGACCGACAATGTACCTGGCACTTTGAATACAGAATTTAAATATTTTGTGGAGGAAAAATTGATTTTGTCTTTAATTCGGTGGCATAGGTACATAATTTCTAGGGCATTTGATTGCTGACCTTCAAAAGCAAGATAATTTGTAAATTCTTGCTTTTATTTCTGAATTCTTAAAATGAGCCTTCAAAAAGATAATTCCTTATACAGTCATATCTTTTGGTACTTATTATATATAAAGTCTGTAAAACCACACAGGAAATAATAGTGAGTTCCTGTAAGTAGGAGTGGTAAGTGGCTGGAGAGCTGAAGTGGAGGAAGAGTTATCATTGTGTACTTTATTTCTATTTTGAATCATGTGAATGCACTTACACATTCAGAACATTTTTTTAAATAAGTTAATTTTTAGTAGAGAAAGCACTTTTTTGCTGAAGGCAGGAAGAAGTCTCATTTATGGTAATGTGAGATTATATGGTAATAATTATGTGCGATTAAATGGTAGTAAGTAAATAGTGATAAGAGTTGTCATTTAAAAATGTTTTCTTCTTCTCCTTCTATAATTTATTTTAATATGAAGAAAGCCTATTTTTTTCTGTGTCCTAGCAACAGAAAAGAATGTCACTGAAATATTTTAATTCTAGTAAAATTTTATTTGCCTGAATTTGTTTGTATTACTTGTTTACTACTGAAACAAACCACCCAAATACTTGAAAACAAATATATGGGAGCTGACACAATAAGCCAGATTCTCGGTTTTCTTAGCTAACATAAAGTCTTAAGAAATATGACAATAGCTTTGTGACACCCAGGGTTAGCAATCCTACGTCCCCTTTAATAGTGCTGTCACTATATTTATAATAGGTCAAGCACTATTTGTTCCCCAAACATGGACTACTTTGTTCTCAATTAGAGAAGTAATATTGCTGACTGTAGAAAAAAATTGAAAACACAGGAAAGCACAGAGGAAAATTTTAAATTACCTATAATCCACTCAGTGCCAAAGGTAACAACTAGATATTCTGATAAAATTATTTACCTTCAGTCTTTTTTATAAACAGCAGCAGCCTCTGAGAGTTCACAGATCTTTTGTTAAGCTAAGGGGAACCCTGAACCAAACAAAGGTTAAGAACTATTTTCTAACAATACTGTTCTCTAAAATACTTTTCACTTTAATGATGTAACATAAAAAATTTTTTAAAACACTAAATATTCTACTATATCATATGAGTTAGGTGCATCCCATTATATGGATGAACAAAAATTTCCTTTATTGAACAAATCTCCGTTTGTTCATAACTAGCACTTAAACAGTTCTAGTTATGTTTCTGACAATTTTGATATAGTCTCCCCTAAGCTTTCCTAGTGTGTTTTCTCCAATTTCTATTAGTTTGTTTCCAAAAGGCACGGGCCATGTCTTCTTATCAATTTATTCCCAACAGTGCCTGTCACAGGGCCTTCGGATAGTAGTTCAATAACATGATTAGTTACTTGACGAGTAAACAAAGTAAAGAACCGTAATCTTTTAGCCCAACCCTTTTTTCTGATGGTTCTTGTTGCTCTTTGCTAGGGCTTCACATACTACGTCACCCCATAGGATATGCATTATGATGTATCTATTTCTATTTATCAGTTTCGTTTAGGGTAGAGCAAGTATGTTTTGGTTTATTTCTAGCATCTTCCTTGATGACATTCAGTATTTTTCCTCACCTACTCTGTCTTTTAGCAATACTGTGCTGCCATCATCATGGGGCAATTATTCATGACGTTTCTTGATCTTTCCTGCCTCCAGATCCTTAATTTTATCGTTAAAATTCAAATCGGAGAAAACTAAATTTCAAATCTCTTAACCTTAAATACATCTATCTTCCTATGTCAAAACTCTACTGCTACTTTACTATCCACTCAGGTGTATTTCTAACTTTCTGTAACTTCTTCCATAACACAAATACAAAGAGCACATGAGAAAACAAACAAGTCTTTAAATAAAAGTAAACTGAGTACCTACATCGATTAGTCCTCTCCTTGGGGTATGCACTGTTATCATAGCAGCACTGTCCAACATGAAGGTAATCTTGTAATTTGCATTTGTGCTCACTCCCAGCTCCTATAAGTACAAACAGTCACATGGTTAAAATACAGCATGCAAAAATCCATGCTTTCTGAATATTCCAGCTACAGTTTTCCACAATGCCAACTTTCTACACCACCTGGTCACCACCTCTTGCTTAACAACTGGCAAGTATTTCAGCTCCATTTAGCTAAGTCAATAAGTGGCAGTCCAAAGAAAATAAACTAGAAACAGATTACTTCCCAATTCACTATTTGAGAAGAGCATCACTCAAAGTATCACATACCAGAACAAAAGAAGGAAATGAAAGCCTTATTGTAAAATGGGGGGAAAGAGGAGGGGAGCTTGGCTGTACTTTTTCTTGAAAAGGACACAGGTATTCAATACAATCCACCACTAAACAGACTTTACACACACCCCTAACTCATGATACTGTTATTTATTTACCTACTAAGTACACTCCAATGAGAATGAAATTAATTCAATTAGTAACTTGTAAAAAGAGAAATGCAGTTTCAAAACCTTCTTAAATGGATTGTTTTCTAACACTTACTTTCATTTTAGCTTCAATCCACTTCATATTTGTTGCAGCTAAAACATGAAGAATGACAAGACATATGAAAAGCTTGAATTTTATTTTAAGAATCTTTCTTCTGTATAAACAAATTAGTTAAGTTTTCCAAGCAAGACTAAAAGTTTAAATGTATCACAAATAATTCCTAACATATTTATGGCAACTTTAAGTATTTATAAAAATAAACTTATTTTAGTGTGTCGTCAAGACAGAAAAAAATTTTAACCACTTTTACCTAAAAAAATACTGGTAATCAATGCTCAAAAGAACTTCAGAAATTTAAAACAGCCCTGATAACTATTCTATCAGTTCTAAACTTATATTTAGGGTGTCTGAATCCCCATTTGATTCTCTCCAGTGAATGCATAGGTATATATGTCAATATACACAGATCAATGTCATGTGTCAAAGGTTATTGTTGAAGAGTAGCGAGGCCCATGAATTTTGCCAGGCTCAGCAAACCCAGTGCTCACGGAGTCTAGCAGCTTTTAACAGGAGTCTGAGACAACTGAATTCATCAACTGTATCTATATTATGTATCTGCTCATTGTCAAACCAACCAGTTTTGAGACCACTGATAATTAAAATTCAACCCTCAGCTTTATGTGACCTCCTGGACTCAAATTAGACTAAACCAAATAGATATTATCAAGCAAAATGTTTAAGACGGGAAAAAGGAGTTCAATTATTTAAAGTATGTATGTGTGTGTATTTTTTAAGGGTAATAGAGGTAGCTGCATGCTCAAAATGGAAATCTTTAGCACACACACACAACCCAAATGAATCACCTTCTATGCAAAATTGCCCAGCTGAACTAAAATTTTAGAGACTTATATATTACAATAACAACAATCATGAGAAGGGAAATACACAATTTTTAAATTCAGTATATATTTTGGGCCTATGATTTTCAGAAAAACAAGAGTCACAGCTAATAAAAAGGGTTTCTAATTCATAAGTGACTATTATATGCCAGACATGGTACTAGGTACTCTACAGATGTTTTTATTCTTATAACTACCTTGTAAATATAGGTTTATTTATCTTCATTTCTCAAATGAGGAAGCTAAAGTTCAGAGAGATTAACTGACCTGCCCAGTGTCACAAAGTAAAGACAGAGCCAGAATCAAAACCATAAGTCTATTTAGCTCCAAAATGAGGCGCCCTTTTTTAACATATTACCATGAAGTATCATAATTTACAAACATAACTTATTTTAAACATGATTGTAAAAAGTTCTCTAAATTTCTAAGTCTACTTTAATACATTTAGAGGATAAACTTTTTTCCCAAATGTCACATCAGATGTCCGAGTTGCTGAACAAAAATTTGTTTCCTAGGAAGCTCTCTTCTCCATGTCTTACAAACCAGAAAATTATGTATGTATTTAACACTGCTTTAGTCCAGTTATTAATTTTCCTTAAGTAAATTCATATTGCCTTTATTGCTCAAGAACCACATCACTGTGATTTTTTAAAATACCTTTCTTTCTCCAAGTGTTTTCAGACTAGAGTTATGAAGAAAGGAGAAAGCAACAATATCCCGAAGCATCAAAGATCAGATAGAAAAGTTCCTAAATCCAGGTGGTCTTATGAAAATAAGGCCATTTTTATTTTGACACCATATTCTACTCTCTTCCTATGTTTAGCTATTTCAGTGGTACTTGGCAAAATTATGTGCAAGTTTATCAATATATTGTGATGCAAGATAGTCAAACATGCTTCATTAGAAATTTGCTGTAACAAATGAAAAATGTATCCTATTTAAACACAGGTCATTTTAAGCCGCATTTTATAATGCACAATAATATAAGAAACAACCTTATTTCCATGGAAATCTAAACAAAAAAATATATAGCTTACACCAAATAACAATGTCATAATCCTCATATGCAGATGTTAGGAATTCATGAAGATACGGCCGCATTAATTCTACCCCCGTCTCTGCACAAGACCTATGGTCTAAAAGAAAATCAGTCATAGATGATTATTAGTTTATTATAGTGGACAAGTACCTAATATCAATTCAACTTAGGAAATGTAATATAAACTCTCAAATGTAAGTTACTTCAGATTGAATTACATTGGCTGACAGAGATGTCTTCAAAGCACAAAATTTAATATCCTTGTGATCCCCCTTTAATTGATCAATTTTGTTCAGTTTGTGAAGAGCCATAGCTAGAATTCAGGCTTATACAGTAAAGTGTAAATTTTTTTCTCATCTAGTCTCTAAAAGTGTAGATGTTACTTTATGATATGAAAAACAAATCAGACCCATTTATACTCACTTTTAGCCATTCACCTTTCAGATAGAATCGATGTCACCAAAATGACAGGCCCAATTAATTTATAATCAAATTTTTAAAAAAGTGTATATTAATTTATGACATGCACTTAAAGTTTAGGATAAAAGATCAAAAATGATTTTTAAATCATCCTCATAAACATTTAAACGTTAATCAATAGAGAATGACTTGATTAAATTATGATGCACCCATAAACTAGAATTCTGTGTAACCACACTATATATTTAATTCACAATGCATAATATTAAATGACTGAGAAAATGTTCACTGTGTCATTAAGTAAAAGTAAAAAGTACATACATACAAACAGACCCTGGAAGACACACACAAAAATGTAAGAGTGGTCATCTTTGGCTCTTGAGATTACAGATGACTTCTTTTTATTCTTACCTGTATTTTCTACAATGAATAATTTACTTTTGTAATAATAAGAAAAGCTTTCAAATATTTCATATTGCAAGGAAAAAAATAAACAAAAGGAAAAAACGTTGTGGATAACAGAAGATGAAACGCAATTTAAGCCGACTTACCAAATAACGTATAATCCACATCTAGTACCAAAAGCTTTTTCCCTTCCCTGGGAGGATTCAAAATTTCCACTTTGTACTCTTTTACTCTGCGAGAAATTTTCAGTAGGTTTTCTTCCCTAATGTAAAAATGAAATCAGATGAAATACTTACTTCTCACATTACGACCAATATCCTTTGATATTGAAAAAAGCACTTACCTATTTTCTACTTCAACTACTTCATCTTCAATATCAAAGTCATTGACAACATCATCATTGTCAGGAGGGGGACCTAAGACATCTTCCTATGAAGATGAAAAAGTTTTGTTTTACCATATTATCTTAATATAAGAAACACATGCATAGTATAAAAAGCAAATGAGAGAGTTCAAGAGTCTTTCAAGCACACACTGTGGGAAAATTTCCACATTTTATAATTTGTTATATATGTTCACTGGGCATATTTACCATGTTAAATTGGATCATTTGCACTACTACTATCCTTATAGCTAACTATATACTATATAACAAATTCCCCAGTATTTGTTTTCTGCTGAGTTAATACCATGTTCACTGTGCAGCTTTTATTTTCATTGACTGCTAAACTGAAAGTTTTGCCACAATTAAAACTATGATACAGAAGTGTAATATAAATCATCATATCTTCAAAGGGACAAATGGTAACAAAAGTAAACATTTACCAAGCTCTCCTCACGAGTTCCCATCATCATGATTTTAGTATTTGGTTTCAGTTTGAGAGCTCCAAGCTTAACATCATTTTCTGCAGGTTTGCCTACAATACAAGCAAATGACTGTTTTCTCACTAAAGTTCAGGTGCTGGTTTCACTATCCCATTACACAAAACCCTAACATTCAAAGGTTCGGTACAGGTTCCACAGCAGATGTTCTTTTTCGTTTGTTTTGTTTTGTTTTCTTCACAAACGGTTAGTGCTGAATTAGCAATTTCTAACACACTAAGAAGTACCAACTAATACAAGGTTTGATTTATTCCCCCCAAGTCCGTCTTAAGGAACACCTTTATTCAACTAACTAAACAAAATAAATTTGTGTTTTGTCTTGTTCAAAGATAACTATTTTTTAGAACGTCTTAAAAATTGCATGCCTAAGATAACTGTACACTGAATGCTACTCAAAACTCACCCTTCAATAATATGACAAACATAGACACCATGAAAGTCCCTTCTAGACTAGGTACGAACACTGCCTATAATTGCTATCATCATTTTAAATCATCATTACTTTCAAAACAGAAAAGAAAATTTGGGAAGAGTACAAGGCCCAAGCTGTAATGAAAATGCTGTGCTAAAAGGTAGTTGTCAAAACTTAGTGTTTTACCTGGGACTCCTGTGCTAAGTGTGTTTAACAAGCAAACACCAACTATCAGAGGAATCAAACGTAATCTTAATTGTGGTGGTATTTTCAAGTAATCTTTAATATTCTTACTTATATTAAAAAATTTTTACGAAGATCCCTACCAAAGAAATCTCCACGGGGAAAGACTTATTAAGGAGAACAGTAAACAGCTAATATAAAGATTCATATCAATGCAAAAAATTTGAGGTGAGGCGAGAATTACCTTTAACTTTAAGTCCAAGCAACTTTTGTCGTTCTGGTAGCACTCCTGTAAGGGTCTTTAGAAACTGTTTGAGATCTAGTACAGTATCATCCTCTGAAAGTGTGGTCACTGAATATTCCTGTCCGCCCCATTTTACGATAATAGGGAGAGCCATCCTTGAAACATATGTTGAGGCAGCTTTTGTTCAGAAAAGAATACCTAGAAGGAAGGTATATACAAATAAACAAGTTAAAAGAAATATATCAAAGATGTATCCAAACCTGTAACTTAAGTTTTATAAGCTGTACAGTTTGAGTTCTATTTTACAATTTGATAGTAGAGAAACAGGATTTTCTTACAGTAATGTTACCAGAACGCCAAAAGTTATTAGGACTCGTTAAAATTCCTCCACCCTCCCAGTTTTTGGCTTAGAGTTACTCCTTTCTAATATCCTATCAGATTTTCTCTGTGCAATTGGAAAGCTGCAATAATGAGCTACCTATCCCTCCTTCTCTTTTGATCAGGTTTATGCTACAGGCAAAGTTTCTCCATGATGAACCACTGTTCACTTAACACTTGAGAGGTAGTGTGGTGAGTTGTTAAGAGCACAAATTCTAGAGCCAGATTATTTGGATTCAGATCCCAACGCTCCCATTTATCAACTATTTGACTTTGGGAAGCAACTTTCCTCTCTAGTGCCTAGGTTTTCTCATCTGCAAAATAGGGATGATAATACTAACTACACCTCAGGGCTCTTATGAAGATTAAATTAGTTCATATTTATAAGTCACACAGTATGTGGCACACAGTAAGCATTGTAAGTATTGGTTAAATACAATTTTTAAAAAACTGGAAGTGTTCCAGGCACTGCGCTAAACCGTAAATGGCCATTATTTGTTTCCTATTTAATAAATTGGAGTTTTTACATAGATAATCTCATTTAAAAGGTTTGAGAAAAATTATTCTATTTTATAATTAAGGAAATGGGAGTTCAGAGAGGTTATGTAATGTGTTCATGGGCTCACAGCTGGTAACAGAACAGGTCTTCTGACTAACTCTCATGATTTTTCCCTATACAACTGTCTCTCTTGAGTTGGACCTACAGGAGTTAAGACATCAAAGATTTAAAAAAAAAGGGGAGGTGTCCCGGGTTAGCTCAGTTGGTTAGAGCAGTGGTGCTGGTAGCACCAAGCTTGCCGGTTTGATCCCCGCATGGGCCGCTGTGAGCTGCGCCTTCCTTAAAACAAAAAAATAAAAATAAAAAATAAAAAAATCAATAAATACAAAACTCACAGGCAGATATTAGCGCACAAAGATGATGTAGCAGCTGTATTCTCATCGACAACAGCATGTAGGTCTTTTCCCCCATAAAGCTTTCTACCAGTTTCATTAGTTTGTTACCCCCACAGGCCAGAGAACTGGATTTTCTAATCTCAAAGTACCGGTATTTCCAAATGCTGTCACTTATTTATTGAAACCTTTAATTGCACTCATTACAACCAACTGCAAGAAAGAAGGCTACTTCTGAATCTTCATATGCAAAAATCATCTGGAAACGTAAGGTGTCTTCAACACGTCTGTTAGGAGAGGGCCATAAACTCACTTATATTTACTCTCTTATGTTTACAACCTGCTGTACTATTAGGTTGGTGCCAAAGTAATCGCAGCTTTTGCAAATTTTTAACCTTTTAAACCGCAATTAATTTGGCACCAACCTAACAAAAATTTAAATAAAGTGTTACTTTAGGGCAATGCATTCCATTTTAGAGAACTTGCTCTTACAAATGCATGATCCTCAAGAAAAAGCCAAATGGGCCTTTTGAGTCAAATTGTGATCGTTTTAATATTATTAAGCAGATTACAAAACTCAAAAAGAAGTAAACCAACTTGCCTAAGATCACACAACTGAACAGTAGCACAGGCGGAAATATGAAAGTCACGGCAGCAAACGTGCACATGTTGGGAATTAAGGGCAGGGGGTTAACTTTTCAACAAGCCTAGTAAAGGGTGTGTGAAGAAGCATTACTGTCAACGCCTACACAGCAGCAGCAACTGAGTCGTAGTGCAGAGGCAAGCGCTGTGGGAAGTGACTGGCATGGAACAGCCGAGAGAGCAAGTACAGACCCCAAAACCCATGAGGGTCCGGGTGTCTTCAATAGCGAGAGTGAGGGGGAGAGATGCTCAAAGCCCGGAAGAGGGCGGAATGAAGTTTGGGGACGCTGAGCCTCCTGGGGTGCGGGAAGCCCTCGATCTACGCCAGAGGCCGGATGCCAGGGCGGCGGCCCCCGCAGCCAGCGAGTCAGGGCCGGAGGCCTGGGCGGCCGCCCAGGGCAGACGCGGCCCGCGGCGCCCACTAGCAGCCCCTAGCCCGCCACGGCCGGCGGCAGGGAAGGTTCCCGAGGACAGCAACGCTGCTGTCCTCCGGGCCATCGGTGTCTCGCGGGCGGCACGCCGGGGTGCCCCGAGTCCCCTCACCTGGAGTACGGCGGCCCCGGCAGCAGCGGACGCAGAACCGGCGGCAGCGGAACGGAAGGCGACCGGAAGTGAAATCAAGGACCGGAACCGGCTGACGAACCGGAAGTCAGAGTTTGAAGCGGAAACGCGGTGGATGGTGAACAGTTGCTTCCGTTGTTTCTCTTCGGCTAGTAATCCTAGCGAGCTGCTGCCAGGGGTCCGCTCACGGCGACAGGGGAGCCAGGCCTTTCCGAGACTGTGACCGCTGCGCAGACGCCTGTGATCCCTGGAGGGCATGTCCGCTCGCTCCGTTCTGCGCATGCGCCCGCTTGTGGGCTCGGAGCTGCGACGGGGCTTCGGGGATTTGTCTCCGGTATTGTTCCGTGCAGTCGGAGGTGGGTAGGGTGTGCTGAGATCTTCGTGGAACTCGGGACTAGGACTCGTTGGCCTGCTCCAGGTTCCGAATGAGACCTGAAAGGTAGCCTTTGAAGACTGGAGACTTGAGACCCTTCTCTGGCACCAGGGGCCACCAACACTGGTCGCTTCAGGAGCTAATCATTAGAATTCTACCCATTGACCCAGTCCATAGGGGAAACCGAGGATTGTCAGGAAAGGGAAGGTGCAAGCCTCAGCAACTCAGAGAACCAAAGAAACAAATCTCAGTATACGAGCTGCCCTGGAGATTATAGTATCGTATCAAGTTGTATTTCCACCCGCCCATCCCCACCTCCGTTCCATCTTCCCTCCGAATGCGAGGAAAGCCAATTACAAACCCTGTCGAAAGAATTCCAGACTTGAATGGAAATGCAGAGCGGCCCCTATCTGGTTCATAGAGCGAACTAGCAACGTGCACCACTCCCTGTTAGCCAGAAAAGAAAAATCATTGTCCACTAGATTGTTGTACGTGGTGTCAAACAAATCCTAAGTTTTAAAAAGGAGGAGGGAAATGCGAAAAGAACATTGACCTCCAAATATGTACCAGTCTTTGAATTACCTGTATTTTCACTTCTGCTTGACAGCAGTGTAATATGTTTCCCTTTTGGCTGTGATGGAAGGGAAGCAAAGAGCCAAGTTCTGTTTCTTAACAATATTTTAGTTAAGACACACACTATTTTACTTCCCTCTCTCTTTTGGTAATTTTAAAAAACGAAGTGTATTTTCAAAAGGAAAGCTGCCTTTTTTTTTTTTTCCAAAAAAAAAAGAGGAAGGGAAAGCCCTAAATTAAAATAACTTGTACAAAAATCATGCATTAGCAATCCAGCCAAACTAATGTTCAAAAGAAAAGGAACTGGACTCTAGAATGAGTTACAATTTTCTTTCAATCCAGTCTCTTCCTTGCCTTGTTCATGTGCTAACCAGCTGCTTGGCCACTTTATATTTTCTTGCTATTGTGATTAAGAGAAGCTTGTTTTTGTTAATCATCAAGGTCACCTAAAACTTTTGAGCTTCACTAATACTAAGCAACAGGACTCATAAGGAAGTTCTTCTCTTTAATAATGGAATAGCCATTGTATGAAGGGACTGATAAGTTTGGTATTACTAGAGTGTAGATAATTTAATAATCGCCAAGTATTGACTAGTAAGTAGTATTTCTCCAAGAGTAATAATGGTAGAGTGTTTTGGACAAATGGTCCATTTAACAGATGGTTCTAAGTTATCTTTGGCCCAGATCTTAGTTCCTCCAAGTCCATTTTTATTTAGCTAAACATTCATGAAATCAAAAATAATGTTAAGAAAACACTTGGAGTAGATTGAAAGATATCATTTGAGTAAAGGAACTGGACCTTTGGTAACTAGGAATGAGTACAGAATGGACCCAAGGGCTCACAACAGCACACAACTATCAATAGGAAGAGAAAAACTAAACTTCTGCCACCTGTTGCTCACTAGAGCCTCTGTTCTAATGCATGGAGGATGATATCCTTGTGCCTCACTCATACTTCTCTGCAGTAACATACTTCTCTGCAGTAAGATGCCTGGGAACTCCCCCAGAGGGTTTCCATGGATTGTCAGGTCTAAAAGACTAAAAGAAATACGGAACCAGTTTCACAAAATCAGATGATAAATTATCACTGTGGCCAGGGAAGACAAAAGGACATTCCTGTACCCTGGCCAGAAATCCACCACCTCCCTGCTTTTATCTCCATCTTCCCCTGACCTATTTTCTTCCTTCCCTTTTCTCTCTTAGACCATTTTCTTCCTCCTTCCAGTTGAGGAACAACCCTCTTTTTTTTTTTTTTTAATTCGCTACTTTGTTTCTCTGTTCTAATACCTATTTATTACCTTGCCTTTTTCCTGAGTGCAATCAGTGAGCTGAAAATGGTTACATTCTGCCCCATAGGACAGACTCTACAGGCCTGTAATTCAGCCTGGCAAGTTTACTACCTTTTTCTATTCAACTTCCTTTCCCAAATGACTACTTTAAAAACTGAACTCCCTTCAAACCTCACATCTTCCAGTTTACATCCTTGCTTTTGGAAGATGACATTGCCTTATATTTTGCTAAGAAAATAGAAGGTTTCAAAGAGGAATTGTCTCAGTTTCTGGCTGTAAATCTACAAACTAAATCTCATCTGTACTTGTCCTAGCTTCTTTTGCTTCTATTTCAATGTAGCAGTTTTCCTTCCACCTGAAGCCAACCCTTACATTTGTGCTCTGGCTCCTTCTCAGGAAGCTTTCTATAAATCCAGTATCCCTTTCTTTTCCTCTTGTACATTTAACGTCTCTCTCTACTGGCTCATTTTCATCATAAACATGACATGATATCTTGCTATCCTTTCCTTGCACAGTTGGGTGTTTCAAAGTATTGTTCATATTGTCCAAACTTGACAATCTGTAATTGTGTATTCCTTTCAGAAAACTTGTTTAGTGACAGTCTTTCACTATACGGTAAGCTTTGTGAGGAAACAGACCATGTCTGGCTTATTCATCATTATAGTCTCAGAGCCTCACATGATGTTGGCTGAAGCAGGTACTCAATAAATATTTGGTGAATAGATGAATAATGAATGAATAGAAGGTCAAGGAGTGAGAGCATATTATATAATAATACATATTTTGCTTATAATAAATATCAGTGAATGATTATTATTTGTATATAACTGGATACACAGGAAAATTCTGAAATGTGCACCAAAATGTTAACAGTTCATAGCACCATATGATGCACTCAGTAAGTATTTGTTAAATGAATTAATGAAATTATCTTGATGGCATCATAAAGCAGGTGACTTTCATCTTGTTTACATTTTTCTGTACTTGAATTTTTTACAATAATTTTACATTCTTTTTATATAAGAAATTCATGAAGGCATCCGTGTTTTAAAAATTTCAAGTACTACAGATGTATCATTACCACTGTTCATTTGTATGCCTATCTTTGCAAATATTTTCTATGCTTTGGATACATACACATATGTATATATAGTTTATATGTGATATTTTAAAGTAATTATAGATTTATATTAGGTTGCAAAAAGCGAGATCATGTGTTTCATTCAGTTTTGTCTTATGATGACGTCTTATATAACTATAGTACAATATCAAATCCAGGACATTGACTTGGTATAATGTGTGTGCGGACAGTTCTATGGCATTTTATCACACGTACATTCATAAAACCACCGCTACAATCAAGATACAGAACTCTTCCCTCACCACAAAGAAATCCTTTGTGCTACCACTTTGTAATTACACCCGTCCCCATTCCTCTCACCATTCCTAAGCCTTGGTCACTAATCTGTTTTCTATCTCTAGAAAATGATTTTGCCATTTCCAAGATGTTATGTAAATAAGATCATACAGTATTGGCCTTTTTCACTCAGCTAAGGCATTTGAGATCTATTCAAGCTATTGTGTGTATCCATAGTCCATTTCCCTTTATGGCTGAGGAAGTTTCGCTGGTGTGGGTTTACTACAGTTTGTCTAACCATTCAACTATTGGACATTTTGGTTGTTTCCAGTTTTTGGCTTTGACAAATAAAATAGACCATTTGTATGTAATGTAATTACTGGTATGTTAAGGCTTTTTAGTCTGCCACTTTATTGTTTTCTGTTTGTTCCTTTTGTTTTTTTTCTATTTGTCCTGTCTTTCTGTTGGTTACTTGAGCATGATTTTATAATCCCATTTTGATTTGTCTGTAATGTTTCTGAGTATATCTCTTTGTATAAATTTTTTAGTGGTTGCTCTAGGTATTACATTATATGTACATAACATCACAGTCTGCTGGTGATAGCATTTTGCCTGTTCCAGGGAGGCATAAAAACCTCACTTCCATTTAAGTTCCTTTACTCTCCCCAATTTATTATTGTCTTAATTATTTCCTCTACATACATTGAGAACCATATCAAATAATGTTAAAAGTTTTACTTCAGTCGTCAAACATAATTTAGAAAATTCGAGGAGAAGGTAAGTCTATTGTATTTCCCCATGTTTTTACTCTTTCCATTGTTCTTCCTAATATCTGAAGATTCCTTTTATCGTTTCCTTTTTGTTTAGGAAACTTCTTTTATCCATTCTCTTAGGACAGGTCTGCTGGTGAAAAACACTTTGAAGCTTCTTTTATTTGAGAATGTCTTGACGTCCCCTTCATTACTAAAGGATATTTTCACTGGATATAGAATCTGGATTGACACTTCTTTTCTTTTGGCACTTAAAAAATGTGCTACTTCCTTCTGGCCTCTTTAGTTTGAGAGGAGAAATCTGCTGTCATCAAATTGTTTTTCCTGCTAATCATAAGCTGTTGTTTCTTTCTTGCTGTTTTCAGGAATTTTTTCTTTGTCTTTAGTTTACAGCTATTTGACTATGATGTGTCTTGGTGGAGATTTATTTTTGTTTATTCTGTTTGAGGTTCATTCAACTGCTTTAATCTGTAGGTTGATGTCTTTTGCCAAATTTGGGAAATTTTCAGACATGACTTCTTTAAATACTTTTTCAGGTCTGCCCTCTTTCTCTTCTTCTCCAGGACCCGGTGCACAAATGTTAGATCTTTTGGTATAGCCCACAGATTCCTGAAACTGTTAATTTTTTTCAATCTATTTCCTTTTTATTGTTCAGATTGAATCATTTCTATTGTTCTGTCTTCCGGTTCACTGATTCGTCTACCCATTCTTCTGTTGAGCCCATCCATTTTTTTTTAAATTTAGGATATTGTAATTTTTAAGTTCTAAAGTTTCCATTTGTTTTTTCTTTGTATCTACTCTTTCTTTGCTGAGACTGTTTGTTTGTTTCAAACACGTTCATAATTTTTATTGAAGCATTTTTATGCTGGCTATTTTAAGATCTTCAGATAATTCTGACATCTGTGTTACCTAGGTGTTAGCATCTGTTGGTTGTCTTTTCTCATTCAAATTGATATTTTCCTGGTGGTTGGTATGGTGAATACTTTCCTGTTATATACTGAGCATTTTGGGAATTACATTATGAGATGCTGAATCTTACTCATATCTTCTGTTTTAGCAGACCTTCTCTAACACTGCATTGGTCAGGGAAGGGAGATGTCACCTTGTAACTTCCCGGTTGGGGTAGAAGTCCAGGTTCCCTATTAGGCCTCCTTTGATACTCCAGGTGGGCAGGAAAGAACACCTCATTACTGTTGTGCAGGAATGGGAGTTCAAGGTCTCTACCAGACCCCCCACTGATCCCACCCTGGTTGGCAACTAGAGGGGTGCCCATCATTGCTCCCCACATGTCCTCCACTGGCATTATGGGAGGTGTGTGTGTGGTGGGGGCAATTCCTTACCACTGGAAGATGGTAAAAGTTCTGGCTTCCCACTCAGCCTTCTCTGATACCATCCTGGCAGGGAGATTGGAGTGCCTAATTGCAGCCTGGCAAGGGTCAAAGTCTAGGCTTCCCACTGAACTATTGCTGACATAGGAAGGGACCACCACCCTCTCTGGACTATTTGGCTGGAGTCTGACAGCATGTCAGGGGTCTCCAAGAACACTCCCGTGTTCAATGATTCACTCCAGGAGGACTAACAGGACTCAGTATATAGTTGTATTCACAGATGAGATTTTGCCCAATGGAAAAACTTAATGCAGTAAAGTCCAAAGGTAACTAGGCACAAGATTCTAAGAGTTCCCTCCCAGTGGAATCACCCAGAATGTGTTTAACTTTTCCATTAATGAATTATGACAAGTATGAAGTGTTGTCTTCCAGGGAAGCTCATCAGAGGCTCAGTGCCCAAGGTTTTTTGGGGAGCTGGTATATAGGTACCCATTGCCTAGCACCAATTCCAAACTCCGAAAAGAAAAGCAGGTGTGCAGCATAAGCACGTCCTTTGCATGAATGCTAGGCACAGAGAGACACCCTTATCATTTAGGAAACTTGAATATTCCTAAGTGTAAAGGATTGTTTACCAGTGAAGTTCCCAGATGTCAGCCAACGGCCAACCTTGCGAGCAGGACTCTGTACAAACAGCGTGCTCACACCTCCCATGTTAATTCTTTTCTGCATGAGTGGTTATTAACTAAATGTTTTCTCCCTTGCTAGGCTACACCTTTCCTGGTCCTTTGTCCAGAGAGCAGGCTTTGGCGGGCATTTTCTGTCTGAGCTTGCTGACATTTCTGGGTTGCCTACATCTCCAGTGTCCAGATGAAGAAATATGAAGCCAAAAGAAGACCGAGGGAACTCACTGCCATGTCTTTCAAGGTAACTAGCCAATCTGCCTTCCCTCCACCTTTTAGAGTCTTCTTGTATTTTTTTTATAATATCATCCAAGCTGTCCTTAGCGGAAGGGATGGGAAGAAATGCAACTACTCCATCTTGTTCCAGAAATGGAAGTGTCTGTATTACTTTTATAATTAGGAAAAAAGTGATTTTTAAAATTTCATTTTGAAAACAAAACATACGTATATAATATAGGCTTAATTTTTTTTATTGGATTAAGAACACTTGATATGAGATCTATTTTCAAACAATGTTAAGTGCACAGTACAGTATTGTTAAGTATAGGCACAAAGTTGTACGTTAGATCTCTAGAACTTAATTTTAAGCCTGAAATTATCAGGCTTAATTTAAATATAGGGTCCAAAAATTAGCCAACAGGATGAAAAAAATCGTGATTTGATTCTACTTATTCTAATAGTAAAGTTCATTTCTCCCAATTATAAAAATAATGTGTAGGATTATGGAGGCAGTGTTGGTGGAGGGGCTGGATGAGGAGGAGAAGCTGGTGAGAAGGCACCGCAAAGAGAAAAAGGACTTGCAAGCCAAAATTCAAGGTATGAAGAATGCTGTTCCCAAGAATGACGAAAAAAGGAGGAAGCAACTCACTGATGATTTGCTAAGTTGGTAGCAGAAATGGAAAAGAAACAGAGAGAGGAACTGGAACAATGGAAGCTGACTTCTAACATTTCGAACTTGGTTCTTGAGAATCAGCTGCCTCGGATATCAAAAGCACAAAAGAGATGGGACAAAAAAGCTGCATTAGAAAAGGAGCAGAAAGAAAGGATAGCTGAAGCTGACATTGAGAACCTAGCTGGAGCTAGACATGTCGAAAGTGAAAAACTTGCTGAAATATTGGCAGCTAGACAGTTGGAAATTAAACAGATTCCATCTGATGGCCACTGTATGTGGAGAGCCATTGAAGAGCAACTGAAAGAACAGGAATGCCGTCTGACTGTGGCTGCCTTAAGAAGTCAAGACTGCTTAATGTATGAAAAGCCATGTGGAAGAATTTCTGCCATTGTTAACAAACCCTAATACAGGAGATATGTATACTCCAGAAGCGTTTGGAAAGTACTGTGATGATATCAACACAGCTGCATGGGGATGGGTCAGCTTGAGCTAAGAGGCCTGTCTCATATTTTACAAACACTGATAGAGATAATACAGGCAGATTCTCCTCCTATTGTAGTTGGTGAAGAATATCCCCCAAAACCATTAATACTTGTATATATGAGACACGCATATGATTTAGGAGAATATTACAATTCTGTTACATGGTTGGTGAACAGAGCTACTGAAAATTGCAGCTAGTTTACAAAATGTTGCACCACTATGTTTTAGTACAGAATGCCGATATGAGTATTCATACCAAGTGCTGGATTGTTCTAAATGTTACTGAAAAATACAGCTATCTTAAATCAGGTTTTATAGCAAAGCTGCTAACAGGTTTTTAAAAAATATGTCAGAGATAAACTTTAACCAGTGTCCCCTAAGTGATATTTTAAAAACACAAGTCCATTATGGAGAACATCATTTATAGACCAAGATGCAACCCTATTTGCTAATGTTTTTATTAATATAGGATCTCCCGAACATTCTGTTGAAATAAATCTTAAAGTGTTTTAGTAAAAGCTTTCAGTAACCATTTTAATGTAATTTTTCTTGAAGAAATGAAATGACTCAATCTCTTTGTCATTGCGGTAATGTGGTGATGGTGATATCACATTTGATGCTTATGAATGAACTTTATTGCAGTAACTTTGGTATTGATGGGATTAATTCTGTGAAGCTTTTTTATAACCCCATCAAAGTGCAGCTAAGAAGCTTGTTTTAATGATTAAGAATTTAAAAATATTTTTTCCGATGGGAATCAGTTGTTAAGTTTTAAGAAATGAGACAAATTTAAAGGTAATTAGATGATGTTCCTTGTCAGATGTAAACCTCTAAAGAATTATAGGTTAACCTTTTATTTGTGTGTAACTTAAAAAGACCCAACAGATTACTGTCTAATTCATTTGTTACTACTTGTTGCTTCTTAAACTTCAGAATGCAATTAGTACCATAATTTCTTAATTATCTTCATAACTACAAATTTTTATGTCTTTTGTTGTGTTTTCTTCATCACTATTCAGCTGCTTTGCTTTCCTTGCAGCTTTTTCCACTAAGAAAGAGTTTGTGGCCTCTCTTATTCTTTAATTTGTCTGAGTTGAAGGAATAGCAATGCAAAAGGATCCCAGGCCAAATTTACTTCAAATTCTTCCTCTTTCCTATGTGTCTTACAAAATTTTTCTCTATTGTTTCATTTTCTAGGATTAAAAGTAAATCTTTATGACTTGTTATTTTGTTAGCCTTATTAATGTAACCTTTCCTTAACCTCAAGTATTTGAGAATTTTTGTATTACATGTGTGGATAAAGTTGAAAGCCACCCTTTGGGAGTCAAGACTGTATAGTGAAATCAGTATACAGTACTTTTTGGTGTGAATGACTTATCTAACTCAGAGTTTAGGTTTCACACAATACTATTCCTTCTAAGAAGATAGTACCCATATATACAAATGTGCCTGATAATTTACATGTAAGGGAGTATTATGAAAAACGAGATCTTTTTGGTTGCATCTATTTTCTCCCAGTTAGAAATAACTAGTAACATTTAGCATGAAGTTTACAATATTTGATTTTTGCTCCATGAATACAACTAATTTTTGCAATTAAATATGGAGTTTATAATACTAAAAATGGGTTGTCAATCTCATGTGCCTAGCAGCTGACAATGTGGGAAGCTGGTCAACTACAGCAAGAGTACTACAGGAAGGTATTCCAGTTCAAGAGATTAAAAACCATTCTGCCTGTCAAAATATATTCTGAAGATTGCCTTTTTTTTAAGCCATGATCTGAGTTTTTTTCGGGGTCTGAAATTTATAAAATAATGAAATTATAAAATACTAAACATGTTGGTTTTGTTTTTAAGTAATGTTACTTTAAAATGAAAAGATAAGCATTAATAAAATCAGATATCATGAAATCTAGTTATTATAAATTCCATCTATATTTAAAGTATTCTAAAATAACTTGTTGGTAGCTATTTTTTATCCTGAAAGATGAATAGAGGTTTTTTGATTATAGGTTTATTTTTTTATTTTTATTATTTTTTATTTTTTAAAGGGCCAATATGGTTATGAACAAGATTTATATGGTTAGCTTCTGTTCTTTCATAAAAGTTCAGATAAAAATCATTTTAGCTGTTACCTAAAATTGAAGTTTTTAAAAAATGGCAGATGTTAATTTAAAAGCAGATATACTAATTTAGTTTGCTGTATGATGTTAATCTAATGGAAGTTTCATAAGCTTTTTTTTGTCCTAAGTTGAAAAGTATGTTAGAGTTCTAGAATACGTGTTAAGCCAAGAATTTTATTCACTTAAATATGTTTACAACTTATTTAAGTGAAGCAAAAAAGGGTGTCTATAACTATAGTGAATAATATAGTTTT
The DNA here is from genome assembly GCF_036562045.2 of Rhinolophus sinicus. Lineage (NCBI taxonomy): Eukaryota > Metazoa > Chordata > Mammalia > Chiroptera > Rhinolophidae > Rhinolophus > Rhinolophus sinicus. Next base: position 95,757,757 of record NC_133759.1, on the reverse strand, counting down.
GTTCATATCTGTTTGTCAAAAGAAGAATAAAATGAATTAAAAAAAATAATGTGTATTCATTATAGAAAATTATTACTTTTTTATGAAGTAAATAGAATGAAAATTTCTAAGTTAATAAAAGTTACAGGTGACAAAAGATTTAGATTCATTTAATTTTGCCATCATTTTATAGGGAAAAGGTCAAGAAAAGAGGAGACATTGCCCTATAGTATAGAACTAAAGCAGGCCCCAAAGATGGCCTTGCAGTCAGGTTCCAACGCTCAGTGTTAATGATAAAACTTGTGCTTCTTGTTTATATCCAAAGTCATGTGCGTAGGAGATAATACCTTCTCAGTCACGGGAGAAATGTTCCTACCCACAAATTCCAGGCTAATGAACTATTTCTGAGATGAAAATTTTAGTGTAATATATTGCCGCCTAATTAACATTCAATTTGAAATCTCAACCAAGAACATCAAATCGTTATTATGTTACAGTATTTCACATTATGAGGGCAATTTTCATTTGTTTGTTTTTTTTATATCCACAGTGACTCATAATTGGATACATTAATATCTCCCATGCTTCAATAAATATTAATGAAATGTCTAGACTGTTACAATCGAAACATTTACAGCATGACAAAGCAGGCTTTGATCACCAGTAAGCTATCTGTAATGAGTAACCTACCATTGTTTTATTCATCAGACATCCCATCATCAGGGAACACTTCTTTAGCAATGTGTTTCTGTCCACAGAGCATTAGACAGGATTCTAGAAGCAGCCTTGCCTAAAATTATCCCTTTGAACTTAAGGTAATCAATTTTCCCTGACCTCAATCCCTGTTAATAAAAATGAGCTTATTAAATAAGCAAAAGATGTTTTTAAATCCAAATTTCAGAGTCTCTAGGGTTTAATTTAGTAGTTCTCTAACAAAAGCCTATGAACCTGTGCTAGATTATGACATAGTTTCCATCCATGTTCCATTTGCAAAATGAGAAGTATAAGGATCGTATAGTACATTGTTCATAAAACCAAATGGAACAATCATGTTCTTTCTTTCTATTGATAGCTATTTTTGCTTCTCTTATGTTTGCATTGATCTTTCCTAGAATTTCCAGAGCCTCATTATTCATACTGAAGTAAACTTCATAGAAAATTTACATTTAGTATTTAGAATTCATTGATAACGTCAAAGTGGTACATGTTTTTCTTGGTGCTGTATAAATATTACCTCAAGTGATTTGTATTGAAATATTTTTTCTGATTTTAAATAAAAGAAACTCATCAGGCTAGGTTGAGCCAAAACAGTGGGCAAGGAAGAAGGGAAGTAAGGGGGCACAGTGCCTGACATAGATACTGGTTGAATGTTGTTGAACCAGGAACCAAGGCAACTTAAAGTCCTTAACAAGAAATCCACAGATGTTATCCCTAGAGTGCTGCTATTAATATGAGTTTGACTCCCAGCCTCTGTGTCACTCAGCTCCAAACCCCACAATTCCGGTATCAAATCTTACTGGTTTAACTTAGGTCACATGTCTATCAGGTTTTGCCATAGCTTGCCCCTGTCTACTGGGAAGGAATCTCAGGGAAGGAGGCCTCCCTGTAGGTCAAACAGTCTCTCCTGAAGTGTGTTTTACACTGACAGTTAATGACATTCTCTTTCTGATGGGTCTCAATATTACTCTTTTCTCTCCTTAACGTTCTAGTTAATTCAGTATTTATTTATCCACTCTATTCCTTAGTGATAGTCATATTTTATCAGTAAGCAAATCATTTATTTTCTTCCTCTCCATCCATATCTCAGCTCTTTGGATTTACATCGATTTTAAATTCTACCACAAGCAAATGTATTTTATGCTTTCACTGTTACTAACAGCTATTAGAAGTATTAATCAGTTCCAAATTAGTTCATGGTTCTCAAATATTGAAATGTTTCATATTTTAAATTAACACAAATCTGTCTATTAACTTTTTCTTAGAATTGCTCTCTCTGAATTGATTATATTTTAATAACTCCAATTTTGACATAAGTCACAGTTATTATTCTGTTTTTGGCATAGTGAGTCTAACCTATAATTCTTTTTTCTTTTCATTACTTTCCTATAATAATATTCCTAATTAACAATGATAACAGCTATTATTTATTCATGCAAGCACCATAGATGTATTATTTCATTTAAGTCTCACAACCTTATGGATATCAGATTAGAAATGTTTTACCTCAAAAGAAAAAAGGACAAACTGTATGTTTTGCATTTTACTCATGGTTTGAGAAAATCACTGGCAGCCGTCTGTTTAAAACCAGACTTTGTTGCTTGGTGCTCTACCTCTGACCTTGGTAACTCACTTGCTGCTTCTTCATCAAGGCTGGGAAATGCAACCTCTATTGGCATTGCTTTTTAGACACACTGTTTTTATTTCCAGTCAATGGTCAGCACCCCTGACGTCTAGTGCTATGCCTTGCAGATCTCTTCTGTGTCAACTGAGCTCAACATGATGCTTTTATGACCATGAGAAATGAGACCTCAAACTTTGCTTAATTAGCTACCGACTTGGCTTGTTTTTGTTTTAATGCACAGCTCCAGTGAGCCTTCCATTTCTCAACTAGATTTCATTTCTGATTCTGTTCTCTCTCTAAACTGGCTGCCTACTCTTTGATCATTGTGCCCGTTCCCTTCCTATTCAGTTGCTAATCACTGACATGCCAATACCAGGATGTCTAATTAGATAGTGGGGATGGTTGCATACATTGTCAATGTAGTAAAAGACACTGAATTGTAAACGTTGAAATGGTGAATTTTATGAGAATTTTACCTCAGTAAAAAAACAATTTGTTAATATTCTATGAAATCTCCATTGTCTGATTCATTCACTATATACAATAATTCCAAGATCCCATCCATGTTCTTTTCTCCACAAACAGCAGCCCAATCTCTCCTCTTCTGCAAGTTTTTTCTGTTTATTAAATTCACTCACTCTTTCTTTCCATCCTTTAGCTTCTTGTGAAAGCAGATTTATGCTTTCCTGAAGATAGGTATTTTCATCCAGCTACCCTTTATTGAGACCTTGCGTTGTTCATTTAGCTGATATATTTTTAATAATGTATCTGTTTTTGTTGCAGCTATTTAAAACTGGAGATGATCTGATGCATTTTCTTTTTTTTTTCTTTTTCATTTATTGTTGACATACATTATTATATTAGTTTCAGGGGTACACATAGTGATTAGACAAGTATATGCCTTAGGAAGTGATCACCACGATAAGTGCAGTACCCATCTGGCACCATAGGTTGTAATGAGCCACTTTGTAAAGATCAAATCTCTCTTGTAAGGTCAGCCATCAGCTCAACTTGTTCCAAATTTTCTACATTATATATGTTGTGCCTATCTTCTTCCTGTTATGCTTTTTCTTTTCATTCTCTTTATTATGTCTTTTGTCCAACAGAAGTTCTTAATTCTAATGCTGTTTAATGTTTTAACATTTCTTTTTTTTGTCTTGTATAAGAAATTCTTACCCGGTTTAGGTCCCAAAGATACTCTATATTTTCTTTTATAGTTTTTAAGTTTACCTTTCATATTTGATGTATATGAACTGAATTTTGATTATGGTATGAGGTTGGAAATCATTTTCCCATGGGCTTGTTTATCTCTTGCGTAAAAAAAGCCTGGAGGTAGGCAATCTAGCAGTTCTACTTAAAGATAGATGCTTTAGAAAGGGACTCTTGGACAGATGCACCAGGAGAAATACATAAACAAGTTCGTTGTAACATTATTAGTGTCATCAAAATAACTGGCAACAACAGAAGGAATTTAATATGGACAGCTAGTTGCACAATGTTGGCAGAGCTGAAAATGGGAAGGTGAGGTATCTCAGAGATCAACAACAACTGCAGGGAGCCACCACCATCCCTAGGGATAGAAGACACAAGAGGAGATGACGTCATTGGAGCCCAGGAACCAGGGTACATGACAGGATCTGGGACATATCGGAGGAGGCTCCTGCACAACTGGATGGATTGTGCAGCCAGAGTTGCCAGAAAGTACTGGAGCCGTGGTAGAGCTGCCCAGCAAGAGCTGGCTCGTGGATGAGACACAGCCACTGCCAGAGATGCTGCTAAAGGAGAGAGAAGGGGAGAAATACTCTCCATTCTCCCCTCCTCTTGCCCTCCAGTCTACTCTCTGTGCCCCTGTTGGCCAAATCTAACCATGAAGCCAGGGGGCAAGGGAGCTTGAGAAATGCGGGTCGCAGTGTCAGCACCCTGTGGTTCCGAAGTGAGCAGAAAAGGGCGGGGGTGGATCTGAGTACTAACAGGCCCACGACAGGTGCAAGACACCTCCCACAGCTGGCCCTAATTTTCCTTCCCTTTCTCATGTCCGCGCCTCCCTGCCCCCTTGTACTGTTTGTTGTCTCCGGCCTTGTCAGGTTATCAGATGTTTTCAGGCTATGCTATGCTATGCACATTCCTGTTCTCTAGTCCTTTGTTCAGACCACGCCCTTGAAGCTTCGAATGCTTTCTTGTCTCAAAGTCTTATTCATCCTTCAAATGGTAGTGTATGTCCTCATCCTTGAAGCCTTTCTCCCCAGTCTCGTCTATGAGCTTCTTATCCGCCAAACCTCCTTTTAATATGGGGCTTTCTAGAATGCTGTCCTTGGTCCTCTTTATATATCATGTTACTTGGCAATCTCAGTGGGTGATTTCATCCATCCCCATGATTTTCAACTTCCACTTAAGTAATGATGATTCACAAATTTGTCTTTCCTAAACTCCAGACCAACATATATAGCTACTGATTAGACATTTCCACTTGCTTGTTCCATAATGCCGTAGACTCAGTCTGTCTAAAACTTAACTCATCACCTACCAAACTCCCTCTCCCAGTATAATTGCTTTGTATTTTACTTAGTTGCCCATGTCCAATATTTAGAAATCACTCAATTCTACTCCTTTCCTCCCATCCCTTCCCCAGATATAATGGGACCATCAAGTCCTGTCAGTGCTACCTCATTTACAGTTCTCAAAGATGCACTCTAAAAATTTGGTAACATATATTGAAAGTCTTACAGATATGTTTTAGGTTGAATTGTGTCCCCCCCAAAAAAAATTCATATGTTGGAATCCTAACACCTAGTACATCAGGATGTCACCTTATTTGGAAATAGGATCATTCTAGGTGAGGTCCTGCTGGAGTAGGGTGGACCCCTAATCCAATATGACTGGTGTCCTTATAGAAAAGGGAAATTTGGATACAGATAGAAACACAGGGAGAATGCTACAAGTATATGGAGATTAAGACAGAACTCAGAGTGACACAGCATACGCCAAGGAACGCCACAGGTTGCCAGCAAAACACCAGAAGCTAGAAGAGAGAAATGGAACAGATTCTACCTCACAGCCCCCAGAAGAAAACAACCCTGCTGACAGCTTGATCTTGGACTTCCAGCCTCCAGAACTGTAAGGTAAGCAATTTCTGTTGTTAAAGCTACCTGGTTTGTGGTACTTCGCTCGAGCAGCCCTAGAAAACTAATATAATATGTATACTCTTTGAGCAGAATTTTGTCACCTAGTAATTAATCCTATGAAAATAATTGCACAAGTTTACAAAAGAGTTTATGTAAGGATATTGACAGCAATAGTGTTTACAATTGTATAACAGGAAAAACAACCTAAGTGTTTTACAGTCGGAGATAAAGTTCATAAATTACGGTATATTCAAACAATAGAATATCATGTAGCTTTTAAAAATATGATGTATGTATAATAAAGAGAAAGACACAATATAGCTAATTTGCTTCAAGGGGGCTACAAAAGAGTATGGTGACTAATTCTCTTCCTAAAGCCATCTATTAGGTTGGTGCAAAAGTAATTACGGTTTAAAAGAGAAATAATTGCAAAAACCGCTGTGACTTTTGTACCAACCTAATAAAGGCCAAGAATCACCTCATTAGCATAAATTCAGGTATGGTGAAAAGGGGCTTGTTACTCCTATAGGAAGTTCCTAGGGTTTTAGAAGCTCTGTGCAGGGAACCAGGAACAAAGACCAAATATCACACATAGGGTGTCAGAAGGCCCCAGGGAATTTTCGTAGGTCAGCATGGTGCAGGAACAGCAGAATGGATTGCCTCACCCCACTTCCTGGAAGGTCTCACCACTAGACCAGAGCAGAAGGAGGCAGCATCCCCTATGATGCCTTCTTTGCTGGACAGGACTGACAGCGGCAGCCCCCTCCAAAGAAAGCTTTCCCAAATCCTCGCTCCGCTCACATTTTTGCACTATTTGATGACCTTATCTGGCTAAAGGGGTCCGGGAGTCTTCTTGGAACTAGTTTGTTCACATTCTAGTTATGCCCACAGGAGGATTTGCTTCATCTCCATGCTGGCATCTGAATCTACTGCTTTGGCACTGCATCTCACACTGAATCAGAAAGTGCCTGTGTTAACATGCCCTGAACTGTGTATGTGAAATGCATACTCATGCCCCCTCCTCTTTGCCTCACTCTGTACTCACCTAGCTGACTCCTGTCTATTTTTCAACGCTTAGGATGCCTTTCCCTTCCTTCCATCCTGTGACCCCACAGAATGGGCTAATCCCTTCCAATTGTATTTCCATGGTAACCTTTGCCTACCTTTATCATAACTAATCTGTTCCACTCTATTAAGAACATTTATGTGTCTGTCCCCAATCCCAAGGGATTGGAAGTTCTTGGCGATAGTAACTCTAGTTACTGTCACATGCAAAGACTAACATAAAATTTAAATGACCAGTGGCATCAAAAACATAAAATATCTAGGAATTAATGTAATAAAAGATATGCAAAACCTCTGTGTTGAATATTAAAAGTCTCAGCGAGATCTTGGGAAACTCGATAAGCTAAAATTCCAAATTTGTTTCCAGAATTGATAAAGAAATGCAAAGAGCCAAGATCCTTTTGAAGAAAACAAGGAAAAACGAATAGGAGGACTTTTGCTCTACCACATATCGATTCTTCTTATTTACCTAGAGTAATTGAAGCAGTTTGGTATTGGTTCAAGGACAGACAAACCAACCAGCGCAATGGAATAGTGAGTTCAGAAACAGATCTACTCAGATATGCACACTCAATTTATGACATGATGGCTCTGTAAAGCTGGGGTAAAACAGGCTTAAAAGAAGCATTACAAATGAGAAACAGAAACCCATAGACACAGATAATAGTTTAGTGGTTGCCAGAGGGTAAGGGGGGTGGCGGGTGGGGGGTGGGAGATGAGGGTAAGGGGGATCGAATATATGGTGATGGAAGGAGAACTGACTCTGGGTGATGAACACACAATGGGATTTATAGATGATGTAATACAGAATTGTACACCTGAAATCTATGTAATTTTACTAACAATTGTCACCCCAATAAATTTAATAAAATAAAATTTAAAAAAAAGGAAGCATTAAACATAAAAAATATATATTAAATGTGAATTAAGTATCTCTGTTCATTTAGAGAATGAAAAGGGAAGCTACAGAACAAGATAAAATTTTTGCCTTGGGTATAATTGACAAGGAGCTTGCATTCAGAATATACAAAGGATTACAAAACAAAAAGCAAAAGACAAACAACCCAGGAGAAAATTGGGTAAGAGACTTTAGCAATTCACAAAAGAAGAAGTCCGAAAGGCCAATCAATGTGAAAAAATACTCAGCCTCATTAGCAATTAGGGAGATGCAAGTTAAAAACCCCACTAGAGTGGCTAAAATTAAAAAGCATGGCAATACTAGTTATAGGCTAGAATATAGAGCAATAAGAACTCTCACAGATTGCTGGATCTCGCCATTGGGAGCGTAAGCGGGTGCTGACCCTGCAGCCCAGCAGTTCTCTTCAAGAGAAATGCATGCACATGTGCACCGGGAGACAAGTCCCAAAATGCTGATAGCAGCATACCTGGTCATAGCCCCAAACTGGAATTTGGGTGTTCATTAACCCAAATGTTCATTAACAGAATAAATAAATACATAATGTTATATTCATATAATACTCTTTACTGCAATGAAAATGAATGGACTGTGGTTTTGCGCAAGAACCTAACAATCTCAAACAATGTTAAGCAGAAAAAGCAAGTCACCAAAGAGTGCATACCGTATGGTATGAAATTCAAGAACAGGCAAAACTAAACTACTGTATTTAGGGACTCATACTTAGGTAGTCAGAGGAAAAGAAGTGACTGTTAAAGTCAGGTCAGATAGTCGTGAATGGGAAGGAGTACGTGGGGGACTTCTGGGGTGTTAGCAAGCTTCTATTTCTGGATAGTAGTTGAATGGTTCTGTTTTACAATGATTTGTTAAGTTGTACAATTATGTTTCTGCACTTACCATTATTTTTTTAGTTGCTTCCTTGTCTTCATAATATATTACACTGACTACCATATTATGAGGACTGAACGCCTTGGGACTCTCAACTGCAAATAAGAGAAAACGCAACCTGAACTGGCTGAAGCAAACAAGGTAATTTATTGTCTGATATAATTAAAGGATGGGGGATGGACATGCCGGCTTCAGATGTGGCTTAGATCAGGGCTCAGACGCTGTGACCAGGTCCTGGTTTATTCTTATGCCGTGGGTCCTTTTACTGGCTTTAGCAATTTTTTGAGGTTGGCTCTTCATTTCTGGATCCAAGATGGCTGCCAGTAGTCTCTGAAATTACAGGATTCCTTTTTAGGTTTAGCAGGAAAGAGAACCGGCTATCCCTATAGTTCAGTCCAAAGCTCTGGTGTTGAGTCTTGCCCTGATTGTTGAGGCTTGAGTTGGGTCCTGGGTCCTTCCTGGACTCATCACTATGGAAGATAGAATAAATTGATTGATCCATCTGTGGTCAATGACCAGTAGACTATATAGCTAGAACATTCAAGGTGGTATTAATATAGGAAAGGGGGATGAGGACTGTTATTATAGAAGAAGGAACTAGGAGGTTGGATTCCAAGCCTGCTGCCTATGCGCTCCAGGACACAGATCTCAGGCAGCTGTTAATCACACAGAACAGCCCATCCATAGCCTATTGAGCAGAGATGCCAGTATGACCATTCCAGTAAATAAACCTATTAGAATCTAGCCACAAGCTTTACCTTACAAAAGTTAAAGGTAGGGGCCGGCCCAGTGGCTCAGGCGGTTGGAGCTCCGTGCTCCTAACTCCGAAGGCTGGTGGTTTGATTCCCACATGGGCCAGTGGGCTCTCAACCACAAGGTTGCCAGTTCTACTCCCGCAAAGGATGGTGGGCTGTGCCCCCTGCAACTAGCAACGGCAACTGGACCTGGAGCTGAGCTGCGCCCTCCACAACTAAGACTGAAAGGACAACTTGACTTGGAAAAAAAATCCTGGAAGTACACACTGTTCCCCAATAAAGTCCTGTTCCCCTTCCCCAATAAAATCTTAAAAAAAAAAAAAAAAAGTTAAAGGTAGACCTGCGTCTATTCCTCTTGTACCTTGCAGAACTTCCCTGTACCGAGAAGTTTTCCGTGGAAACAAAAAACACAAAAACCCTAGCCCGGTGGATGGAAGGGGTCTTTCTTCCAGTAGAGATTAGAGACTGCCACTCTGTTGGGTGGCCTTTCCTTTCTTACTCTCTGCTAAATAAACTTACTTTCACTTTAAACTCTCTGTCAGCTCACGTTTGAATTCTTTCGTATGTGAAGCCAAGAACCTTCTTAGCCCAGGGTTTGAGTCCCCACTCTCGGGGATTTGCTCCGACTCCGGCATCAGTATTAAAGAGAGAGAAAGGAGAATAAAAGATGTTGGGGAAGCAACTAACAGATGTGTATGACAATCAATATCCATTCTATTTCGTTGAATATCATCATGCTTGAAAAATAGCACACAATTTTGTACTACCATGTTTCCCGGAAAATAAGACCTAACCGGAAAATAAGCCCTAGTATGATTTTTCAGGATGATGTTCCCTGAACATAAGCCCTCATGCATCTTTTGGAGCAAAAATTAATATAAGACCTGGTCTTATTTTGGGGGAAACATGGTACTGCCCATTTCAGGCTTAATCAGAATCAAGACAAAGAAAGTGGCTGGGTAGGATAGAGGTTCACCAGCTGAGCTTAAATCTGCAAACAACAATACATTTTATTTCTCCCTGCTGATGTTAGAGATTCAAAACAGTCACAAGCACTCAGACTGATTAAAAGCAAAGCTGGTTTGTAAGAGAAACAAAGTCAATGAGTGAAACTTGATTGGATTTTGGTTAGGAAAAAAAAGGTATCTGTAAAAGATATTTCAGGAAGAACTGAAAATTTGAATATTGAGTGGACAGTAAAATATTTAGGGGATTACAGTTCACTTTCTTCAGTATGATAATGGCATTTGGTAATATTAGAGAAAGCTCTTATTTCTAAAAGAGGCAGGCTAAAAAGGGGTTGAAGTGTATTGATGTCTGCAACTTACTCTCAAATAGCTTAACAAATGACACACACATAGATAAAGCAAATATTCAAAACTTTAACAATTGTTGAATCTAGATGATAAGTATATGAGTAATATTAAAGTCTTTTAATTCTTCTATATATACGAAACTCTTCAAAATAAAAGGTTGGGAAAATAAAAATTGTTTTGGGGAAAATCTGAAAAATCCAAAGCAAACAAAAGCTGATTTGTTTCTGTGTTTTTTCCTCCTATAGACTCAGATACTAGTTTTACAGGAGGTAAAAAATGATAAGTTAATTTTGGTATTAAAACAATATAAGTTCTATTGCTTTTCCAATTATCAATTAAAATATTTTATTCAGCACCAACTATGTGTATGCATCTCTTATTGCTAATAGAGAGTTACAATTTTATCTCTGCTTTTATTACAGAATGAATGTTGCCAACCAAATACCAAAGACAGAAGGAAGGGAACTATAACATTTATTGAGGGCTTACCTTGTACCAGGAATATTAGCGTCCATCATTTCATTTATTTTACATTATAATCTGTGAAGTAGATACTATCATTATTCCTGTTTTATACTTGGCACAGGGTCCGACATCTAACAAGGGGCCATCTTAATCTAAGGGCAAATCTCCCATAAACTGCTGGCGGGAATGTAAAATGGAGCAGACACTTTGGAAAATAGTCTGGCAGCGCCTCAAAAAGTTAAACATAGAGTTACCATATGACCCATCAATTCAATTCTACTCCTAAGTATGTACCATGAAAACATGTCACACAAAAGCTTATACATAGCAGCACTATTCATACGAGGCAAAAAGTGGAAACAACCCAAATGTTCGTCAGCTGGTAAATGGATAGATAAAATGTGGTGTATGTATCCATACAATGGAATTTTATTGGGCAATAAAAAGAAATGAAGTACCTATACAACATGGATGGACCTTGAAGACATTATGCTAAGTGAACTACTCCAGACCCAAAAAGCAACATCTTGTATAACTTAATTTATATGAAATGTTTAAAATAGGCAAATCTGTAGAGACAGAAGCTCAGTAGTTGTCTGAAGCTGGGGGGCAAAGGGAGAGTGACTGCTAATGGATACATGGAATTTTTTTGGAAGGGAGGGGTAATGAATATGTTCTAAAATTGGTTGATGGTTGCACAGCTCTGAATATACTAAAAACCACTTGAATCACACACTAGGTTTATTGTATGGTATGTGAATTACATCTCAATTATATGTCAAAAAGAGTGAATCTCCCTTTACCAAACCGTGTTGCCTAAGAAAACTACAGTTATGTACCACATAAGGATATTTCTGTCAATGATGGACTGCATATATGATGGTGATTATAACAGAGCTGAAAAATTCCTATTACCCTCATAATGTAGCGCAATGCATTACAATTGCCTACAGTATTCAGCATAGTAACATTTTGTACAGGTTTGTAGCCTAGGAGCAATAGGCTCTACCTATAGCCTAGGTGTATAGCAGGCTATACCATCTAGGTTTGCCTAAGAGCACTCTAGGATGTTTGCACAGTGATGAAATCACCTAACGATGCATATCATAGAGCGTATCCTGTGGTTAAGCCACTCATGACTATATAGTTTTCCTCTTAGAATTGGCTTTCAAAATCAAACCTTGGGGTACCCAGGTTCAGTGAGATTTTATATGTCATTTAGACTCTTCTATTCAAGAAAATTATTTTTGAATTGGGTAGAGAAAACCTCAAAGTGCCCAGAAAACATTAGGAACTAACAAAATGAGTGAATAAATGAGTAAATGAAAATTCTCCTTTCCCCCATTTTCCAATGTTGGCTAGCCAAGACCTTTGGATTTTGGCCCCATTATGTGAAATCTGTTATTTGAGATCTTACCTCTGGATCTTCAAGGTAGTGTGCATAACAAACTGACCATCAGTTATCAAGATTTGCAACAAAGACTATTTCTAGGTGATTATTAGCAATAGTTTCTGTAAGGAATTCAGGGACTACCTCTTTGGAATGGCTAGAGCTGTAACAAGTATGCACATTTCTAAACTTTGTGCTGACTTCCTCTCAATGTTGAATATATTTAGTGAACAGGAACTTAACCTTTAGAATCCTGACTGGTTTGCCATTCCACAGCCATTAACACTCCTTTCCTTCTAGCACCCTAACTTGATTCCTTTTATGACCCAGCTGTGGCATTTGGGTATTTCCTTAAGCTTGGTTCCAGGAACTTACCATGAATTTTGCTCCTGACCTTTCCTGATTTGGGTGGGTTTGGATATCTCTAGAAAGTACACTGTGATTGCTCTTTTATTTGAGCAGTTCTCTCTACTGCCCCATGCCTATTCTTTTTTCTATGCCTTTCTTTTTACTTTGATTTGGTTACCTGCTTCTGGCAATGTGGACCTTTCCCAAAACTGGATCAGCAGTAATATAATAGCAGTAACCCTTTCATTACCAGAGTAATTTTCTTTACTTGTTTTGAACTTCAGCATTTACAGGCACCTGCTATAAAATTCAAAGGCAAAAAAGGCATGGGGCTTTTTCCTGCTTTTACAAGTCCAGAGTACTTAGAGTTAGAGTTATGAGGCTTTGAAGCCATTTCCCCCCCTTTACATCAAGTAAAGGTGAGAGCTGAGGTAGGCCTTCCCTGCATTTAAGTAAAACACACCAACCTGGTAATACTAAATATTTTAAGATTCTGCAATTCACCCTAGAAGAATAAATCCAATTAGAATTTAGCATTACATAGATTTTGACTTCTTTGTAACATTTTTGTCCTTTTGTTTTCTTGACTAAGACAGTGGTAAAGTCAAATTTTACTGGGAGGAAACCAAGGGATAAGGCCTTGCTATCTTGGGCAGTTTCCTATTTCAGCCATTAGTCATGTGGTTTCTGTAATTTCTTAACAGGCTATATAAAGAGATTCATAAAACTGCTTCCCTGGGATGTATCAGGCTTAATGATTATTCTAAAGTAGTCTAAGGCACCAGGATGAAAGGTGGCTCTAGAGTTATGAACATAATTCCCAGAAGTTTTAAAAACTTGCTTTCTGTTGGTTTCGACAGAGCTATCAAACTAGTGGAAGTTACTCTGCATTTGATTGATGTCTCCAGTAATTACATTTTGTTAAATGTAGAACTTGATTTTACAATTTTAACAAGATAACAAAAGTTGCTCAGGATTGGGGGTTTATCATTTAGAGTGCAGAGACCAGAGACTTGAATTTCCAAGGAAGGCCCCCCACACAGAAATCTAGATTGAAATACATTAATATCTCTTGTAGCATGCAGACGTTGAGGCTTCACAATTTCAGGATGATCCAGAATCGTTGCAACATTTGACCTACGGGCGTGTATCTTCTCTGTAATAGGCACTGCCAACATCAAAGGCCAGACTGGTTTCTAATAGTGACTGGCTCTCCAGGAACTAACCAAAGATAACGCAAGGAACAGTATAGGTAGGGGTTTTTTTGGAGGGTGATGGGCAGGGATGAGGGGATCTGTGGAGGGTCATGGTAAGGCAGGGCCGTAGAAAAAGGGGTGATTAACAGTTCTGCCAAAGCCAAGAAGACTAGCAACGTCTTTCATTCGTTCTGTGCACACACAACGTGCTTCAGTGGGGAACAGCTCCTGCCCCGAAAGGTGTGTGGACATTTAAATTAGGGTAGGAATGCTGGTCAGTGCTAGGGACTCGGCACACATGTGTAATCTCAATGTTGAACCTTGGACTCAAAAGAAGACAAACACAAAATACCATTTAGTTTCATACTACAGTAAAATGTTTCGAACGTAGTCTTTAAAGCAAGGGATCGGAAGTGTTCAATTAAGGATACTCAGTGAACAGTTCCAATTCATTTATTCATTCATCCACTCACGTATTCAACAAAGGTTTACTGAACACCTGTTCTGCGATAGGCTCTGCCTAAGCCTTCACAGACGTGGTCTGATGCTTTGGTGTTGACAGTCTAGTCCAGTCAGTGAGGGAGTTTAAAAAAGATTCTGGCATCACAGCTATTGCACGGGGTAAGGATCAGACCCTCCGATTCTCCCACGTGGTCAGGCCAGGTGTGGGTGGCGGTGGGTGCGGGCGACTCGTGGTGTTCGGGCAGTGTGAGAGCGCACGTGTGTCAGAATGGCGCGTGGCACAGTGCGCGGACAGGTCTCGGGGTGGCAAGCGTCTCCATAGCCGCCAGAGCCCGGCTCGGTGGGCAGCGGGAGGTGTGTGTCTCTCGCGCAAGCACCGGGGGCTACGCGGGAACACCCCGCGGCTGCGATTGTGAGTGAGTGCTGGCGCGCGCGCGCGCGGGGGCGGGGGAGGGGCGCGCCGCGCTGGCGGGGCCACGCGCAGGCGCAGAGCACGAGAGCCGGGTCGCGGCCGCCGCAGAGTGCTGGGGGCGGGAGGAGCGAGCGCAGGAAGCCATGGCCGCCGCCGGCTGCTGAGGGGCTCGGCCAGCGAGCGCATGCTGCCGCGGACGATGGTGACCGCACGGGTCGGGCCGCTGCCGCCGCCGCTGCCGCCGCCTCCCAAGACGCAGCAACCAAGGCCCGGCGCGGAGGAGCCGCCGCTGTGAGCCGCGTCGTCCCGGCCCCCGTCGCCGCCGCCGCCCGAGAAGAACGGGAGGGCGGGCGAGAGAGCCGGGGAGTTGCGGAGCCGTACAGCCCGCCGGCGGCGCCGCCCCGCGGGCAGGGAGCCGAGGTGACCGAACCGTCCGCTCCGGCCGGCCCCCTTCCCAGCCCCCAGTCCGTTTCCCGCATCCTCCCTCCCTCCCCTCCCCGATCCCGTTCTCCCTGAGCCCCTTTCCCAGTTCACCTCCCTCCTCTCCTTCCAGCCTCGGCGGCGTCCACATCCCTTCTTCACCCGCAGCGCCCCTCCCTCCCAACAGCCAGCCCCTCCTGGCCCGTCACCCGCTCTCCGACTCTGCGCTCTCCTCTTGGGGCCCCGCACACAGCCCCCTTCCCCCAGCTCCCGTGCATGGTCTCCCGCCTCCCACCTCCCCATCCTCCTGGAGATTTCCCTCGCCTCCCCCAGCATTCCTAAGATGCCCGCACTCTGCGCTTTCGCCCATCGCCTCCCCAGCATCCCATTTCGAGGCCTTTTGTAAGCCCCTTCCTGCGCTGCCTAGCTCCGTTTCTCCAGCTCCTACTTGCAACTTTTCCTTTTCTGCGTCTTTGTCCACTTTGCTTCCAAGCTTCCCTCCCTCTTTCCTGTCTCGCCTTACCCTTCTTTGGTCTACGCACCCCAAACTCAGCCTCCCCCCGTTCGTGCGGTTTGAGATTGTTTGGGGGGTGCAGAAAGGCCTGCCAAATCATTCGTAGAATGGGGACCCGTTTGCTGTGCATCCCATCTGTCTTTTTTCTTTTTTTTTAAACAGCAAGAGCTCTCATCATCCCATCCTTTTTGTCTCTCGTTTTCTCTCTGGCTTGCCATCTCTTCTGCATCCCCGTCCAGTTCTGCTTTCCCCACCCAAGGTCCCGGAGATCCATGCTCTCCCTTCTGGAACGAGACTCCCTTGCTGTTCGGGGATGAAGAACTTCGCCCGCGTCTTTCTTTGGAAGCTTTTCGGTGTGTGGCGCGGGGTAGCCAGCACCCTTGGCCAGACAGGAGGGGAGCTCCCTGGCACGGGCCTCTTCTTCTGGCAGAGTTTTTGTGAACGTAACCCCCTAGCCCCGCGGCGGCTGCGGCCCGGCTGCGGCTGGGGCTGCTGCTGCTGCTGCTAAAGCGCTGCCTGCTTTGCAGCGAGCTGAGTTGGGGTTACTATAGTTCAAACGCGTCTGAGATCAGCACGCGTGGGGGCGGGGGGGGAGGAGGTGCGGGGACAGCGGAAGGGGGCTTTGCACTGAGAAGGCATAAAAGATTAATGGATGGCTTTGCATCACAGCCTACAGTAAACAGGAAACTAGTTTGAAAGGAGAGGACTGTGTCTTTTTATTTTTTAACATACGGAGTGTGCAGCTCTGAATCTTGACTCATGACCAAGGATGAGCTGTCTGTGCTGCAGGCGTGACCCAGGCTGAGCGCCCAATGGCAGAGGTAGCAGTTTTTATTTCCACTGTCTGGCTCCTTAAATTGAAAGGTGGCCCTTTTATTCAGAATGGACTCCATATCTTTGCCGTTTTGGAGATGATGAGAAACCACAGAACTACTAGTAGTTTATGTGGAAATCAGGTACACACACAGCTAGCAATGCGTGGGAGTGGGGAGGACCAGCTATATTTAAAACATGTGCCAAAGCTTATATAAGAAGTGCGTTCTCCCGTATCAGTTTTTGGCTGTGTTTACTTATGATTTTAGGCTCTAGCTTTGCCCTCTTACATTTTTAGAGCTTACCATCCTGACATACGGACAGCTAGAAAATCTGTCCGTTTTAAGATTGGTTTTAGCAGATGATAGAGTTGTTTTTCTTTTTAATTGGATGGGACAAAGATTAATGGTGAATGATAATTTTTGTTTTTTCTTTTGATGGGGGAAAAGGTGTAGACACTTTCTGCCTTAAATTGTCTAGTGTTGTACTGAACATTTTTAAATCGGGTCATATAGCATTCTTATTTTTGCTTTGTCTTTTAAAAGGGAGTTCATTTAGGAGATGTAAAATGCTGTTCATTTTTTTGTAAGACCGCATTTTCCATTTTTCTTATTTGACAATTCTTCAACGGAGACAAGCTATGACTTTAAAAATTTACGTTTTTCATATTGTTCATGTTTGATTCCTTCAAATTCAAAACAAATGCATTTTCAGGGAAGTGTAGAATGAGGCTCCTGTGTTTCCTAACCCACAAATATGAATGGTGAACCATGCAACGTTATACTTATACAAGACATTACTGTGTTTGTAAATAGCAATGCACACACCTGGTGCTTCCAAATAGCTGCTTCCAAGCCTGGGAAAGTCATTTAATGAAATCACTGTGGCACTGTTTTTGGTTAGCATTTGTTGAGCCTTTTTTGCCATTATTCGAAGGAAAGATTTTTTTTTTGGTTTGTTTAACGCTGCTTTACTGTGTAAAGCATCTTTAAGTTTGAGTCACATTTAGTTTTGTTACTTGCTGAGACATTGTGTTGTAGTATTACTTTTCCAGTTCTTTTCATAGTTCAAGGAGGAAGTTGTAAAATCTTGCATGGATGGTAGAATGTATGCAACTGAACTGGGCAGGAAGCAGCTTATATATTTGGCTTTAGGAGTGTGAAGCCTTTAAATTTTCTTTACCTTTATTTTCAAGGATTATTTGGTATATTGTTTTGGTTTTAAGAGAATTTTGAGCTGCTTCCGACTTAGAATATGCCCATTAGATCTGTCCAACAAATCTAAGGAAAAAGATAAATTGGGCTTAAACCAAACATCTTTACTCCAGGAGAGAAGGCTCCATTTTTACTTCATGCTGGTAATATAGTGATTTGGCAGGTGTGAGTGATTTCAGGTGTCTGCAAACAAGATGAATATTTCAACATTTTGTTTGGATGTTGGTTTAGTGTGTGGTGCTAGAGTGTAGTGTACACTCTTTTTATTTGTGCTGGTCGCCACCCAATCTCTCATGTGGCACTTCTACTTTAGAAAGATTCAAAATTACAAAATTTGGGGGACGTTGGGGTTTTTTCTCTTTTCCTTTCACAGCTTTTGTGAGTAATCTTTTGGATTTGGTTTTCCATGTAGTAACTGTTTCCTTCACATTCCTATACATGGTAAGCTTGCCAGTTACTTGCTAAAATATCACATACGTACAGAAATAAATGAAATTTTTAATGATCAGTAGATTTGTTATTAAATAGACATATTCTATCCAAGGCCCTTCTTAATTTAGACATTTGAGCCTTGAGTTTACTGTGCAGTAGAGTTTGGGAATCTGTCTTCTTAGGTATCCTTCTGCATTGACAGCTTTAGGGACCCAAGATTTTCTTTTTATTCTTGCTCTATTTGTGAGACAGGAGTAGAGATGATTAAGAGGGAATATGTACCATTGTGCTAATGACTTTCTTTTATAATAGAGATGATCCTCTAAGAATTTGGGAGATTTTTTTTCTTCAGCAGTTCATGTCTTGATTTCTAATGCAGGATTGGTTATTTGTTAAATTTTTTCTTTATCCTTTTTAAGAGCTACAGTAAATGTTGACAGTGGGTACATTTAAAAGCACAACACATTACAAACAGAAAGGCTCCAAGTCAGATGAAATAAATATGGATCGCATGTATTAACTCAGTAATACTCCTGTGTTTTTTTTTGTTGCTGTTGCTTGCAATAGGAGTAGTGATGTATCTTGGATTCTAGAATATGGAAAAATAGTTAAACTCCCAAGAGTTCATTGAATTATCAATTTGACCACCAGAGTAAGCAGTTACTTCCCGTATATTTCCTTAAGTCATTTAGATGGTACAGGCACATTACACTTTTTGCCAAGAATTTTTCTTTTAAATGCATCCTCCCTACCTTCCCAAATAACACATGGGTATTCTAAAACATTTGACAAATGGAAAACTCTACAAGGGAATAAAAATTACCTCAGCCTCACTGTTTGAAAAGATGTTAATGTGAATATTTTGGTGCAATTCTTCCCAGGTTTTTTTTTTTTTTTTTCCTGATAATATGAGCTTTGAGAAATTTAGGTTCCCCGAGTGGTATAATTTGCAATGAATGTTGATTAGAGATTTTATTTTTCAGTGCCTTTTTTCCCCTTAGGACACAGCTATTTGGTTTTGAATCTCTCACTATATGAGAATTATATCAACCTTGTTCATTTAAAGTAATCAGAATTACAATATTTATAAAAATGTTAAATTTGCATTATTGATAGCATATATATCACATTTGGGTAATGGGAATGATATGGGATCAGTCAATAGTCAGTTAAAATAATCAGTTTTTCAGTGATTAAAAAGCTTATAATAATGGTGTGACAAGTTGAGCTGCTTTTTAAAAAAAACTGTCTGAGCTAGGAAGCTATCAAAATTAGAGGATAAAATGGAAATACAAATATTTAACCATAGCATAGCAATCTGTCACTATAATTTTCTTCAGAAATAAATGTTTTAGTTTGTCCTATAATGTCTGAAATGACTGCCAAAGCTATAAATGTGTTTAGCTTTCTCAGCATAATTCTTAAAAGGAAGTTGTCAGAGCCAACAATCCAGAATTATCTTTACTCTTAAAATTGTCTTTTCCCCACTTTTGTTTACCCTGTTCGTTTTTATAATTCCTTGGATTGATTGGCATTTCAGTCATATAAAATCGTTTTCCACTGAGTTATCCTTTTAGATCGTAGATAGTTCTGGAGAGCCTTCATTTTCTTCCTTTTTTTCCTTCACTCCATTCATCTACTCATCCACAGCTCAGCAAAGACGGGCTGCAGACTCACAGTGCCTGATTTTGTTCATGTGCCAGCATGTCTGTTGTGCCAGGATGTTTGTGTCACAGGAAGAATTTGACGAGCATTATTTTCCTACCTTGAAGGTAGATTACGTGAATTTCCGACTAAGAGTTTAATTGCAGTGATTCAAGGAAACAGTGTTGCAAATAATGTTTTCTTTACTTTTACATATCCTAGGTTCTCTGAATTGTATGTATATCATGTAAATTCAGTACTTCAATTTTGGAAAAGGGTAGACTGAGATGCTGCAAACTTACTGTGTAATTATCAAATTTTTACTGACTAGCTTAGTTTTTTTGTATAAAAAATATTTAGTGTTTTCCCTCTCTTTTAAGAGCTACATAAATCTCAAATAACTTTATAGGAGTGAATTTTTCTTTTCAAGTTGACTGGAAGAGAGCTAAGTACTCTTAAAGGGTGTGTTGTTGCTATGTGCTTAGATTTGGAGTTAGGGGCTTTTTAAAAATAAGTTTTGAGGCCCAAACATTTAATTAGAATCTTAAGATTGGGCAGACCTGAAAGAGTCAGTGTGAAAGCATAGTACAAAGCTTATATTATAAATACCTAGAAGTAGATGTGGCTAAGAAGTTTGATACATTGTAAGATAGTTTTTGTATTGTACCTGACAGTCCATTAGATTCATAAGAGGATATCTAAAAGCTATTTGAGGTGACTTATTTTTATTTTGTGTCTCCTGAATATTAGGTCTGCTCCTAGAAAAAAACATGGCCGCAAAGGAGAAAATGGAGGCAGTGTTAAATGTGGCCCTGAGGGTGCCAAGCATCATGCTGTTGGATGTCCTGTACAGATGGGATGTCAGCTCCTTCTTCCAGCAGATCCAAAGAAGTAGCCTCAGCAACAACCCTCTTTTTCAATATAAGTATTTGGCTCTTAACATGCATTATGTAGGTGAGTGTCCATATCACCTTTTCTCATCTTTTAGTGAGCATTCTGATTTATTTTATGTCTTTGCATATTTTTTAATTTGGGGAACATGAGATCCAGTTACATTGAGGTGACAGGGAGAGAGTCATTGATGAATGTTTATGAATCTTGTTTATAGTCTTGTCTTACCAATGGATGTGGATTGTGAGGGGTAGAGGAAAACAGACGGTGTTGGGTTTATTTACTGGATGAAACTAGAAGGCAGAAGAAAACATTTTGGAGTTTAATAGGATAAAATGTAAATAATGAGAAATGCCTTTCCAGACATTTGGCCTGTTCTAATTTGTCAGTATTTTGGATTTTACTAGTAATTCAGAAAGTAAGCTTTTTGAAATGCAATATTCTTCATTGTTCCAAAACATTAATATCAGTTGAAGATAAAGCATTTATTTCAGTTAAATGAAATGTGGGCAATGATATTATAATTTGGAATTAGTGGTAAAAGTAATGTTGAGAGGTTAAAGAAATATAGGCAGGAAACAGATAAAATTCATCCACAATGGAAGTCATGATCCTTAATTTTTAGGTTAACTTTTGGTTTACTTGTAACGGTAGCAACAATATGTTTCATTTAATGTTGCTATTGCCTAACTCAAGACATGGTTTGAATGATGTACTATAATGGTTTTATTAATATTTTTATTAGAATTGCCCATCAACAAGTATAATTTTTTAATAAAATTGTGAAGGGTTGTCCTGTTTTTATGAGATTTTTTAATTTTTATCTATAGAAGAACTTTATGGATTCCAAAGCTTAGCCATGAGAACCCCTTACAGCTCTAAAAGATTACCAAATAAGCCATTGTGGGGAGAATTATGGTCTAGCAGAAAAGACGGTGTCCGGGAAGCAGAACACCTGACTACAATAAACTCATCTCTCTTAGGAGGCACTACCTTGGGAAAGTCTGTGAAATGAGAAGGTTCTTTTATGCTGCGAAGCACTATAATTCTCAGCCCTTTATTGAAGGCTTTGTATGTTAGCCAATTTATGGAAAATAATTCCAGTCTGTTGTAGAGGAACAATTGAGTACTTGGCTTAGATTTTTAGCTTAATCAGCAAAATAATTCACCCTGTGGTTTAAAAAATGTGCTTATCATATATATTATTCCTAAATAGATTGAAATATTATAAAAACAGCTGCCTAATAACTAGAAACAGTAATTTTAGAAATTGAATGTTTCTGTTACATTGCCATTCATTGCTCTCTGACATAACTTTGGAAACAACTCAGACTTCTTAAATATACTTATTACATGCTATGGTAGCGTAAGCTCAGTGATTATCTACCGTAGATAATTTCAGGCTGAATGGTTTTTGGTTGGATTAACCTCTCTGTCAAAGTATTATGTATGAGTAGTGTTTATATAATGTTCTCGATTACAGAATTTCATCCTTAATGCACATTTTAAAAATTAAAAATACTTAGTTTTTAAAATTGGTAATTATGTTCAAAAAGTATAAAAAATATACAGTGAAAAGTTTTCTTCTCCTATACCTGCTCCTCATCCACTAAGTTCTCATTCTGAGTCCCAACAAGCAGCTATTTTTACTTTCTTGTGTATAATTCTAGAGATATTGATATATATATGTAAATATTAAAGGTATATTGATGTATAAATGTAAATGTAATATATAAGTAGAAATGTATTTTCCCCTGTTTGTACAGATGGTAGCCTAATACACACTGTTCCGAACCTTTTGTTTGTTTTAACTTACTGATGTGTCATAGAGCCATAACTACTGCTTTTAGGTATTCATGAAATAGTTTTGTACTCTGTTCTGTCAAATCATAAGGTTCTGATTAAATGTTGAGGCCTCACTCTTCCCCAACCCTACAATTTTGTTTTATAGTGGTGTAGTATCCTCATATGGCTGTACCATAATTTATTGAACTAATTACTCTACTGGTAGACATTTTAGATAGCTCTGTCTTCTATTTCATTGTGTTATTCTAAATAATTTTGTATAACCATAATGTCATCAGATGCAAAATAGCCTTGGGATAAATTAGTAGAAGTGAAATTGCCGGCTTAAAGAGTATATACATTTGCAATACTGATCAATACCATTCTCCCTAGGCATTAACCACAGGGTTTTACTATTTTGTACCTCCACTAATGATGGCTGTGAGTTCCTGCAGTCTTACATCCTTTTCAAAACAATGTTATCAACCTTTTATATTTAGCTACTCCAGTAGGTGAAAAATGTATGTTTTTAAATGTAGTTTTAATTTGTATTTTTCTTATGAGTGAGGTGTAATATATTTACGTTTAAGAAAAATGTGTATTTCTTTTTCAGAGAGTTGTTAGTTAATGTCTCTTGCCCACTTTTCTATGGGATTGTTAGCCTTTTCTTCCCAATTTGTGGGAGTTTGGTTTTACACAAAAGAAAGTAATTTTTTGTGATGAGTTGAAATTATGTTTTCCGGTTTCATTTCCCTTGATTTTGCTTGGTGTGTTTTGACATGCAGAATTTGTTTTAAATGTGGTTCAATTTGTTGTTTCTTCTTCTATAGCTTTAGGATCTTCAATCAATTAGAAAAGCCTTTCCTGTTCTTGAGTTTATAAAGAATTTTATCATTTTATTGCATTGTTTTTGTGGTTTTATTTCTTAAATTTATTTATTTATTATTTCTTACATGTAAATCTTTGCTTCATTTAGAATTTATATGCATGTACAGTGTGTTATAGGTATAATTTTATTTTTTTTACAGATTACTGTCTGGTAACCTGTATGTATTTATTAGTTTAGTCCAAATTTTCCTGAGTATTATATACTAAATTATACATATACATATATATAGTATATACTGCATACTAATTTATACTGCATACTAATATACTGTATTATCACACACATTTTGTTTCATTTCTGAATTTTTTTTCTATCCTTTTAGTTTGCCTGTTACTGAGGATTTTGATTCTATTTTACTGTCTGATAGTTAGTGCCTTCATTGTTTTATATTTGCTGCTTTGAGTTTTTCTGTTATTGTTAGTTTTCTATATGAACTTTGGAATTATCTAGTCTTTGTAGTTCAAATGATTTGTGCATACTATCATTTTTGTATAAGTGTTCATAATCTCTCAAAAATCTTGTGTAGTATGTCATTATCATAGTTATGTTTCGACTGGAATGTGAAAATGGGAGTATAGATGAGTCATAAGGTTTTTGTTGTTTCATTTTTTTGTTTTATTACCTAACCTAAGTGGGTCTCTAACCTAAGTGAGAACCATTAGTTCAGTCTAAACTTAATATGCACAAGGCTTTATATTGAGGCTTAGTGTATCAGCCTCGTCTCCCAATACCCTCCCAATAGTCTTTCTGTTTACACCAAATTCTAGTCTAGCGTACAGAATTTATTGTCTCCTGATAATATCCTTTGTTTTTATACCTTTTTTGTTTTTGGTTTTTGGTTTTTATATGCTATTCTCTTTTCCTGAAACTGTTTCTCTTTTTCCTTAGCCTGGTGTAACGCTCCATTTACCTTTGGGGTCCAGATCAAACTTAATCACTTAATTAACCATAGCCCTTCTAATGTTTTTTTATTACAGCAGCAATATTGTTTCATACTTTTGTCCATGTTTATTTGTTTCACTAGACCGATTTCTTTATTCTTTGGCTCTTCCGTGTGTCTAGTACATATGGATCACACTTGACATGTAATAATGTTTCATGAAAGACTGGATAATTGAAAGAAAGAATGAAATGAGTATCTTTAGAGAATTTGGCAGCTGATTTTATGAGATGTGCATGAGAAGGGAAAGATTAGAATACCTGGAAAGGAAAATGCTAGTTCATTAAAAGACAGAATTTAAGGAAAGGTTTCATGCAATAGACTGATTAGAAAAATCCTTCAGCGACAAACATGAGAAATGCTTGCTAAATATAATAAACATCCTTTTAAATACCTCTGAAGTCCTTTAAGATAGAGGTTAATAAAATAAATTGGGGAAATTATTTTAAGAAACAAAAAGTGAATAGAAATACTTATCTCTGACTTGTGCTGGATTGTTCTTGAAGTTAGGCTGTGTGGGAAGTCTGAAATCTCTCTTTAGTCCTTAGCACACCTCCTGTTTCCTTAGCTTTAAGCATGAGTGAGTCACCGTGAGTGGGGCATTAGTTGCTAAGAAGGGATACATGTGCCCAAATAAAGACTCATTAATAAGTGGAAACTAGTTACAAGAGAGTTGACTGGGACTAGATTTTTCAAGATCTAGAATGTCAGACTGAGAAGTTCAGAACTTTTGAAAGTTTTAGAGCAAGAGTGTTCTCTAGATGAAAGTGATGGTTTTGGGACTATTACCCTTGTAATGAAATACAAGATGTATGAAGATGGAAAGAGAGTGAAAAAAGAATAGCAATTAGTGTACTATTATATTATAGAGCAGATTAGGATGGGGCATAGGGACTGGAAAGGAAGGGCAACACATGAGAGACTTACTGAGGAAGACTCAGCAGGGCTTAGTAACAAAAGATGACGCCGGTTTGAGTCAGAGTGGCGGGGATATAGGAGAATGAAGGGGTGAGCCAGCTTGTTGAGGGAGGAGGATGGGAGCTCAGTTTGTACTGTTGCATATGAGAACATTTAACTGGAATACGTCTTAGGTATGAGCTTTGTGAAGTGTCTACTTCCAATAAGAAATGGTGAAGTTTTTTTCTTAGAATAGGCATTGATTAAGTACTTTAGCTTATGCAGTAGGTTTCCAGTAACTGTTTGTTGATAACATACATCTGGAATGGTATATTTGAAGCAACAAAATAGATTCTTTGAGCTAGATACTTTATAGAGAGAAAAGCAGTTGTTCACAGACTAAATTTCCTATTTTCATTTGAGAGGGTGAAAAGAAAGTGGAGGGGAGAATTAGAGGGTAAAAGGAAATTCATGTCACAGAACCAAAGGATAACAATTTTGAAGGTAGTTGCCTTAGATGCTGAGACAAGGAGAAGCAGGAAGTGTTAGATTTGACAAGAAGGTAATCATTGACTTCTGAGTCTCTTTAGAGTGGGAGGGGGTTTGTAGATTGTAGAGGGTAATGAGGGACTAACACCTTTAGAAAATAGAAGCATCGGTAGATAGTTTGCATATAACATGTCAGTGGAATGAGAAAAATAGATAATAGAATAAGAGAGATTTTTCTTCAAGATTGGGGAAGAGCGCTGCACATCCTTTGAAAAGAGGTAGGGACTGTTGTCGGGAATGATTGAAGATGTAGAAGATAGAAGTTTTTAGGAGTTGGAAAAATAAGACCTTAAATTGAATGGAAAGGGCAGCCTTAGAGAGGGATATGAGGACGCCCACTTCCTTCTCTGGGACTAGATAGAGAATGAGAGAATTGGTCTAGAACAGATAAGTAGATATCAGGAAGGGGAGATGATGAGAGGAGTCCCGGTGCACCTTTATGTGATGTATTTGATTATAAAGTAGAAACATCTACAGAAGAAGTGAAACATACTCTATATCTTCAACAAAAAATCCATAGTGATTTTACTGTGCTGACCTTACTCTGATAGTGAAGTAAAAAAACCTCAAAGTTGTTGAAACCTAATTGGAAAGTAATTTACTTCAAGCTCTTTTTATTAGTGTAATTAATTTGGAGACTAAATTAGACTCGTATTTTATTTACATCTCTTCATTTTTACAACAGGTTATATCTTAAGTGTTGTGCTACTAACCTTGCCCAGGCAGCACCTGGTTCAGCTTTACCTGTATTTTTTGACTGCCCTACTCCTCTATGCTGGACATCAAATCTCCAGGTAAGAGTTTGACCCCATTTTTGAAATCTATGACTGAATTTAAAGTTTTTCTTTACCAATAAAATACTTTTCATGAACACTATTAAGAAGCTGAGCTTTTGGTAGATATTAAAAAGTTATTTTGATACTTGTTTTCTAAATAAATATTACCATACAGGATTGGTAGCTGGGGTTATGCCTTAAATTTTATTTCTGCTTTTAAAAACAATCTTAAGATGAAATGGGCTGTAAGGTTATGTTTACAATGATACCCATGGACTTTTCTGTATTACCAGAGAAAAGAATTTCCAAAGATAAGCAGTAGGAACAGTTTAACAATTGCAGACTTCATTACTTTCATCATTTCAGAGAGTCAGTTTATGATGCATGAGAATCAGTAAAGATGCAACCAGGTATATAGGGAATGACTGATACAAATTATTTGATGAGGTTAATTGTATAGCTCAGAACTTCTGCCTCTTTAGCGATATTGTCTGTATGGCCAGGTCTGCTGGTCCCCAAGTTTTTTTTTAATTTATTGGGGTAACAATTGTTAGTAAAATTACATAGATTTCAGGTGTACAATTCTGTATTACATCATCTATAAATCCGATTGTGTGTTCACCACCCTGAGTCCGTTCTCCTTCCATCACCATGTATTTGATCCCCCTTACCCTCATCTCCCACCCTCATCCCCCTTACCCTCTGGTAACCACTAAACTATTGTCTGTGTCTACGAGTTTTTGTTTCTCATTTGTTTGTCTTGTTCTTTTGTTGTTTTTGGTTTATATACCACATATCAGTGAAATCATATGGTCCTCTGCTTTTTCTGTCTGACTTATTTCGCTCAGCATTACACTCTCAAGATCCATCCATGTTGTCACCAATGTTCCTATATCATCTTTTCTTACTGCCGAATAGTATTCCATTGTGTTTATATACCACAACTTCTTTATCCATTCATCTATCGAAGGATATTTTGGTTGTTTCCATGTCTTGACCCCGTATATAAAGCTGCAATGAACATTGGAGCACACGTGTCTTTATGGATAATGTTTTCAGATTTTTTGGGTAGATACCCAGGAGAGGGATTGCTGGGTCATATGGTAATTCCATTTGTAATTTTTTGAGGAACCTCCACACTGCCTTCCATAACGGCTGCACCAGTCTGCATTCCCACCAACAGTGTATGAGGGTTCCTTTTTCTCCACGGCCTCTCCAACACTTGTTACTATTTGTCTTGTTGATGATAGCCATTCTGACTGGGCTGAGGTGATACCTCATTGTGGTTTTTATTTGCATTTCTCTGATGATTAGTGATGTTGAGCGTTTTTTCATATGTCTATTTGCCATTTGTATGTCCTCTTTGGAGAAATGTCTCTTCAGGTCGTCTGCCCATTTTTCAATTGGATTGTTTGCTTTTTGTTGTTGAGTTTCATGAGTTCCTTGTATATTTTGGATATTAGCCCCTTATCGGAGGCACTGTTTGCAAAAATCTTCTCCCATTCAGTTGGTTGCCTCTTTATTTTGTCGATGGTTTCTTTTGCTGTGCAGAAGCTTTTAAGTTTCATATAGTCCCATTTGTTTATTTTAGCTTTTACTTTCCTTGCCTTTGGAGTCAAATTCATAAAATGCTCTTTGAACCCAAGGTCCATAAGTTTAGTACCTATGTTTTCTTCTATGCAGTTTATTGTGTCAGGTCTTATGCTTAAGTCTTTGATCCATTTTGAATTAACTTTGGTACATGGTGACAAATAGCAGTCCAGTTTCATTCTTTTGCACGTGGCTTTCCAATTCTCCCAGCACCATTTATTGAAGAGGCTGTCTTTGCTCCATTGTATGTTTTTGGCTTCTTTGTCAAAAATTATCTGTCCATATTTATGTGGTTTTATTTCTGGGTTCTCAATTCTATTCCATTGGTCTATGTGTCTGTTTTCCTGCCAATACCATGCTGTTTTGATTATTGTAGCCCTGTAGTACAAGCTAGAGTCAGGGAGTGTGATACCTCCAGTATTGTTCTTTTTTCTTAAGATTGCTTTGGCTATTCGGGGTCTTTTGTGGTTCCAAACAAATCTGATGATTTTTTGTTCTATTTTTAAAAATGTCATTGGGATGCTAGTCCCAAATTTTAAGACTCTAGTGTGCCAGCGAATATGAGGTTCCTACTTTGGAACAGAATATTGAAATATGGTGAACCAAAAGCTACACAGTAAATGTAATGGGGTAGACAAATTTGGGGGGTATAATTTCTTTCGTTTTGATTGAAATGTATAACCATAATAAAATACACTCCCAATTCTAAGAAGAATGACAGTTAACTTTGTATATATAACAAGATATAATTTTTTTGAGGTCTGAAATACACATTTTGCTGTAATCTTGAGCTTGAATCTTAGAAATAGCATTTTTATAACTTGAATAGTTAACTTTTTAAAGCTCCTTTTATTTTCCTGATTATAAAATATTACCGTTCGCTGTAGACAATTTTGGGGAAATACAGAAAATTTAAAGGCAATAACAATCACACTCCCCATAGATAGACCTGTTAAAATTCTGGTATTTCCTTCCAGTTTTTTAATACCTTCCAGTTTTCACCACTTAAATAGATAATTATTTTTCCAACTCCTAAGAAGTGAAAGCAATGAGCAGTCACTGGCTCTTGTCCCTTCTTGTTGAAGGAGCACCTTCTTCCTCCTTAGTATTTCATCTAGATGTTTCTCCAAGGACCCAGATTGTTTCCCCAAAACACAGTCTTCTCACGTTCCTCTCTTCTGTGACTGTCTGGTTGATTTCTTCTGCTCAAAATGGTACCTGGAGGTGCCCTACTTTTTAACGTCTGCCACTGTCTTTGCCCAGGGTATGCCCTTGCATATCACAGTTGCAAACTCTGGAGCTGCCAGAGGCGTATGCGTTTCTTGTGATCCTCACAGTGTTTCAAATCAAGCTGTGTCTTACTCTAAAGTGGGGACAATGACTTTTCTAATTTGGTGTCACACAAGGATGTCCCTGTGTCTTAGACCACTCCTTCCTGGGAACAGCCTTTTCCTGTCACATCTTTCTCCATAGAGTTTAGACGAGGAGTCCAAGGGCCAGTCTGACACAGACATAATGTCCTTCCTGCTCCACTGCCACTAACCCCAAGCCCCCAGCCACAATCTTGTCCTGTGGCTTTACCTAGACACCTGAATCTCACCTTAAGCTCAAAGTAGAGATGTTCCCTACCTTTTTATTCAGTTTTTAAACAAAAAGTGTGCAATAGTTAGTGTATGGGCTGCCAAGTCACCGTTTTAGGGTGTAATTGAGTGCCCGGACACACATGAGTGCCGTATCTTGGATAAATGGACAGGTAAGCCTTCACAACCCTTATGTACTGCTCTGTAAGCTTAGTGTCACCAGAAAGATACATCTCAGTTTCCCTCACTTGTAAAATGGTGATAAGGGCTATTGTGAAGATTTAATAAGATAAAGCATGTAAAGCTCTTAGCACAATTTCTAACACTTTACTCTTTACTAGTGCTCAGTGAATTTTAACTAACATTCTTAATGTCTTGTTTTTATTATGCAGCAGTGTTTTATGAGCATTTTCCTGGGTTGCTAGTCTTTAAAAAATGATTTTTTAAATGGCATAGTATTCCATGGTATAGCTATATAATGATAGCTTTTTAGAGTTAATAGGAAAGAAATTTCAAAGTTGAAGGTAAAGTTATTAAAATTATTGCTTTGCTAGTTATTATAATTCTGGGTGAAAAAACAATGAACCTGCCCTTTTCCTTAGGGTTTTTCAGTTTCTATGTGGTTTGTGGTGTAGTGATAGCTGAAACCATGTGGCTCTATTTTTGTCTATAGTTTTACCATCCATGCTTTTCCAGAGCAGTCAAAATTCTGTTATATAAGGATAAAGGGGACCCTAAAAGTGTCAGAGGTGAAGAAAAGCCTTTTTCTGTCTTATCCTTGTGGCAATTTCAACTTTTTAGTTTTAGTGTATCTGGGAATGTTTTTTCCTTATGTTTAAAGTTTGTTTCATTATGAAAAAAATCCAAACTTATTTTGAACAATTAAAAAGATTGTAATAAAATTTTACAGTGTGCAAAAGCATTTCCAGTTCTTTATTTCATTTCGATCTTTATAATCTTTTGAAGTCTATAGATGAAAAAACTAAAGTGGGCCAACAGCTAGGAAGGGGCAATCCCAGAGTTGAACTTGAATCCAGGTTTTCTTAGTTCAGTTCTCTTAGGCAAGCGGTAGGAAGAAAATCAGTTTTAGAATAACACTGGGTATGAAATAGTTTCCCTACTTAGTAAATACTATGTTACCTTGGCAAGTTGCCTCTTTGAAACTATAAAGTAAGACTGTCCATTTTCTGGAGTTAGTTTTGATATTAAACTAACAAATTCCAAGAGGTGGCATATTTTAGTATTTCTCCTCAGTATAATTTACACTACATGGTGCTCTCTCACAAAAGGTTAGCAAAGGTGAAAGGTGTGTGATTCTTGAATTATTCATAGCATGTCACATTTAATAAATATTGAAGCTCGAACATGTCACATTTATAAAATGTTAAGGCTGAAGTTTTTAGTTTAAAAAAAAAAGATAGTTCAGATTTCATGTGGCAGTTTCATAACCAAGTATCTTTTTTTAAAAATAATAGATTTATTGAGATATAATTCACATACCTACTTAAAGTATGCAGCTCAGTGAATTTTAGTACATTTATAGAATTGTGCAAACCATGATCACAATCGAATATAGAACATTTTCTTCACTCTAAGAAGACACCCCCTACCCAGCAGTCACTCCCCATTTCCCACCAATATCATACCCCCCACGCACCCCAGGCAACTGTGATTCTATTTTCTGTCTCTGCATTGGTCTACTCTGGATATTTCATAAACATTGAATTATATAAGTATGTGGTCCTTTGTGCCTGGCCTTTTTCACTTAGCATGCTTTCAAGGTTCATCATGTCGTAGTATGTATCAGTACTTTCTTTTTATGTCCAAATTATATTCTGTGTGTGAATATACCACATTTTGTTTATCCACTGATGGACATTTGGGTTGTTTCCACTTTTTGGCTATTATGAATAATGCTGTGAACATTCATGGTTTTTGTGTGGACATTTTTTTCTTGGGCATGTACTTTGGAGTGGAATTTCTGGATCGTACAGTATTTGTTTGACCTTTTGAGGAACTGCCAGACTATTTTCTAACATGGCTGCACTATTGTATGTTTCCACCAGCAGTGTATGAGGATTTCAATTTCTCCATATCTTCGCTAACACTTGTTGGTGCTTGTATTTTGTAGTATAGCCTTCATAGTGAGTATGAAGTGATATTTCATTGTGGTTGTTGTGATTTGTAGTTTCTTGATGGCTAAATGAGGTTGTACATCTTTTCATGTAAATTTTTGGAGAAATGTTTATTCAGAACCTTTGGCCATTATTTAATTGGGTTGCCTTTTTTTAATTGAGTTGTAGGAATTCTTTATATATTCTAGATACAAGTCCCTTATCATTTATGTGATTTAAAGTTGTTTCCATCATTCATTCCAGTCCAGTTATATCAAGGCAGAGTATAAGCATGGTCCTGAGAAGAACAATCAATACTTGGATAATTTAAACAATCCATTTGGTACTTCAAAAACTGACTTTGGAAAAAGACATTTGCAAATATTAATTTTTTAAATTCAAAATTTCACGAACTCTTAAAAAAATTGGATCTATTTTCCCTAAATGCATGTATTCACATGAAGCTGATTACCCTTAAGTGAATAAAAGCCTGTTTAGAATGTGCCTATAAATGGTTATAGCTTGCAGTTCAGAAGAATTAAACTTTAGAAAATCCATGGATTTAGGTGGTGTAGTATGAACATTTAATATTAATATTCTAATTGAATTCATTAGAATTTGATAAATGTCAGGTTTTTAATTCTTAACATTACTAAATTATGCTTTTCATTTTGACTGATGTAAGAAATGTATTTTCCAGTGCCAGTCCTACTTTAAAATTGAGACTGTCCAGAGCTAAAAGGGGCGGGGGGTGGGGGGGACTATGACCATATGACCATTCCTATGGGGCTGTGGTCATGGTTCAGATCCACAGTTGGATGTTTCTCTCTAAAACTTTTAAACTTCAGTATTCTTAAGTTCCTTGCTTTATTGTTAGATTTTTGAACCAGCATATCAATTTTGTATATGTATGACTTGAATTAAGAGCCTATGGGTTTCAAAAGGTAAAAGTATACTATTTTTCATCCTGGTCTTGGTGTGTTAATATGGTTTCAAATGTAAAGCTTTCCCAGGAGTTGCTTACGTGTAAAATACAGGTAATTAGCTCTCCATTTTATGGAAGATTGTGTAAGTCTAAGCTGTAGATGAGGGTTTCTCTATGTGGGAACTATTAGCACTTGGGGTGGGGTCATTCTTTGCTGTGGGGGCAGTCCTGTGCATTACGGGATGCTAACCTCCTTCCTGCACTCACTTGATTGCTGAGTCCCACCGGCCCCCAACAGCCGGGAAACCAAAAAGTGTCTCTGGTTGCCAAATATTGTCTCCCGAGGAACAAAATTTTCCTCAGTTAAGAACCATTGTTATTGGATAAAAGGATTGTTAAAATGAATTTTGTCATTATATACTCAGCTTTTAATTTTGACAGGAATAAAATTGACCCATTTCAGTATTTGATGTTTTCTTTTTTTTGAGTATTATCAGATGCAGGCGCTAAACATTTAGTAGGGGGTCAGAAAGAAGTTGAAGAAAGAAGCAGGGTAGCAGAGATGATTTAAGTAATTAAACTCTGGGTGAATGAACTATTCAGTTGCTAGCACAGCACTTAGGGTGTAGTAGGTCCTGAAATCCAGGAGTCGGAGCATCTCAGTATCTGTGATCTCTTAAATTGAGCTGTGCCTTTGTTTGCACATATTGCAAAGATTAGGTTTCTTTGGAAGTAACATTGTAGGAAAGCTCTAAGTGGCCAGAAGGTACAGATTGTTCCTAGGTTGTTCAGTAACTCAGGTTGCTTAAGAGACTGATACTAAGTAAAGGTTTTTAATCATTGCTGAATTGGTAAGCTCCTAGGTTTTGTTGTTATTTATTTTTTAAATAACTTTTATGCTTCTCTTTATAGCGAGAGTTTTCCCAATTGCAAGCTATCCTTGAGTCTCTTTTCAAATGCGTCTTACACATTCCTTATGCCCCCAAACAGTTTCAGTCAAAGGAGAATAGGCTCCGGAACAGGGACTGGGGGAGGGGATTTTAAAGTGTTTCGTTTGTTAGTGCTCAGGGTTGGCTGTCAGCATTGCACACATTTCTGACAAAGTGAAAAAAAGAAGCTTCATACAGGAAAGATTTTATTCAGTTACAAGTAGAAGGCAGGAATTCTTGCTTCTGACCAACTTAATACATTTTACCATTTAAATCTTCTAAATCAAAAAATTATAATAGTGCTTTTGAATATCTCATCTGATTGAGTCTTAAAATAGTTATAAAATTCTGTTAAAAATTGGAATTTCTGTTAAAATTTAGGCTCTGAAATTCTGTTAAAAATTAGGCTCTTGCCTCAGACTAATTTTTGGCCTGTAATGATTCATGGAATTTTAGATAATTCCTTCTCTGGGGTCTTCTTTTTTAGTCTTGTTGTCATGTTTTTTAATGTTGTGGATGACCTACTCTGTTGAAACTGAGTATAACCAAGAGTGTTCATTGCCACCATGAGACAGCGTGAAGTTAAAATTTAGATGTAGAGATCGTTGTTAACGTTGATTCTTATTTCAGTTCTTCTGTATAGTTTGGGGTGCAGTGCCCAGATTCTTCTTTCAGAAGGGACAGCGAGGGGAGTTGAGCAAAGGGACATGATCTAAGGTCCTTAGGGGAGATGTTAATTAATTTATGTGGTAGGATGATTGATCCAACAACTCAGGTTCTTTTGGACAGTTTAATGGACAGTAACGGGGGACATTGCAGCATTGAGGGAGCACCATTCCTGGGGTCCTAGAGGAGGGCATAATGAGAGAGCTAGTGGGAAGAAACTGCGTAACATCGGGGTGTTGTCTTTGTGGTCTAAAGGCTGATTATTCTAGAATGCAGCCTCCCTAAATGTCCTACATATAATCTCAACAAATCACAAAGTAATGATTATATGGAGACTGGAAAAGAGCTAAAAAGAAAATCATAAAAAGGATTAGAAAGTTAAGAAAAGGCTTTTTAAAAAAACCCAAAGGAGTACAGGGTACAATAAAAGAAAAGGAAATAGTTATATTAAAACCTTTTCTAATAACCCTATAATTAGAGGTAAGATAAGTAAAATGAGTGATATTTAAAATAAGAGACAAAAGGAAGAAAGAACTAGCTAAATGAAAAAGAATCTAAAAGTAAAAATAAAAGGTACTATTTTTAAATAGAGTAAACTTTAAAATCTTTAAAAACTTTAAAACATTTCACAACATTCTATATTTTTTATCACACTTGTAATTAAATAATTGGTAGGATAAGTATTTGTTTAATGTATGTTTCCCCTCCTGGTTTGTAAGCTTCATGCTCACAGGGATTGCAGTATTCTCAGAGCCTAGCAGTGCTAGCAATATACGAGGGATACAGCAAATTCTTTTTGAGTTAAAAAGAAAAAGCATAGTGAATGTTAATTTGCCTTCGAAGTTTTGTTTTGTGAAATTAGAATATAAGGTAAGAGACTCTAAAGATTAAAGACGAAGAAACTTTTTAAAAGAAGGTAAACCAAAGTAGGCTAGGAAATAATGCAAAACAATTAACAAATGACTCGGCAATAAGAAATTCAGGAACAGTGTTGAGTTTGCTGAGTTATATTTTAAAACATCAATACTAGGATGACAAAAGCAAACGAGGGAAAGAAACCATGACAGGGAACCCAATCTCTTCCCCTCGGCCCTCATTGTGAGAGCTCATGGGGACTGAGGTCCTTTTGGGGCACCTTTTGGCTTTTCCCCTCAGGGATATTGCTCTTGTAGGCCCCCCTTTTTTATTAAGGTGAAATTCCCATCGTGTAAAATTAACCCTTTAAAGTGAACAATTCAGTGGCATACATTACATTCATAATGTCGTTGTGCAGCCATCACCATTATCTGATTCCAAAACATCTCTATCACCCCAAAATAAAGCCTAGTACCTTTAAGTGGTCATTTGCATTTCTCCTCTCCCCAGCCCCTGGCATCCCTGGCCTCTTTTTAAACTGAATCTATTGGGGAGGGATGTGGTGTGCCCACAAAGAAATTATTTGGTTTTAGAGGCCTACGTAGTAATGGGACTCAGAGTGAGATCTCTTTTAAATATAAATTTATTTCTTTAATAGCGTCTTCAAAGACTTCATAAATCTAAGTGGTATTCGTACATTTTAAATTTCATAATTCTCTTAATTCTTTAGCTTTCTGTCCTAAAACTATATAAAATATAACGATTACATTGATGGTTACCTGTGGTAATCTAGTAATCAGATTTTATATGTAATTTACACCTGTAGCATTTGTGCCTCTCTACATGAAAACAGGGTTTCAACCATTGAATTTCTGAACTGGATAATTCTTTGTTGTGGGGGCTGTCCAGTGCACTGTAGAATGTTTTCGCAGCATCTTGGCGTAGGTGCCATAGCACCCCGAACTCCCCCTTCCAAACTGTGACAAGTAAAAATGTCTCCAGACATTGCAGAATGTCACTTCAGGGACAGAATCACCCTTGGTTGACAACCACTGCATTAAAATTATTCCTCTTGAGAATTTGACTTTGTCTCAATAGAAGGAGACTATTAATATGTAATGAGTTACAAGTAGTCATCATAGAGTGCAGAGAATTGCTAAATCACCCATAAAGCTTAGTCATTGATTTTTATAATTGTTACCAAAACTGCTCCCATTCTTAAAAAAGTTTTATTTGGGTTTTTCATTTTGGTTTTTGGCAATACTCTCCTTGCTGATTATGTAAGGGTCATTTCGTGTTTGGCTGTGCTATGCTAAAGGAATTCAACTTGATTGCCTAATAGGAAGTAATTTCATGGAAAAAGTAAATACAGCCATATGAGTTTGTTCAGAAATTCTGGAAACATTCAGACTATTTTGAAGTACGATGAATAAAGCATTCAACAGTTGAAAAAAAAAGAATTTTTTAACACAAATGTCCTCACTTTGATGTCATACAAACTTAAACAACCATCTTCTAGTGTTACCACTTAACTTACTGATAATAAATTAAATTCTCCCTTTCTGTGCTTCCTGCCTAGGCCCTAAAAGTTGTTTTCTCAGTGTGCAAAGGCTCTTTGGCTATTACTTAAATCTTATTTCTGACTAACCAATGGTAAATGAAATAAACTTAATAAAGGAATATTTGATTTACGATTTGTTTCAAAATGAATTTGTAGCCTACTTCATTATTATAATTTTAATTGTAGATTCCCTGTAGAGTTGAAAGTGACAGTTTTTAAGAATTGTCCTCCTATGAGCCAGTTTTCTAACTAGTTTGGGATTTTACCTGTAATTAAGTATAACCGGGGACAAAACTTTGGGGAAAATATGGCAGGGGGAATGGTGGAAGAGAGCCGAAAGAGGAAGTATTTAATACTACTAGATATTATTAAGAAGTAGGGTAGAGAGATGGCACCTCGACTGGCTTTCTACTAGGCGTAAAGTATTTAATAAGGTCATGGGAAAAAGGAAACGCCCACAGTGAGCTTTGGCTGTCTGCTCTGCATAGTAAAATTCAGTGTCTGTAAATTCTGTTCCCAGTGCATGGAAGGAGGTGAAGGCCATCCCTATGTAGTTCTTATACTTAAATGTTTCCTTAGAATAGATGTGGAGAGAGGTGTTATTAACAGAATATACTGTTTATTGGAGTTCTGTGCTTTGCTTGCTTCTCTCCTCTGTCTGCATTGGAAAGTTTCTAACACACTCTGGCATTTTGCTTCTCTAGGGACTATGTCAGGAGTGAACTGGAGTCTGCCTATGAAGGACCAATGTATTTAGAACCTCTCTCCATGAATCGGTTTACCACAGCCTTAATAGGTAAGTATTACAAAGTAATTCAAGTGTAGGTAGAAACTAACCAGTCTTACTGTCTTATAAAATTGGTGCTTATAAAATAGTTACTACAAAAAAAAAAAGAAAAAGAAAAGAAAACTCAGTTACTCATGGCGACTCTTACAAAATACAGCCATTGTTAAATGTTACGTTTTCTTAGTCTTTTTTCCCCCATGCATAGGTGTTATCTTTTTTTGCATGTTTAAAATCATACATTAGTTGTGCTTTTTTAGCAGTATTTTAATTATTTGGGGAGATTAACTTTTAAATAAAGCTAATTTTCAGATTAAAGTTTATTGTTATTGAAAGCCATCACCTTATAGTCAAAACTAAATTGTCAGAAACATGAAGAACATGAGACATGATTGAAATATTCAGGTAGCAGAATGTTAAAAATAAAAAGTGTTGGCTAAGACCCCAAAGCAATATAGATATGGTGTAAAGTGAGGCACTAGACCTTCCCATGTCAGAGTTGCAGAAAAAGAAGTGAGAGAAAACCTATTTTGTGGCTCTTAACTTTACCCATGCAGAAGGTGTTAAAAGGTTGAATGTTGGAGATAGAGGAGGATTCTTTAGAGAGAACTGTTATCCCTGAAATACCTCCCCAGCCCTTAAACTCGAGAATTCGGCGGTGGAGCATTTGGAGAGTCACATGTCTTTTGTGACTAGGGAGGTGTACTGTGGACTAGTGTCTGACCATGTCACAAAATCTAAAGCTGCACCGTCCCAGACTCGCCACATGTGGCTTGGCTACTGAGCACTTGTGATGTGGTTAGTCCACATAAGATATACTGTAAGTGTAAAACACACATCGGTTTTGTATTACTTAGTACAAAAAGGATGCAAAATGTCTTCTTAGTTTCTTTATATAGATTGAATGTCTATGATAATATCTGGGATATATTAGGTTAAATGAAATATATTGTTAATTAATTTCACTTTTTTTTTTTTTTTTTTTAGTTTTTAAAATAAGGCTACCAGAAAATTCAAAATTACATATGTGCCTCATATTATAATTGTAATTTGATATAAAGACCAAAGGTGGACTGGCTGGCTGCTGGCTATTGAGTTTCTGACTTTGTA
This sequence comes from Rhinolophus sinicus, assembly GCF_036562045.2. NCBI lineage: Eukaryota > Metazoa > Chordata > Mammalia > Chiroptera > Rhinolophidae > Rhinolophus > Rhinolophus sinicus. Next base: position 95,719,224 of record NC_133759.1, on the reverse strand, counting down.
GTGAAAATGTCTTGTAGGGTTCCCTGTGCCTCCTCATCTGTGTAGGCAAAGGATGTTTCCTGTGGACTGGATGAAGGCCCCAAGAGTGTCTGGAGTTTTCTTAAGTCTTTCCAAAAGAGCCCCTTAGAAGGATGACAAGATCCCAACAGAGATTGAACTTCCAGATTTCCAACAGCTGAGGAAAGCACCAAAAACAGCCAGAAAAGGGTCCATAAGAAGCACTAGGGGTACTGCAGATGAGATCCAGTGATGAGAACAGTCTCCGAATAACCCATTACATTGCCTGGGAGAAAGACCAGGTTTAAATTACCCCAACTCCAGGGACCAGCAGTACCATATCCTTGTAAGAGTACACTCGAGTAAGCATTGGCTGCTTCCCTCCGTCTCCTTCCTCCCTACCTGCTTCAATCATGAGTAAGTCAGGAAGAGAGGGAGATGGTGCTGGCAAAGAAAAGGGGAGAATCCTGCCATCAGTGCTCCACCCACTCTCGCAATGCAGCTTTTTCTGTGCATAGTGCCCTAGGAGGCCTGAGCTAGATTAAGGGAAAAGCCTCAACTTTAAATCAGTTTCAACGTTTTGGTTATTACGAGATTGAGAAGTATAACCTAAGCCAGCTAGGTTATTAGAAAAGTTAATGGATTTAACCTTAGGGGTAGGAGACCACTAATCTGCACAGAGTGGATTTTAAAAGACAGTAGGAGACAAAACATGTTGCTTTATGATTGTATCCTATGAGTTGGTATATTCAATAATGGTAACATTCAAGTATGAAAATATTTGCTAGGGTAGAAAGCTTGTAAAATATTCTCTTTTATTCTGTGATAGATGCAGTTTAGTATAAATCTGAAACATATTTCCTTAAATTGTTCATTTCAGTGGCTATGATGATCTATTTACTCAACTGAGATTCAGTTAATTACAAATAAAACAAAATCCATAAACTATTAAGTGGCATGTTTTCTTCTAACTTTGATTTTAAAGTAACTTTCTACTCCTTTTCTTCCATTCCACTAATGAACTTTTAATGAAAACTAAGTAATTTGAATATGCCATCATTTCTTAGGGTTGCAGCTTTCTTAGAGATATTTCTAATAGTGGAATTCTGAAATCCAAAGAGTACATTGAGATTTTGGTTTATTCGAATTACCACTTGGAATAGGCACATTGCAATAAACCACTTCCTGTTCTTTCGGAGCTACAACAGGAGAGATTTCCACTAACAGTACGACTCCTTCCTTCTTTCACCTAAAGAGGAGTCATCATCTTCTCTTAAAGAGAATCATAGCACATGAGTCATATTCTTCTATGTAAGAAGATAAATGAGGCCTGTAACCCCAGAACTGAGCACTGAATGTGCTGGCATAGGCTTGTGGGAATGTTCAGAGCTTAGAGGAAGTTTCCATCATGCTGAACAAGGAAATTTCAATGTCATAGCTGTGAGCACAATGAAAGTAAGATACGCCAGAAAGAAGGAAAATTCCTAACCATTCTTAGTATTCAAGCATTTCCTTAAAAGTCAAGAAATACTGCAGTTTTATCATGAAAACCGACTCCCGCATCACTCCTCCCCACCCTCAGGTGTTCATCCCCAGAGGCCTCTTCTTTCGACTCATGATCATTTCTTCCCTGATGTTTTCTCATTTGTCCCTTTCTGGAAATCCTGTTCATTGGCTAAGGTTTCTCCTACATTGAGCACCTAACTTTCTTACTGTTACATTTTTCTTTTCTCTACTTTTCCCCTTCTTTTAACTTTCTGAAATTTCCCAACTTTATCTTCCAACGCTTTTATTGTATTTTCTTGTTACAGATTTTTAATATCCAGGAGCTTGTTTTTATTTAATACTTTTACTATGATAGTGTTTTATTTCTTAGATATATTACTTACCTCTTTGAAGCTTTCTTCTGTTTCTTGCATTCCCTCCATTTCCTCTGAGATTTTTCTCCTGTTTGATTTGGTCTTCGTCTTTCATGGGACAGCAGTGTTTCTCAACCCGGCAGTAGAATCACCTGGTTATTTTAAATAAAGAAATATGCACACTGATGCCTAGGCCCCACCTGAGTCCGCTCAAACCATAAGTTTTACTTAAATATCTGGGAGTCCTTAACTGATCATTTATCCACAGTGTGTTATTTTGATTATAATCTCTTTAGGGCTTACCAATGGCTGTGTTTCACAGTTGATATTCAAGTGCGACTGGCTGTTTTTAGGGGAACTCCTAAGTGTAAGTGTTTGTAGGTCTTTTCACTTGGACTTGGTCAGTTTCTCCAAAAGAGGACTCTTACTGTCCCCTGTAGGAGAAGCCTATATCCTAGAACTGGGTGGCAGCAAACGTGGTAGCAGTGTTTGGAGATCTAGAGAGATCTCATCTTTTGGTGCAGATTTTTATTTTAGTCCCCCTTTTTCATTTGGGCACCTCACCTGCCCTGGACTGTGCATGGTGTCCAGGAGCCAGTTTCAGCTTCTCCAGAGAGCAAACTGTAATCATCCTCCCTGGGTGGGGGAAGCAGTAGGGAGTGGCCTGGCTAAAACCAGTTAATTGCCTGATGGTATGTCTTTGGTTTCTCTCCTATAACATGTTGACATATTTCACTTGGTTGGCCTCTCTTCTTCTTCTTCTTCTTTTTTTTTTTTTAACGGATTTTCCTCTTTTTTATGCCACTATGAATGTTTTTCACATTATTTGAATATTAGTTATATTAGTTCTTTAAAGCTAAAATTAATACTTTATGGGAGAATACTACATGAGTTATAACACAGTAGACTGTTAATAAATGTGTAAAAATGGTGACTGTTTTTCTATTCTTCTGTCAATAATATGGATAGAACCAAACAAAATCCCAAAGTATTGTTTTGCTTTTTATTGGCAAGAAGAAAGAGAACTTTACTAAATGATTCTTTTCTTTGGGGAAGGAATTCTAGGATTTCTAGATTTTTTTTTTTAAATTTATTTTTCAATTATAGTTGACATTCAATGTTATATTAGTTTCAGGTATACTGCATAGTGATTAGATATTTATATACCGTCTGAAGTGGTCACCCCAGTAAGTCTAGTACCTATCTGACACCATACTAAATGATTCTTAAATTAATCTGGAAGGTAACGTGTTCACGAATTTCCAAGATATTCTGAAAGGAACAATGAGAGGAGACTTGTCCAGTCAGTGAAATGGAACAGTATGGTACTGTCACCTGAGTAGGTCATTGAAAACAAAATAGTAAATTCCAACACAGACTCAAATATACAAAAGATTTGGAAGTATACTAAAGTGGCATTTCAAATTAATGAGAAAACAATTGGATGATTCCAGTAGCTAGATGTGAGACAACTGACTAAGCATCTGAGAAAACAATCTTAGATCTTTACTTTTTGTCTTATTGTAAAATATCAAATATGTTACTTTTTAAATTAAAGATTACTAAAAGAAAATATAAGTGATTACTTGTATAATCTTGAGTAAAAGAAGACATGTAATTAACCATGGCACCAAAGGCAGAAGCCATTAAAGAAAAGATTGATAGGTTTGACTACTTACAATAAAAACTTCTATATTAATAAGAGGAAAAAGCTACTAAAACATTCAGACAAATGACACATTGGGAACATACAGTTACATGGCAAAGGAGATTAATATCTTGATCACACAGTAGACGGCTATATGTCCTAGTAGAAGATTGGGCAAAGAAAATGAAGAAGCATCTCACCAAATACTTGCAAAATTTTTAATACGCTTATTTGTAATGTCAGTGCTACTGGTTATCAACACAATACAAATTAAAAGAAACTTAGGAGATATTCCTTGTCCTCTTCTTTAAGTTATTTTCATTGTTGGCACGTCAATGGGAAAATGGGGACGCTGTACCCTGGGTGTTTGGTTTCTGCGGTGTAGTCTGCCAGCATGTGTCAAAAGCCTAATAAAATGTTTCTTCTGACTCAGTTAATCCCACTTTTAGGAATTGAGTCTAAGAAAATATTAGGATATGTGCTTCAAGTAGTTTGTTTATACTAGGATGTTATACATGTACAAGCTTATTCATAATGAAGCTTTTTGTAACTATGAAATACTTGAAAATAGCCAAATGCTAATATTATGTCGTGTATACATTTCAGTATAACATATCATACAACTGAAAAAGTAACCATATATGTAACTTATATATATGTATTAGTGTGGCAAGATTTATGCATAATATGTATTAAATCAAAAAAGCCGGTTGTAAAGTGGTATGTAAATCTCATGTAAATCTCCACAAAGCATTTGTGTATATTCATGTGCATAGAAGAAATCTTAAAAGGTAACACATAATATGAATAGCTAAGTTGTATTGAGCACTTACTGAGTTTCAGATACAGTGCTAAGGCCTTACATGTAATTCTTCATTTAATGGACCCAAGATATAAGCAGTGGGTCATGGGATTGTAAGAGATTGAGGTTGTTTTTCTTTTTTTTTTTTTTTAACTTTTCTATATTTTGTAACTTTTCTGTAATGGTCATGTATAACCTTCTGTGAGATTTTGTTGCTTAAACTTTTCGGTTTTAACTTTAATTATTGAGTCATTTGGGAAGGCTTGCATGGGCCTGTAAAAACAATTAAAGATCAAAAACCTCAGAATAAATCTTGTTGGAGCATGATCTTGGACAAGTAGTTGTGTGTCTTGTATTTTGTGCTTTCACCTGTAGACCAGAAGAGTTAAATATTGAGCACCTTTGTAAAAGGAGCTATATGTACAACAGTAGTACATGAATTGTAATATCGACTTAGACATTTTTAAAGTTTCTCCGTATTATACATGCCATCTGGAATGTAATAAAGACCAGTGGATGTTTGTGCTGCTTTTTTCAACTCAGTCCTGTGGAATTGCAGCTCAAAATTCATAGAACATGTTAAAATTTGATCTAAGTGATCTTAATTAGACTTCTTCAAAACCCATGTCATCATCCTTATCAACAGCGATTTTTGTTTTCATTTTGTGGCTACCAAATCTCAAAATTAAATGCATTCTCCTTCCCATTTTAGGTCAATTGGTGGTGTGTACTTTATGCTCTTGTGTCATGAAAACGAAGCAGATTTGGCTCTTTTCAGCTCACATGCTTCCTCTGCTAGCCCGACTCTGCCTTGTTCCTCTGGAGACAATTGTTATCATCAACAAATTTGCTATGATTTTTACTGGATTGGAAGTTCTCTATTTTCTTGGGTCTAATCTTTTAGTACCTTATAATCTTGCTAAGTCGGCATACAGAGAATTGGTTCAGGTAAGACTGACAACCACACACAGGTAGATAAAATTCTACATAAATATTAACTGTATTAAAGATTTAGTTCACTTTTATTTCATGGTCTTGGTCATGGTAACGTCTTGTTTGACGGTGTCAAAGTAGCCACTATTTTCAACCCAAGTAGGAGCATGCGAGGTTCTTCGTTATGAAGTTCCATTGAGAGGCAGTAAGAGAAGTGGTGTCTCTGGAAGCAGACAGTCGGGGTTTGTGCTCTGGTGCTGCTGTTTACTAGCTGTAACCTGGGGATAGGCACTTAAGTTTGCTTATCTGCATAGTGGAGCTAATAGCAGTTGTACTTAACTCATAGGGAGATTTAAATGAGTTCAGTGCCAGGCAAACCATGTTTTTAGTATGTGTTAACTATTCTAATGAAGACAAATATAATACAGAATTAAATACCCACAGGTTAAATCTGGTTTTACCCCCCTGATTATAGTCGTATCGTGACTGCAGCTTTATCCCCCGTTTGCCTAATTTTTTTAAACTGAGAAGTTAAAATAGTTCTGGTCGATAATATGATGGATTGCATTTACATATAGTAATTGAACTGATTTTGCCAATATAATGTGCTTCTGTCTCCTACTTTTTTCAGACTTTGCTCTAAAACAAATTATTCCCAGACACAAACAATAGATATTCAGGAGATAAATATTTCCCTTTGATTTAATTGATAAGTTGCAGTATACTATATAAATAGAGCTTAAAACTGACATTGGTATGAAGAGTTGTTGAAATGGGCCTTCCCTCCTACCTCTTGACTATGTGTATATGACCCTACGGTCCAGGAAGCCCTCAGATTGACCAAACTGATAACTCCTAAGTGAAGCAGGGTTTTTCGTTGTTGTGGCCCCAGGGGCAGATTTCCCAGAAAAATTTTCCTAAGCTCTTGGCCTTAGCCTAATTCTACCTTCTTTCTTCATCTTACACAATGCTGAGCAATTCCTGAAAGTAGATCTTCCAAAGAAGAGGTTATTTTCTGTCTTCCTGAAGAGCTGCTTCCAGGGGGAAGGGTTGTGGTTGTACTCAGAGAAAGAATGACAAGTTTAATTTTTTGCATTTTTTCTTTGAATTCAATTTGGTGAGCCATCCTAGTTTGTAAGAAACAGTAGATATTGAGTAAGTACGATGGGATACTAACTTTATTTAATCACCATAAGACAAAGCCTCCAATTTTCAATGTCATGTTTATTACTCTCTTGGTTGCCATAAGATTCATGCATCACTAGGTGTCGTAGTTGAAAATAAATTATAGGTTATGAAATTCATGACCTGGAAAGAATTCGATAGGCAAGAAATGAAAACTGGCAGGTTTTTTAGCGATCTGTTTCTTGAATAGAAAGGAGGAAAAGTGCTCTACCTCTCAATGATCAGTTTGCTGCTAATAATACTTCTGTAACTAGTTGGACAATTTCCTTTTACCCCCAGTATTTTCTAGTTGGGGGAAGAGGTTAATCTTGACTAGATTTTAGAAAAAAAGCATTTGATTTACAGATGAAAATAATTTAAAATAACCTGCAAGTCAGTGTATCTCAACTTAATATTTAAAGATCTTTACCTACCAAGAAAGAGATACTGATTAGAAACCAGAGGAACCTGCAAGCCTATATCTTTTAATTTAAGATCTTTATAGTTTATTACAACATTCAGGTATCACATTGAGCGTTCTAGCAAGATTGCTTAGGTTAGAGCATGTAGCCCGCCTGGAGGGACCCGGTGGGGTTACCAGCATCTGGTTCCTGGCTTAGTAACTCCAGAAATGTGGTTACATCCGTGTTCTCAGATTATGAGACTCATTTGCATGAGAGATTGCTTTATTAAACTGGAAATCTAATTTACTGACTTATGGTAGATCAATAAAGTTTTTAGGTGTACCTTTCTATCCCGGTGTCAGTGTACTTGGCAAACCAAACTGAGAAATGTTGCTTGATAAATACACCATGGAAGCAAGGGGAGTTGATTTGTCTGGGGGAAAACTTGCTAACTATCTTTGCTTTACAGTAGAGTAATCTTCTCCAGTGATTATTCTGTCTCCCATCAAACTATTTCTCATCTATGACATAAATAAACCCTGAAAAATTCTTCCTTTTACATTTCATTTTTTCCTAGTCCCTCAAGAGATAATACTGCATCATTCATGCTAGTCCTGATCATTTTGATTAGATATGAGTCAGTTTACCAAGTCTCCTGGTACTGCCTTTGATGTAATTTTACTCTGCATGTGACTTTATTGTGACTTCATCCCTGAACTATTAGGGCAGTTTACTGTTGCTATTTGATGAGTGTGTGTCAAGCGTTAATAATGCAAAATCAGTAAGTTTTTAAAAACATGCTGTCTACTGTATATAGGTAGCTTTGACGGAATTTAGCTGAAACAGTCTTTTAATAAAAGCAATTCAGTTTTTAAGGACTTTAGATTAAACTGTTATGTTCAAAAGTGTTTATTGAAGTTATGCAAGATGTTTTCCTATCTTATTTTCTTATTCAGGTAGTGGAGGTATACGGCCTTCTAGCCTTGGGAATGTCCCTGTGGAACCAACTGGTGGTCCCTGTACTTTTCATGGTTTTCTGGCTTGTCCTGTTTGCTCTTCAGATTTACTCCTATTTCAGCACTAGAGATCAGCCTGCGTCACGTGAGAGGCTTCTTTTCCTTTTCCTGACAAGGTAATTAGTAAGAGCGTATGATACTACATCTAACCTTAGGAAGAGAAAAAACTTGGATCTAGGAGTAGTAAGTTTTGCAGATTAACTTCTGTCAGTCATGTTATAGTACTTCATATTTAATTAAGATAGGATTTTCATTCAGTGGCTGCCTTGGTCTGGCAACGCAGGGAGGTGCTAATATGTGGTCTACTTGATTGCACTATGGACCAAAGTGCGGCAAATGATTTGTGAGACGATACATACATAACACATTGTAAAAATAGTTTTTCAATTTCAAGTTAAATTATTGGGTCAATAAAAGAAAAATATGTCACTAAAAATATCTATTATTTATTGAGTATTTATGTGCCAGCCACACTACTACACACTTTTCCTCATATTTAATCTTTACAGCAATCCTGAGAGATAGGTGCCTTTATTATCATTACCGTTTTATGGCTGAGGAAACTACCAAGAGTAACTTGCCCAGGTGATACTGCTAAGAAAAGCAGCGCTTACACTTAAACCCCAACTGAGTTCAAACCCTGTGACTTACCTGTGTGCTTTCACTATGCCCTGTTATTTTGAATGTTTTGCATCAGTATTGAGATAGAGTCAAATATTTGGTGAAATGAGTGTATCATAGTACTTTACTGTTTAACCCAAAGGGCTTCTAAGACTTGGTTTTTTTTTTTTTTTTAATTTTATTTTATTAAATTTATTGGGGTGACAATTGTTAGTAAAATTACATAGATTTCAGGTGTACAATTCTGTATTACATCATCTATAAATCCCATTGTGTGTTCATAACCCAGAGTCAGTTCTCCTTCCATCACCATATATTCGATCCTCCTTGCCCTCATCTCCCACCCCCCACCCCCACCCCCCTTACCCTCTGGCAACCACTAAACTATTGTAAGACTTGGTTTTTAAGGTTTAGTTTAAAAGAAAAATATCTTAAGTCATTAGAGTCCTTTTTCCACTTCAATGTCTTTGCTATGAGCTTGTGCTAGATCCACATTTGTCATTTTTCCACTCTGAATATGAATCTCAAGCCCTCAGAATCTAGCACATGGGTATACATTGTCATTCCCTGGCCCAATGACACTTTAAAAGGCAAGAATGAAACTCTGTACTCTTGGAAGGTAAATATAGGTAAGTGGACAAAAGTCTTGAGTTTTGCTTAAAGGAACCATTGTTTCTCAGCAGTCCAAAATGATGGAACACTGCTCGCTGAGTGGTATAGGGAGTGACAAGTTTAAGGCAAATTTATGGTCCTTAAGGAGCATGTTATTTGTTTAAGATTGGAAATGTTATGCAAAGTTCAATATCAATAAAAATGTCATGTGACAATACCTATTTTAACAAAAAAAAGGAGGATAAACTTATTGGTACCGAGTCAGATTTTGTACTTTCTGAAAGTATCACTTTTAATTATTAAGTAGCGTCTATACACATGCAATACATTGATATCAGATACATTTCAATGGCCAATTTATTAAGTTTCACTGCTATTTACTTTTATGTAAATGTTACAGTGGAGGTTTTATGCAGAATTTTTAAATCCAAAAAGTAATTAAAAGAGAAAGAGATGAAATCCTGTGATGAGGTAATAACCTAAGTGTGGGATTGGGGTTGGTTGTGTTTTAAACCAGATTTGTTACCAGCGTTATAAAGCACAGTTAATGAGCTGTGAATGAATTTGGACTTGTTTACAACCTAAGAAATAATATTGAGACTTTTAGATGAAGCTTAGATATCTTGCCAAACTAATTTTTTTCTCTATTCCTTTTTTATGCATAGGATAGATTGCCCCTTCTTAAAATAAGAATGCTTTAATGTGAGTTTTAATATAGAAGTTCCCATATGGTTCTTTGGTTAACTTACATCTTTGTAAGTGTTCTTTGACTTCTTGATGCTCTCCTGTGCCGGGTTATATTTGTGTGTTGCCTTGCCAAAGAACAATTTATTTACAGAACGGAGGATTGCAAGTTTACCAGAATACCCAGACTAAACAAACGAACAAAAAGCGCACACAAACTGAGAAACAGAAAGAAAGTTCTTTTGCAGCTATAAAACAGAAACTAAAATCAGTAAATTATTTCATTGAAGCGAGACAGGAAGAAAAATTTTATAAATTTTCCAAACTCTTTTACTTCCCTAAAGCTGGGTTGAAACCTTTTGTTTTCTTTAGTATGCTCTCTTTTGAAAAATAGTACCATATTCTCTGCTAAAGTAAGAGAAAAAGAATGTGCTCCTTTTGAAATGTAATTAAATTATGCTGTTTGGGTGTAAAAGATTTCTCTGAATATGTAGACAAGAATATTATGGACTTTCAGTAAAATTTTTAGGTATTTCCCAATGAGAGTGAAGTAAAATTTTTAATATTATTTTCAACCATGATTTTCCTATTTTTAAATTACTGGACAATTTATTTAAACATATTATGGTTTCTCTGAGAAAAAGGTCAGACATTTTAGAAATTAGATTTGTAAGAAAGCCATAAAATTACTTATTCTTTTAGCTATCAACCGTGATCGATAGATATTTTGGTTTCTAACAGAAAACCAGACATTTTTTCTCATCATAATGTACATTTGTCTCCATAAAATTAGATATTTTCACATATTTCACATAAAAACTAACTTATAGGCAGTTGAGTAGGAAGGATGATTGTAGCAGGAGCATTGAGCTCCTCACACAGCGAAGGGCAGGCACTGATGCGCCTGAATGAATTCCTCATCCAGACAAATGATATTTTTCACTGAGATTCTCAAACTTAAGATACAGTGGTTTGAACGTTTCTTAGATACTGTGTGAATGCTAAATCCAAACTATTGGTACATAGTATTATATATATTTGCAAAATGCTTGTTAGTAAGTTAATATCTAATATGTTCAGTGAAGGTATTGAGTGTAATTCCATAAAATAAGAAAGAAAGTATTTCTAACCTTTAGTATAAGATCTTGGAGTTCTCCTTATAAGTGGTATTCATAGCAAACTTTTATGTTGAATATCAATATTAAAATTATTTTTAAATGATCTTGGGCTATATTCTTGGACATCCTTTTGAAATAACCTAGAATAAAATGCATTTATCTGAACCTAAATTAAATTAATTTTAAAGCATCAGCAATATGGAAGATGCTACTGTAGCGAGAGGAGGTGGGGGGGCTGCAAAGTCATCATAGGCCCTGCCTGGTAGCAGCTTGGTCACATAGGCAATTTCAGCAAGTTACCACATTAGCAATACAGCCTGGACAATTTGAACAGCCAGCATATTTCAGAAGGAACAATGGACACCTACACATTTCTTTTGAATATTATCATCATGTTAATTATATGTTTCTTAAGGTTTGCACAAGATATAAACCCTTAAGAGTGTTAAGGAGATAGATGATGCGTTTGAAGGAGATGCTGAATAAAAGTAAAGAGGACTTTGTTCCAGATATGGTGCTGTGTACTGAATATTTATGCCAAAGGGCTAGAAAAATGTAGGTGAGGATAACAATAAGAAGAATGGATTTAAAAATTAGAGTGGTTAGGAGATTTCATCTCAAATTTTGGTTCGGGTATTTTAATTAATGGGGATTGGATCAAGTTTGGTGATTATTTGAAAACTTCATATGTTTCTATTCCAAGTAAAACATTTTTATCTGTCAACATTTCTGCCTTTTTTTCTAGTATTGCTGAATGCTGCAGCACTCCTTACTCTCTTTTGGGTTTGGTCTTCACGGTTTCTTTCGTTGCCTTGGGTGTTCTGACACTCTGCAAGTTTTACTTGCAAGGTTATCGAGCTTTCATGAATGATCCTGCCATGAATCGGTAAGTTCTTTACTCTGAAGATCTCTAGAAACTTCAATCTTATATATAACTTGAAGTAATGATAAATTTTTTTGTTGATGAATTTTAGAGGAAATGGAATTTTGTGGAGTTTTGTTTTTTGTTTTTGTTCTTATTTTTTTGAACGGTTGCAACATTGGGATTAAAATACTATGAAAAAAATTAAATTCCCATGTATAAAAGATGTATTTTTATTCTATGTCACATAATTGCATATTGGACATTTTCTTTTCCTAGATTTATTTAAGAGATTTCTTGATAGCTTTTTTCCCCCCATTTGAAGTTCCCTATTGAAATCAGATTTCTGTATTTGATACTTCCTTACGTATAAAATCGAAGTTTCAAAGGATGCATTAATGGGAATGCAGAATAATCTAGTGGTTATTAAATCATTAAGATCAGGTATTGGGAAACCCTACTTGTAGAACATGTCATGATTTCTGTTATTTTAATATAGGAGTTTCATTTATATAACCTCTTCTTAAAGTGTTTAAATTTTATGAAATATTTTAGAATTAGTAGATGGTGAATACTTTGTAAATTGGGGAAATTTTTTTTTGGGGGGGTGTAAATTAGGTTTTCTTTATGACAAAATTTTAAAAAACCTGTGCTCCATAATCTTCCTGCCAGTCCCAGCCAACACCCTTGTAATAGAAAAAAGGGGGGGGGGGCGGGGGCAAGAAAGAAAAATAATTCATATATAAGTTCACAAAATTCATACTACTTACAAAGTACAAAATTAAAAGTGACAACTTCCTCCCCCTACTTCCCATTTCCTTTTCCCAAAGGTAACAGCTATAGATGGTTATTTAAATCTTTTTTTATATTCTCCCACTGTTCCCATGTTAAAAACTTTATCAATTACAGTTGACAGACAATATTATATTAGTTTCAGGTGTACAACATAGTAATTAGATGTTTATATAGTTTAGGAAGTCGATCACCCTGGCAAGTCTAGCACTCATCTGACAACATACATAGTTATTATAATATTATTTTTACATCCCTGTGATTATTTTAGTTTCTTATAGGGAAAAAAAGCATATATATTTACTTTTTGGTTCATTTCTGCATGCTTTACATACTGTTGTGCACCTTATTTTTTCACTTAATGTATTTCGATAGTTTTTTGTTGTTTTTTAATGTCAACACATACAGGTACATCTCATTCTTTTTGATGAAAGCATAGTATTCCAAAATATGGGTTTATCTCTTTGTTGTCTTTTTGCTGTTAAAAAAGAATGCTGTTATGAGTATCTTTATATATCTCTGTCTCTCTTTTTAAACCCTTAATTAGGAAAATTTCAGACTACGTTGAGAGACTAGTTAAATGAACCCCCGTGTGCCTGTCACCTATCTCCAATAATTGGGCCAGTCTCGTGTCATGTGTACCCCTATCAACCCCACCGACACTGCCCCCTCCTCCATAACCCTGGCTGCATTTGTTCAGAGCAAATCCCAGTTACAATATCATTTTACCCATAAATATTTCAGTCTGTAAATCTTTTGAGAAAACATAACTAAAATAGAATGTTTACTCCTAGTAACAGACAAATTCCTTGACATCAAATACCCAGTTGGTGTTCACATTTCCCTAATTATCTGCATTTTTGAAAACACTTTGTTTGCTCAGTTCAAGATCCAAGTAAGGCCCATATTGCAATTGGTTGACACGTCTCTTAAGTCTCTCTTTTAATATTTGTTGAAGATACCGGCTTGTCCTTTCGTTTTTAAGAGCGTGGATGTTGCTGACTGTGTCCCCATAGAACACGTTTCATCATTCACTACGTTTTCTCTGATTCCTATATCTTAACTTGGGCAGTGCATCCATAGGGTAAATTATCATCAGTAAGTTTATTGCCTTGAAGGGTATATATACTTTAAATTTATTAGCAAATTTTTCTCCATAAAGGTTTTACCTGTTTATATCTCAACATTAGTCTGCCCATTTTTTCTCACATTCCTTGTCAGTACTCAGGTCAGCAAACTTTGAAATATTTGCTAATTTGTAGTTTTGAAAAGTATACCTATCCTTTGCTCATTTCTCACTCATTTGTGAGAGTTCTTTATAAATCAAGTCAATAGGATAAAAGGTCGTAGGGCTTTGTATATTGTTTCCATATGGAAATTGAATTTAAAAAAAAATTTTATTTGTATCCTCTGGTTTTTATGGACTTTATGTCTTTTGGATCTTATGGTCTGCTTAAAGAGACCTTTCCTACTTCAAGATTATGAAGACGTTCACCTATGATTTTATCTTTTGTAATTGTAATATAGCTCATGATGTAAATATGTATAATGCAGTGGCTAGCTAAGAATGGTAGAAGTATCCGTATGTGGCTCATTAGCAAAGGCTCGTTAGAACACTTGTTTATCTTTAGAAGTTGCTTGTTTCCTCCTCGTTGTATGCTAAAATAATAACTATTATATTTTGCATATGTAGTGCTATATTACAACTGTATATATAGTATTGCATTGATGTTATATGATAAGTTAATATTCTGATCAGGTATTTTTCATCTAAAGTTCACAAATATGTAACAACAGTCTAAGCATTTAGATTATTTTCTGTTGGAATTAAATGAGATTCTGATTATTGTTTGTTGGTTTTTCTGAAAACGTATGCTTTTTAGGGGCATGACAGAAGGAGTTACGCTGTTAATCCTGGCCGTGCAGACTGGTCTGATAGAGCTCCAGGTTGTTCACCGAGCATTCCTGCTCAGTATTATCCTCTTCATTGTGGTGGCTTCTATCCTACAGTCTATGTTAGAGATTGCAGATCCTATTGTTTTGGCGCTGGGAGCCTCGAGAGACAAGTAAGAAACTTTCTAAAAGAAATTTGTGTAATATTCTTTACATGAATTTGTTGTCTGAAGATTTAGATAATGCTTAGAGGCAAAAAATGGATGAATAATTGGTATTATGTTTTACTTTTCTGTTTTTCCTCTCTCAAGATTCCTACACTTAGAAGTCACATCCAATGCCATGTAGTTACAAATCAACTTCTTCAGAGAAATTTAATACATTTTAAAATTAAGAATGCAGAGCTTAAAATTTAATCCAGTAAATATAGCAAATAATATATAATTTTATTCTGTGTGATGCTAACGGAGAGAAAGCATTGAGAGAAATGTAAATGAAAGAAAAAAATAAAGACTGTCAGGCAGTTGTAAAGATAGACAGCTCGGATAGCCTTTTAGACAGTTGCAACTTACTAAGGTTAGAATAGGGATTCTTTACACCTTATGGTACCAGATAAAATTTATAGCTGGATTTATGTTCATCTCATATTATAGAAATTTTCTTAAGGAAAAACTCCAACTATTACTTAGTTCTTTAAAATACTATTTTGGCTTATTGTAGTTTATATAAGGATATTCAATAAGGAATTGCTTCATATTCAGTGCCACTGTTTTTTTCCAGCATCTACCTACACTCTGATTATTGATTATTTGAAATACCTGCATTAATTGCTTCATTGGTCGTGTTTCATGAGGAGCGGACAGTCTTTTGGGAGATAGAATTTTGACAGCAGATTTTAAAAACATTTCAAATCAACATTTTAATTATAGTTCATCAGATTTATCTTTTTATCCCCAGATAAGAAACACTTCCAAGGTTCTTAGAAGCATTTACGATGTTGAACTCAATGGTGAACTCACTTAGTAGTCACTTAAATTGGATTGTTTTTGATTTAAGTACAATTACTATTTTGTCATCTCTAGCACTATCCTTTAGTATTAATAATTATTGTAATCAGCTTAGCATATATTAATAAGATTAATATAATACTATAGAAAGTTTGGAAAAGAAAGAAAAAATACAAAATTCCATGGCCATAAGATTTTTATTGAATTTTAACTGCCTAAATAAGGATGTTATGTATATATATGTTTGTGTGTATGTAATACAAAAATTAGACATAAATTTAAAACTGTATATAATGTGTGTACTTTTCTGTGTATGTGTATAAATGTGTGTGTATGTAAATACATACCTACTTCATATAAATAGGTAGCTTAATTTTGAAAAATACATTTAAAGTTTTAAGGTAAATTGCCCTATTGAAGAAAATGATTTAAAATTTATCACCTAACATAGTATAACTACTGTCACAGTAATTCCTTCCTGCCTGCCTTTCTTTAAAAAAATAAAGTTTTGGATCTCAAAGCAGAGCTGACAGGTTTACGTTTGTTCCTTAACTTCTGATAATAAAAATGTTTGGCAAGAAGTAATGTGAAACACTTTCCAAAAGTGCCTGGCTTTAATTTTTACCATAATGATAATTCACTTCCTTCTCTGAATTACCAATTATAGAGAGTCCCACACAGTGTAGCACTTAACTTCGTGTGGTTATATTTCCTTCCTCCTCTTTTTTTTTCTTGAGATGCTTTGCATAGATTTGAGAACATATTACAGATGCTGATATTTAATTAAAACAGCTTAATTTTGTTGCAGCCATGAGCTTTAAACTATTTTGATTGAAACCCACATTTCCTCATAATTATTTTTAAATAATCTGTGCATGTTTTATAGGAAATCATTAAATAATAATTTTAAGTCTCTCTGTTCTGTTTACATAGATTGTAATTTTGTTTGTAAGAGTGGGGAAAGCTGTTTGGGGCTCATGCTGATTTCTTTCTAGATCATTGTGTTAAAAAATTACTCCAACTTTGGCTTTTATTTACCCAGGAAATGGAAGTCTCTATTTTTTTCTTTTTTTAATCCTCAGTGGAGGTAATAAGGTCCTACATTATCTATTTGCTTATAAATTGGTTACATAAGGTAAATAGTTCTATAAGTAAACTTGTAAAGGGGAAATCACCCCTTTATTGCACACAAAGATTTTTCAAAGCTCTGTTTAAGGCACTTGTTGGGGAGGGCTTTTGTATATTTATTTATCTTTTAGAAGTTGGTATACAATCTGTCTTAAATTGGGGTACATTTAAGGAATGATCTATTAGAATATTACAATGTATGAAGAGGTAAACAAAAGAAAAAATTATGTTCCTTCTCTTTTTGCCATATCTAGGGGTCTCCTCCAGTGTGTGTATTCCACTATTGACAAGTAGGGTTCAAGTGGAATCAGAAACTGAAATCTAAGTCATCTTTTGATTTGTTGCATGTCTTAAAAGAATAAAGTTAGACATGTAACTATTGCCCTGTGAAATAACCATGATAACTTTTGTCCTGCTTACATCATAGGGCTTTGCACTTGGGTGGATAGATAAGCAAAGGTAGTGAAAGATGGAAACTAATTTGAAGAATACCAAGCAGAAATAAATTTCCAAGTTTTATTTGGCATTTACTTCAAATGAGCCTTTGTACTTAGGATCTGGCCTATATAAAGGAGTCATTCTTTTTTCAAGGAGTTCAAATTTGGGTGATAAGACTTTTATGTGTGTGTCAGATATATACATACATATATATAATATATGTGATACATAACGTATGCATACAATATATAATATTTAAAATACATATTTATAAATATCTATATAATTGAAATAATATTGCAATTTGGTGTATGATAGGTTGGTACAGGCGTTAAGAATTCTGAGAGGGTAGGTGATTCCTTGAGAAAGGGTTTATAGTACCTGTATAAATATACTTGTTTACTTGAGCTAGCTTAAAGGGTTTAGAGAAAGAGAGTGGAGTGGAGTGGAGGCTTGTTTTTTTCTGGGAGGACAGTTAATTAACTAACCATACTTGCTTATAGTGAGGAACAGATGTTGACAAGTTTGGACCAAAACATTGGGAGTGGAGGTCCTTAGATCCCAGGCCAGGAAGTTTAGAGAAGGTGTTGACAATTTTACACTAGTGGAGCTTTTGGAAGGTTGATCTGGCTGGCAGTGTCCAGGATAGATCAAGGGCTGGGAGAGGAGGACTAGCTAGTGGTTCTTACAGCGCCGTGGTTCATAGTGTTTCCCCAACCTCAGCTGACGTGAGGATGAATATACCTGCTCATCAGAGAGCATTCCTCCTGGTGATGCTGCACTCACGGGAGGAGAGATTTGCATCACAGGCTGGAGTGGATGGGGAGAGGATGGCATGTGACTTAAGAACACAAATTACTGTTAAAATTGTTAAGGTTTAATGCTACAAAAGGCTGAACACACTTTGAAAGCACTTGGACTGGGAATGAAACTGAAAGCAAACTATTGAGAAACAAAAGAATTGATGGTATTTGGCAGTTGACTAAATGTAGAGACTAAGAGAAAAAGATTGAGTCAGATGGCTTTGAAGGACCAAGCCTATGATATGACTTGCCCTGAAGTCTAGCACAGTGACTGGCGTGGAGAAGGGTGCTCAGTACAGTATTTGTGACATTTAAGCATGGCACAGGACCTGTTAGTTGCTAATGTAATTGTGCTACTAGGTGACAGGCACTCTAAAAGAATACTTTGCTTTCTCTAGGAGTTTATGGAAACACTTCCGTGCTGTGAGCCTTTGTTTATTTTTGCTGATATTCCCTGCATATATGGCCTATATGATTTGCCAGTTTTTCCACATGGATTTTTGGCTGCTTATCATTATTTCGAGCAGCATTCTCACCTCTCTTCAGGTAAGCCTTGAAGGGTTAATGAACTTTATATAATAACTGACTTTCTAATTTTTCCTCCTAGAAAAGGAGTTAAACTCTTTCAAGATTAATGATTATAAGTGGCCTATTTAGGTGTGCTTCCCACTCTCTTTACTAGAATACGTTACATTTATTTGAGCATAGGAGTCAGAAAGGAGGTTGTTAAAATACTAGACCTGTCTATGTCCCTCTTTTATTTTTTATCAAGATAATTAAACTTTGCAGTTTCTTCTTTTCAGAATGGTATGATACAGACATGTTATGTAAGTAACTGTAAAAGATTTTACAGCTCATTTGGAGCACAATTTTTTAGTATATACCCACTCAGAAATATCCACGGGTTTGTGATTGTGTGTGTGTGCGTGTGTGTGTGTGTGTGTGTGTAGGTGTGTAGGTGTATACACATACACACATATATATAACATGTTTGTATATTACAGACCCGATACATACTACACACACACACACACACACACACAAATACACCCCATATTGACCTGGAAATGAATCTTATTGAAACTTGAAGATGGATCTTTGCGGCCTGATTAGTAAGAAGTGAAAATAAATATAGCACTGGCAATAAAGATTTATTCATTGTTTCTTATAGAAGTAAAGGTTCCTTTAAGTTGAGGAACAAGTATGACTACAGAATTAGGAAAAGTCAGATAGAATTTTGATGGGTTTTGGCAACCTAGGGAGTAAGGGGAAGGGATGAGTCAGAGAAAACTAATTACTAATCAGAATCTTTTAGGGAAGTTATGTCTCAAGGTATGGCTTCCTGGTTTCTAATACCTGGATTACTGAGATCACCCCCCATTTTAATTGCATCATTGTCTCCTCTACATACTAACGTGGCATCCTATATGTATTAGCAGTGTGTTATTGTTTAAAGTCTATGAAACATGTTTCTTAGTGATCATATTGTTTTAATATACTTTTTTTTTTTTTTGACAGGTTCTGGGAACACTTTTTATTTATGTCTTATTTATGGTTGAGGAATTCAGAAAGGAGCCGGTGGAAAACATGGATGATGTCATCTACTATGTGAATGGCACTTACCGCCTGCTCGAGTTTCTTGTGGCCCTCTGCGTGGTGGCCTATGGCGTCTCTGAGACCATCTTTGGAGAATGGACAGTGATGGGCTCCATGATCATCTTCATCCATTCCTACTATAATGTGTGGCTTCGGGCCCAGCTGGGGTGGAAGAGCTTCCTTCTCCGCAGGGATGCTGTGAATAAGATTAAGTCGTTACCCCTCGCTACGAAAGAGCAGCTTGAGAAACACAATGATATCTGTGCCATCTGTTATCAGGTAACTGGCACAGTAAGAAGCCATTTGGGTGGGGCTCATGCGATGTATCCCTTGGGGCTTTAACCATATTAACTGGGTTCACGTTAAATTTCCAGGCAGAATTACCCCCTGGGTGCAAAGAAAGTGGGCCTCAGAAACTATGAGACCTGATAGAAGAATTTCCATTTTATTTCTAAATTAAGTTTTTAACTTAGTCCCTCAAATTCTAATTGATTGTTATTTTCAACATTGCTCACCCATAAACAAAGGAAAAACAGGTCAGGTGTACTTTATATTTTACTCCTGAATAAATTTGCACACACATACATATGTACTATCAAATATATACTATCAATCAGGAGTCAGCAACTTCTGAAAAGTGGTGTGCCAAGATTCTGACTCTTCCTTCTGGTATTCCCAAGGTGGGGAAGAAGTATTCATTTACTTTATGTAGGTGGAGAGAGTACATGCCCACTTGTGGGTAGATGGATATCTGAGGTGGGTACAAGCCTCTGTGTGGGGTGGGGTGCAGGCAGGTATGGTAGAGGCAACCAGTTGGTGGACCATTGCAGTTGGGCTAATGGCATCTTTGGCATATGTGCCATATATAGCTGATGGTTGCCTTTTATTAAAAATTGAAAGGTGGTATTTAAACCAGCTTCAAAATATAACAACAAAAAATAGGTTGAGAGTTTAGTCACCAGTCACCTGTGCAAGAGGAAGGTTGAGTAGCAGCTTGTACAGCTAAGCTGTGCTGTTGGAAGCGTGGACAGAAATGACGGCAACAGCAGAACTTGTTCCTTTAAAATCTCTCTTGGAGTGAGGGCTGGTGGAATAAAACTATAGATGGTGGCAGTGAGTTTACAGCGGGTATTCTTTCTCCAGGGCTGCTTTACATTTTACATAGGGTGTGCATGTACTTGTGTGTTTAGGACCATCTAAAATCAGCATTTTTTTCTAAGAGTAGATTGCAACTACAACTTTTTATTGTTACTAGAACATACTTTTGGGTACTAGCAGAATAATGTTTTCCAGGTTGGTTTTGTAAATGAGGGGACTGAGGCATAATGTAGATTCCCCCAAGTTAAGGGGTCATCATTTTAATCCTGCCTCCTTGGTGCTCGGTACCTCGTTGTACGCGGGTGCAAAGCACAGCAAAGACAGATTCATGGCACATCAGCGTCATCACGTATGTCTTAGTCTGTCTCCGGGATTGAAGAGTCCTTTTTTGTATTTCCTGTTGTCACATCACTTTTTTTGAGGTGCTCGAACTACCTGCTAATACCACACAAAAAAATGAAAGTCAAAATGCTTAAGTTCCCAGCTGGCTGCTTTTCCTTGGATGGCTTTCTGCTTAAAAGTTGACTCCCAGGTGTTACCAGCTCTTGGCAAGGAATTTCTGTGATAGCCACAACTCCTTGTTTTGGGACTTTAAACAAAACTAATGGTCGAGTCACCAAATGTATGTTCTTAAATTTAAACTTCATGTCCTCAGCCGTCCCTCCCCAAATATATCTTCAGCACGAATATTAATGCAAAGCATACCACCTCATGTTCCAGTGGTTATTGAAATCGAGTGTGAGCTTTGCACAGTGGCAGCATCGTAGCCAATGAGGTTTACCCGAGGCGCGATTATTGCTAATTGAAATCGAGTGTGTATAAAAGTCACGGGTGGTTTGCTGTAAGTGTAGATGTTGCTGTCTTCAGCTTCCTGGTTCCGTAGGTCTGGGTGGCCCAAGAATATGCGCGATCCCAAACCCTGCAGGTGATTCCGATGCAAGCTGAGAAACGCTGGCTTATACAGACCGTGTCTTGTAAATCGGATGTGTGCCTGGTCCCTAATGAATTTCCACTTCCTTGCCAATACCCTGGTGGTACGTGGCTGATTTTGTGTCCTTGCTGATAAGCTCATCATGGAATAATCTTCAACTGTTGAAGCATAGCTGGAAAAGTCCTGTCTTCATTGCATTTTCTGAGGTTCTCATGTACTCGAGCCATCCTGATGGAGACCCAGAAATCATACTCTGCAGTTGTGTAACCCTCATGTGGCATAAAAAGCGGAACCCGTTAAGAAGGTGGTTTCTTCCTCGAATTAGTCAGTGGTTCTTGCATTATTTGTATAAAGGGGTCTCTGATGACAAGAGCAATAATACTAAAATATAAAATGAGTTTCATTCCAAGATCTGTATTACAAATTTTCTATGAGTAATTTGTGGGAAAGAAAGGTTACAGCTATTACTTTTGGGGGTAGCAGCAAAGATTTTAGATAATAGACACTTAGGAGGTATCTTCTTTTCCTCCCTTTTAGGACATGAAATCTGCTGTGATCACGCCTTGCAGTCATTTCTTCCACGCAGGCTGTCTCAAGAAATGGCTGTATGTCCAGGAGACCTGCCCTCTGTGCCACTGCCACCTCAAAAACTCCTCCCAGCTTCCAGGGTTAGGGACAGAGCCGGTTCCACAGCCTCATGCTGGAGCTGAGCAAAACATCGCACTTCAGGAAGGTACTGAACCCCCAGCTCAAGAGCGTCCTCGAGGGACTGGGATGCAAGACGGTTCTAGGGACAATAATGAGTGCACTGCCAGCAGATCAGATAGCCAGGAAGGGACTTGTGAGCCCAAGGAGTATCCTTCTAGTGCAAAAGGCGGAGCATGTCCTGTTGAGGTCAGCCCAGAAGAAAAGCAGCAGGAGTAACGCTGTGGAACTCTGGAGGGACGTTCACTCCCAATGGACTTTGCGCTCAGATTTGAGGAATGAAGTAGGTAGGAAGTGATTAGGGAGGAAACTTGACATTCCATGGATCTAATCCAGCAGTACTGTCAGTGGAGACCACCTGCTTTCATGCCCTTGACATTGTGGGAGAAATTTTGCAATGTATGCTAATCAAAATGTATTTATATATCCTATGCTGATGTTCCGTAGAGGTTTGCCAAGGAAATTCAACCTCAACAACTTCAGAACTGCCCCTGATCTGTAAGGGATAAGTAAAATCAGACTTGAGTGTCTGAAAGGGGCTAAAGAAAGGAGGGTAAAGAGCATAAGGACAACATGGGAAGAAGCAGGCAGAGGTGGAACTGACGTTTCGCTTCTGTGGGACAGGAGCCTTCTTGTCACAGAGTATGAGTAGTGACCCACCCCTTTTTCCACCCATTTCCCTCAGTTAATGGGAACTCATTCGGTGATTATTGAGTTTTGTACAGCACTGATGGAAATCAAAGATGTCAAAGGGTTGATTGTATTCCGAAATTGAAGCACGCTCATACTTGGTGTGTGCTTTAGGGGAGGGGTGGGTGGGCACTTGGGCCTTGCGGGTGCATTCATGTAATCTGAGACTCCTGAATTTTCTGATGGAGTCCTCAATATTTTGATGTATATGAGATTTTTGTTAATATTTGTATACTGTGTTGGCTGTGTGAAGCAAACTAAAACTCTAATGAACACTTTGGAGTCCACATTAGTGTGGGAGGCCAAAGTGGGAAGGGCTTTAGGGCGCTGATAAAGGCCTGACGTGTACTTTTCAATCCTGTGTAATGTTTAATTCTTGCAACTGAATCAAAACAGTGTTAAATTATGGCAATATTTGCACTTTGGGAATGAGTACATAACTGTATGATCACACTCTGCAAATGCCACTTTTAAAGCTGTTAATAGACTTTGCACCTTTTCTTTGACAAGGATGTGTCATATTTAAATTTTTACATTCATCATGGCTATAGGTAGAACTGGGGGGGAATGTAATTTTTTTATGGGAATTTTGATATGAAAAGAAACTAGTCATTTATTTATACAATAGGCTTGGCTCCAAAAGTGTTTTTCAGACTTGGTATTATTCCTAATGTGGGATGTGACTTTATTTTATTTTTAGTAGCAAATTTGGATGTAGACTGACAGACATAGCTGAATGTCTTAATAAATTTAAATTTGAAGATAACTGTTTTCTTCCTGTGATTATTATTGTTATAAAGTGTTTTGTTGAAATTCTACTCTTAGGAGGTTTTTTTTTTATCCAGCTGGGCTTCTTATATTTTGGTCCCTGTCAAAAATGCCCTGTAGATGGCAAAACATTTTGATTGGAAAGGGCCAATCCTGTGAAGTCTTCTGCACCAGTGGCAACTGACCTAGCTCTGCCTCAGAATCGTCTGGGAAGCTTTTTAAAAAATTACACTATTTTGAACCCCACTTCAGACCTACTGAATCAGCTGTTGGGGGATGCCTGAGAGCGTGCATTTCAGAGCTTCTGGGGTGATTTTACCCAACGGAACTGACACCAGCACAATTTTACATTTAGAAAAGAAATGGCTCGAGTAGAATTTCTCCCCAGGTAGAGCTGGAAGTTTCCCACCATCCTTGTGAGTCAGATTAGGCAGAAAACAGAGCAGATGGCTCCCTCTAGTGGTAGTCAGGCTGTTCACAGACCTAGCTGTGATCTCTGATTTAACAAACGTATTTTCAGCCTTTGTGTAAAAGGTACATGTTCGAATAGTAAACTTTTAGGTGCCTTTTTTGAAGGCGTAAAACTGCAGACAAAGTGGCATAAAATTGCAGATAAAGTGAAATCATTTATGGCATGGTGAACTTGGCCAACCTTTAGTATTGTTTATACTTCTGACCAAAGAACTCTCATATAGACTAAGGAAAAGTACTCAGATGTCTTAATAAAAGTAGAGACTTCTTTGGCATCAAGTTTCACTTATAATACACTTTTTTATCTCCTAATAGCACAGAGACCCCAGCTCTGTTTAGCAAGTCAGCTCAGCAGCCTGGTCGACAAATAATACTATCAGTGTGTATCCTTTTGTTTCAGTCAGGAGAACTATCTTGTGTTGTAGTAACGACAGAGGTTTATGTCTCACACACATTGCATATGTGTCTGTTTGCAGGTTGGCAAGGGTGCTCTATGCAGTGCAGACACTCAGGGATCTACGCTGATGGAACAGCCACTGAACCTTGCTGATGGTCTTGGCAGAGAGAAAGGGCTCTGGAAGGCTGTACGTTAGCAAGGGCGTGCTCCTCCCAGCAGGGGGTGCCTGTCCCTTCTGCTTACCACCCTGTGGCCAGAGCTATGACCCCACCAGCACAGGAGGATGCAGTTCAGTCTTTTCTTCTGTGGCCTAGAAAGAACATACTAGCAGTGCTGATGATGACCACACCTCAGTTGAAGCAACACCCAATTTTAGGAGCACAGGTGTGAATGGTTCAAAATATATCAACTGAGAACCTCTGACTTCATTTGTTCCTTGTAATATGCTGGGATGGTAGCATTGTATAATGCCATCTGTCTTTCAAATTTCTGTTTTTCAGCCATTTTTGTAAGTTTCCAACATACTGCCCGACTTTTAACCTAAGAAGAACACATGAAGTTTAACTACCTCATTTGTACTACTGAAGAGAAAACAAAAAATTTAGATTTCCCTTCTGTTATACTTGATCAAATTAAGTGAGAAACTATCACATCCTTATGAGCCCTTTTTAGGCCACTTTTCCTGTCCACGTAATGATTTCCACTATTTTTCAGACAGTGTGTATATATTTTCACCCATGATCACTTTTTTCTCTTAAAAACTTTTTATCACCTTATGAACTTGGACACCAAAGTTAGTACTAAACAGTCTCAACAGTCATACTACCGTGTTTCCCCGAAAATAAGACCTAGCTGGACCATCAGCTCTAATGCATCTTTTGGAGCAAAAATTAATATAAGACCTGGTCTTATTTTACTATAATATAAGACGGCGTATAACATAATGTAATTAAACATAATACCAGGTCTTATATTAATTTTTGCTCCAAAAGATGCATTGGAGCTGATGGTCCGGCTGGCCTTATTTTTTGGGAAACACGGTAGTTATCAACACACATTTCCAGTGAGTGGTGTTTTTCATTTGATAAAACTTGTCCTAGTGATCTAAATCTAGCGGTTTGCACAGCATGTCTCCAGAGGTCTCATTTTCAAGCATTGGACTGAACGTGACGCTTCCTGAGGTCCCTCAATAGGGCTTCCATATTTGCTCTGAAATATGCCATGTTTTCATGAGCATTTTACATCGGCACACTGCTTTCCTGAAAGGTTTTAACATGTCAAATTGTGAATGTAATTGGTTCATAGAGAAGGAAAAATTTTGTAGTTTCTCAGTTTAAAAGGGAAGGTTTTGTCCATGACTGTGGTAATGAGACAAGAGCCTTATTAAGTATCAATAAGTTGTGTGCCAATTTTGAAAAAAACAAAACACCTTTAAGAAACCAGTTTTCCATTCTGTTGCTTCCACTTTGGTTTTCATAAAAATAGAGATTTTAAATAGGTTCTAGATTTGAAGAAAGATTTTAGAATTATGTCACCTTGAAAGAAATTACAAGGTTTTTCTTAATGCTAAATGACTTTTCAAAATACTTTTTTAACTCCATATTTTTTTAACATTGCGTATTACTTGGGAAATCCAGTATTTGAAAAGCATAAAAATCACCTATAATCTCACTTTTAGAATTAGTCTTCTCAAGTTACTTTTATATTGGGTGGTAGCAGAACCCATTGACAAGCACACCCACACATCCAGAGACTGTTCCACTTCTCTTTTTAAAATCAACTGCTTATCATTCAGCTTCTGAAATTCAAATAGATTCCAGTTTTGTAATTTCATCAGTTAAGGCACACCTGTTTCTCCCTCCTTTGAAGACAGAAAAGTATGACATCTAACAATAGGGATACATACTACAGGTAGTACTTGCTTAGAAAATAATCAAAAATACTAGGAGCCGCTTATGGAACCAGCCATTCTTGTGGCCCCCTCAGAAAACTACTTCCTTTCTCTCCTCCAGTGGATTCGACATTCGGTTGCAGGATATGGACAAAGTTGAGAGTCAAGGTAGGACATTCCTGGTGAAGACTGAAAACCCTGCTGTCAATCACGAGTCTGGCATCCTGTTTGTTTTCTTTGGTCTTCCCAACAGTGACACTGCTGTTCTCTTCCTATTTTTTTAATGAATGTTGGCAATTTGACCCTTAATTTTTCTTTCTATTCTTAATAGATACAAGCAACTCCTTATTTTCCTATTGTTTTGTATGTTCGAAGGTGAGACCATGTGGCTTCTGACTTTCTGGAAATAATCATCTCCATGAATGTAAAAGATGCTGAGCCAACTCGAGATGGAATATTCTGTTCCTTTCCAAATGAGAACTTGCCAAACTGAAGTCATTTCTCTGAGTGGCATCAAGCCTGCTCGTTTCCTTTGACAATCCTTTATTAGTCCCCTTGGATTTAGGGAAAGAGGCAGTGGGAGGGGTGAGAGGAGCCTTGACTCAAAAACCAGGAGCTCTGAGCTATAATTTTACTCCCTTTCAAGCTGTGTGATACTTGGCTAACCTTTGTTTTTCTGGGCTTCGGCCTCATCTGAAAAAATGATCTCCGAGGTATTATTCTGTTCTGAAGATTTTGTCCATCTGTATTAATCTTTACTACAGACTAGGCGATGAGTCTTGTGTATATTTCTATGTGCTATGCAAATGTTAAACGTAGCTAAGGTTTGATTCACCGCTGTGTTGCCAGTGCCTGGCTCAGGGCAGGCCTCTTAAGTATCTAGTGAGTGAACAAATGAACTTAGTATGTGGCTCCTTGTACAAACCCTGTAATTCAAAAATGGCAGAGAGTGTTCTAGAGGCAGAGAGCAGAACATTACATGCCAGCTAGATGAAGTCATTGCTGTGAGTGGTTTTTGATGGTCTAACTGAATTCAGATATCGAACTCGGAGCCTCTAGAACAGAGATTACAAATCTGGGACGTACAGGTGAAATCTGGGCTGATGAATTTTGCTTGATTTTATGGTTTGGCCTCAGGGGTGCACTTTAAAGTGAACTTTTCAAAAACATTTGAATTAGTTGCCAACTGTTTAAAACATTGCAAGCTTATACATACAAACTCAATTTTCCAGCTTCTCTTGGAAAATTGGAAGAGCCGGCTGCATGAAGTTACTCATTCCTGCCTGGTAACAGTTGGCAGGAGCTGAGGTGGGTCAAATAGGATTTCTAATTCACCCGGGTCCCCTCCCCACCATGGCCTGCTTTTGAAAATTAGATTGTTGTCATCAAACTTTTTTTTCGCATGAGACGTTGTGGTTACTGGGCAAGTGTGGCTTCTCATTTAGTGCAATTGTAAAGTGCAAACATTCTGTATTGATTGAAGTGAAAAATATAAGAGAACCAGAAGCAATGTAGATAAATTTGATGTTCATTTGTGAAAGTGTAGGATCTGTCTATTTTCATTTTTCTGTAATTACCGTAGTTCAGTTAAAAAAAATGACCTAGTGTTTTATTGGAATCTGTTTTCAATTTAGGTCTGTGTCTGAATTTTGCACTCGGATACCGCCAAATTGTTGCATGAACTTAGGCCAGTGTTTCTCCATCTTTGATGGGCTTTGGAAGCAGGTGGGAAGCTTGGGAAACACAGAATCCTGGGCCTGACCCCACAGATTTTGTTTGGGTAGGTTTGGGATGGAGACTGAGCATCTGTTACTTTTTTACAAATTTTGCCGATGATTCTGATCCCACGGAAATATGAGAACCTTTGATCTGGAGCAAATATTCCTGCTCTGTTGATGAGAGGGTGTTCCTTGGTTTTGGAAATACTGCTGATGGAAGAAGATTCTTAGAGAAGAAATACACATGAAGACATTTGCCCCTGAGGAACATCTGTGGTTACGGCTTGCAGCAGGTTTAACAGCTTTCACAGGGTTTCTGCAGTAGAGTAGCAAAGACTGCCCAGCACGTCAGTGCCAGGTGCACGCGTGAGATCTGGCCTAGTCTACCAACCGTTTGGGTTGACTAACCACCCAGAAATGTCTGAAACTATATTTAAAGGTAAAACATTGTCAGTTTTTCCCACAAGCATACAGAACTAAAGAACCATAGAATTCTGGAAATAAACCAGCCTTTGGCGATCTTTCACTGTGATGCATTTAGAATCCAATATGAAGGAACAATTAATAATGCACCCTTGTAGGCCATGGACTTTGAGGGTTGCCTGCCAACCACCCCTGGCTTGGGGGTGAGGGGACCAGTGTGTACATAATCTTTCTCACGGAATCACCCACCCAGTTACGTCTAGTGACTACTACCATAGGGTTAAAGAGAGTTAAACAGTCTGAGAACTAAGGAACTGTCTCCCCTCTCTCTCCGTTAGGGTTTGAGCCACGGCCCTTTGAACTCGGTTTTCTAGTTAACTGAGCTCATGGTTCTTGCTTCTTATAGACATGACATGTAAATCCAAAACTAGCACGACATTCATGTTTTCTGATATTCTCCAACAAAAGAATAGCTGATACTTGCCTTGTGCCAGGTACACTTTTAATCCCTTTACAAAAAAATAACTGCTTACACTCACCTGTTGAGGTAGGTATTATCACCCCCATTTTCTAGATGAGGAAACTGAAGCATAGAGGAGTTCAGTGATTTGCTCCAAGTCCAAAGTGGTAAGTATTTGAACCCAGGAAGTTTGGCTTCAGAGTCGAACATTATAATGTGTGCCTATTCACAGGCACGTTTTTTTTCGTGTTTTTTTTTCCCAGAATTTTTCATTCTTATCCTTAAAGTTGGTGACGGTGGTTAGAAAAGACATCTTAGGGACTACCCCCTGTAGATATCGATGGGCTGGGTACTTTGCAGGTTTCATTCATTCAGTAGCCACCACAAATGATCTCTGTTAAACCCCAACTCTATTCTTCGACACGGGCAACTGATTTTTTCTCAGTTCTATGTCAAGTGTTGTAGAAACAGTTTCAACCAGTATCCCACCCTACCTCCCCCCCAT
Organism: Rhinolophus sinicus; assembly: GCF_036562045.2. Lineage (NCBI taxonomy): Eukaryota > Metazoa > Chordata > Mammalia > Chiroptera > Rhinolophidae > Rhinolophus > Rhinolophus sinicus. The sequence continues at coordinate 95,689,790 of NC_133759.1, read as the reverse complement.
CCCCAATTAACTTGCCTTCCCTATGTCCCCATGGCATCTAATCAACATGTTTGTAACTCCTAGGTACTAGACAGGAGCTCAACGCCAGGCATGCTCCCTGCCTTCCTACAGCTCTCATAGTGCATTCAGAAGACGCACAATCAAATGAGAACAATAAAGTGGAATGATGGGGAGCCATCTTCTCTATTTGCCCATGTCTGCTCATGAAGTCTATTATGCAGAAGACCGAAGTGACTAAGGAGGGCTTTGGGCTTTTGGCCCCTGGATTCATTTTCTACCAGTCATGAGAAAACATTCAATATTTAAAATTGAAATAGTCTTGCCTTCTATGAGGCATGATTTTTTCCACCAAAGACCAGCTTTATCAGCATTGTGGAGACAGGTTTGTAGAGAGTGCCCTAGTGGAGTGGCTGACAAACTTTGCTGGACACTGGACTCCCTGGGCTGGGTGAGACCTGGGCATCAGGATTTGGGGAATCCCTAAGAGATTCCTGTGTCCAAAATCTGGGAATCATAGGATGGAAGAGATCAGTGCTTTCTGCTGCTCTGTCACTTTGACACTGTAGACAGATGTGATGGACCTGGGACCTTTGTAACCAGTGTCCCTGGATCATAGCATGGTTTCCGCAACCCTGAACCTGTAAACATGTATTCTTGATCTTCACTTGAATCAGCATCAGGCAAGTTGAGCTCTGCTGTGCTGCCAACCTGTGGGCTCAGACTTGGCAAACTGGCACCTGGGGCCTGAATCTGACTGGCAAAACTGTTTTGTTTTTCTTGGACAGTGTTTCTTTACAAAGTGGAGCTACAATTGGGAGATTTACAAAACATCTGGATTCCTGAGTTTTCTGGAAAAATCAGAGATCCCAGCCCATCCCTACTGACTGCAATATTCAACAGAAACTTAGGGGCGCCTGCCCCTTAATCTGGCATCTATTCTTCCCAGCCCCCTAGTTCATCATGCCCTACCCAGACCCCACCATTTATGTTACCTGTGACCCCTGCAGGTCACATGCTCATGAATTACTTCATTTTGACAGTTGCATTTGCTCATCTTTGGCTGAGTATTGACTACATATACATAGCACCTTCTAGCCATAGTTTGCTTCCTGCTTGAACAGTTCCCACCAAGGAAGCACTGATCTCACACACACACACACACACACACACACACACACACACACACCATTTTCCAGGTTTATTATCCCTGCTTTAATATTCTCTTTTCAGGCCACTTCCAGCCCTTACTCCATTTATATCTTTCTGATGGGATAGGGTTAGTGGTGTTTTTCAAAACATTGCAAGATGAAGTAGAAACCGAGAGGCACATGGTAGACCAGATTCTCATATTCAAATGCCTACGGGGGTCCCACAGGGAATGTCAATGGCTGAAGTGGGCTGGCTGGGGACTGCTGACACCTGAAAAGCACTCGCTTCTTCTGCGAGAGGCAGCCCTCCCCAACTACCCTGTGGAGAATGTACCTCTAGAGAACATCTTATGATAGTAGGAGCGCTCTGTATCTGCCCTGGCCAAACATGGCAGCCATGAGCCCCCTGTGGCTCTCCAGCACTTGAAATGTATCTAGTGAGACAGAACTGAATTTTAAATTTAATTTTCATTAAATTTAAATAGCCACATGTCACTGGTGGCTACCATATTGGAAGGAGTCGAGCTGATTACTGCTGAGCAGAGGTGAATGTGGGTCCAGTGTGGCCACATGTTCCAGAGCATCCAGGAATCCATATTGTCTGTGAAGTCTCTTCCGTTTAGTATGTTGACTCCATTTTTTAAATGGTGTGAAAGCCAAACAAAACACATTAACGAGATGAATTATGGTCTGTGACCAACCATCAATGTCCTCCACCCATTGGATTAATGAATGGTCAAGGGCAGAGAGTAAAACACCTTGCACATCTGTCAGTGGAAAGCAGAGGACATAACTAATGTGTTATTGCTCTTAAATAGAGCATTACTTGCACAAGGAAGGTTTCTGTGTCTGCTCTTTCCAGCCACTAGCCACACAGGACTATTTAAATGAAATTTCAAAAATTAAATACTCAGTTCTTCTCGGACCTTGAAGGTATTGAACACGATTGTCATTGCACAAGTCTATTGGACAACACTAGAGCTGAGAGAGTGGAGGAGATAGAGGGAAGAGGGTGGGAAGGGGCATCATGACAGGCTAAAGAGATACTTGGGGACAAGGCCACGAGGTCACAAAGGGGCTGGTGCACCAGTTAGGACTTTGAGCTGAAGATTTGTGTTTTAGGACGCCCCTGCTGCTGCTGTGCTGTGTGGAAAATGGATTGGAAGGAGAACAGGAGTGGATGTTAGAGCCCTGATAAGAGGCTGCGGCTGTTCAGGTAAGAGCTGAGGACGCCCCAACAGTCACCCAGTGTCCATTACCCACTGTCCTCCATGCTTGGCTTAGGACCTAGAGTACAGTCGTCGCTTATAGTGCCAGGTATAGAATACCCACTCAAAACAGTTCAGATTCTGCAGGCGAGGACACTGAGGTTCATAGTGGTTAAATAAATTTACCTCACAGACCACGCAGCTGGTTAGTTCCAGAGCTATGATTCTACTCCACAGCTATTTAGTTCCAAAACCTGAGATTATTTTTTATTTTATCTTCCTCTCTGTACAATGCTGTCATCGACGTCCCCCACATCGGTGAGTCACTCTCTCTAACTGCAATCGCACCAGCATTCCATTTTGTGTTCCATTTACGATGAAGAGAATTATATTTTACAGCATTTCTTTTTTCATAGCCAGCTTCTTCTATTCCACATTAAGGGTAAGCACAGCTGGTTGGTTGAGTTCAATGCCGGAATCCAACTTAGATAAAAATCTTTTGTATGTGATATTAATTGCGTGAGCTTTTATAAAAATATGTGTGCCTTTGAGGAATTCTTCAGACATCTGGGGAATTTAAACTAGTAAATTATACTAGATTTCCTTGACTAGCACGATAATTCCCTAATGAAAAGAGTGGGGCTTTATCTCAAGCTGTGTGTAGCAGTGAAAAGAAACTTAGCTGAGACTTGCAAATTCTCAAGCCTTTAGGTATAAGTTTACTTGCTTATTTTTCTCTTTTTCATTTTTTTTAAATAAATAAGACTTAAAAAAAAATCCTTAAAACCTTATTTTCCCTTTTTTGGTCATTTTTATTTTGATATAATTTCAAATTTACAGAAAAGTTGCTCGAATAGTACAAAGAAGCCCTACGTACTCTTCACCCAGATTCACCAATTAACATTTTGCCACATTTATTTACTTATCAATTTCTCTCTCAACACACACACACACACACACACACACACACACTCTCACACACACACGCACACACACATTATTTTTTAACCACTCGAGAATAAGCTGCAGACATAATGCCACTTTATCCCTAACTGTTTGTATTTTCTAAGACAAGGACAGTAAAATGATCAAAACAGAAAATTTAACACTGGTACAATATCATCATTTAATTCACAGTATCTAATTCACAGGATTATTCAAATTTCACGTTATCTCACTAATGTCCTTGGTAGCTATTCACAACTCTTTCCCCTGCACCCCACACAGAATCGAATCCAGAATTATGCCTAACATTGAGTTGTATCTCTTCAGTCTCCTTGATCTGGAATAATTCCTCATACTTTTTTTGACTTTCATGACATTTATATTTTTGAGGAAAAATAAATAGCTATAGATTATGGATTATGAATAGTATAATCTAGATTATGTATCGTATATTATAGATGATGTAAGAATTCATGAGTCCATATTAATAAGTACAAACATTAAATAAGAGCAAAGGGAAAGCTCTTCTTTCAGTAAAATGATAACCAATAAAAATGTAGAAAGGAATGACAGAATTAGAGAATTACTATTTGCAACCATTAGAGTAATAATTGATTCAGGCAAGAATTATCAATGGATAGTAGAAGTAGCAAATGGAAGTTTGAAGAGGAAATGCATATTAATATACCTTCAAAATACTGCTCCACAAATCAGTTATTGATTAGAAAGCAAAGCACAGTAACTGCACAGTGGGGTAAACTGGCAGATAGCGTGTTAACCAAGTAATCAACGTTAACATCACCAAAAATGGGACAAACCATCATCATCTGCTTCTTGATATGATGCACTAAGGGAGAACACAACTTTACTTTGGTGGTATTCCTGTTAAAAATAAATCTATTCATGAGGAAACAAACAAACCCAAACAGAGATATTGTACAAAATAAGGTTTGCTTTTTAATGACCAACTTGCATTATCAAAGAACACCACTAGATGTCACTGTAGTTTAGCAAATTGCAAAAAATATCAATTTTGGTAAAGCATATGAATTCCTTTGTGGCCTACCTCTTTACTTGGATACCTTTGCAGACTGGACACATTTAGCCAAGTCCAACACATATAGCTTTTGAGAAGCCTGCAAGTTAAATAATGGTGAAAGCCATGGAGAAGGACAGACTGCTTGGGTTTACACCTGTCTGTGTCACACAAACTGTAATGTGGAATCCTGATCATTTCTACCGTCTCTGGACCTTGATTTCCTCATGTGTAAAATGATATTTGAATTGCCTACTCCTAATATCCTTTAATCTATAATTTTAAACTAATATTTTCTTAACTAAAATCATTTCAATATCCTTGGTAAGATTTTCGCCCAGCCCTGTTGGACCCACTATTGGTTTTCTTTGTTTTTGTCTTTCACCCAGTACTCTAATTGATCTAATGTTTATCTTTAAGTTGACTCAGTTTTTAAAAATGTAAATAAAGAAAAATAATTTTTATAAGCCGATCACAAATGGAAACCAGTATCTTCCCTTAAATAGAAGGTAACCACAAAAATAAATATAAGAAAAACAATTGGAGCTAGAAGCTATTGTCTGCCAAAGGCTCAAAGCTTCTGGCCAGCTCTTTTTGTTTCCTTTTTTAAGGGAGGTGTGAAAGAGAAGTTGAAGACACACTAGCCTTGAGACTTTCCTTTTGATGTAAGCAAAAGAATTGAGACTGAGAACAGAAGAACTTTCTGGCTTTGCGGTTCAGTATTATTTAATTCTGTATCCACAAAACCGACCACAATATTTCATATACCATCTACAACCATGCTTTCATAAGCTGTTCTAAGTTTTATTATTCCCTCCCTCCTTTCCTTCCTTTCTTTTCTTCGCTCTTTTTCTTAATTCTTCAATATTTCTAATAGACCAGAAAGTGTGTGATTAGGAATCATACATTATTCATCTCTTTCTTCAATCTGTATTTGAGCTTTCATTTTATTTTGATGTTCCTTTCAGTTTAGTTTCAGTTTAACTCCCTTTAGTGTTTATTTAAATTTGCTTTTATAGTCAGTCTTCTCCCATTTAAAATGCTCACTCCCTTTTAAACAGAGGAGATGATATATATCCCTGTGCTGTCAATGTCGAAGCAATTATATGCCACCAAATGGCTTGTGATTTGGCATCTTCTCTTGATAAAGGCTTATGATAGATCGGATGTGGCAGAGGTCAGGAATTCTGCTGAGTACAACCTGAGGGGATGCTTCAAATTGCTTGAGCTTTATCCAAATCCCCTAGGACACAATCAGAAAACTGGTCCCCTTCAATTTTGGTGCAGAGGTTTTTCTCTTCATTCTTCACAGAGATTCAGAGTGAAGACGTCTAAGGCTGAGCCATTTAATTGCAAGCTCCCTAACATTAGTGTAGCTTTTTCCTGCTTTGTATAATCTGTTATAATTACTAATTTGCTGGCCGCAATTAGCATAGGGGGTTTTATAGGAGTTGAGACAATTTCTTAGCTACCCAATGTTACTAAATAATTTAAAAAGGGGAAGGCCAAGAATTTCCATCAAATATGTTTTGTTTTCTTAATGCCCGTGTCACCATTTAGGAAAACCATTAGAAGGTAAAGGAACCAGGAAATGCATAAAGATCGATACACCAATTATTTTCTGCATTATAGTTATTTTTTCATAATTTCCTTTTCTTGGCAAGGTGGATTTAATTTGCCATTAGAATCCGAAAAGCTGAGAGGTCAATTTCACAGTTCAGCAAAACAGAATGCTTTTTGTCTTGCACGAAACACGGTTCCTATCTGCAAAAACTGGAGAGATTTCTTCTCAGAGGAAATTTTCATAAAAGGTTGATCATGAATCAGTAGAAACTTTTTTTCTATACCAAATTCTGTAGAGCTGTACTCTTACCACTCACCCACCCCAATTCAGAGTAAGGACACCTGTTTTTTATTGGCTGGTTTGTTTTTGTGTTTTTTCTCAGTGTTCATTGCTGTACGTATGCTGAGATTCAAACCAGGGTGAGCAGATATTATAAGATTTCATGAGCTACACTAAAGACACTGATGAAGAATCACATATGAAGCGTGATCGTTTTCTGGTGAGAGACTTACTTGAGATTTGCTACAGAATTCTTCAGGTTTCCTCCAGCCCCATTTGTTTCTGTTGCTGATTAATGTTTATGATTTCATTATCCTCTTTATGTTTACCTTATGGTTGTAGCCCCCAACATTCACTCCATTGTTTTACTATGTGTTGACATCAGTCTTAATGGATGACAGTATTCTGGCAGAACCGCCTTCCAACGTTTGCTGAATATCTCTAGTAAGTGTACTTTGAGCCCATTTCTGGAGCGATATCCCCAATATATCCCCAGGACTGCAAATTATACTTTATCTCATTGTTTTAAAGTGTCTACAGCCAACATGTCTATTTAAGATACTGAGCCAAGTATTGTCTTCCCAACATCTATAACTATTGATTCCGACGAGAGAGGCCTAATTATATTTGTGCTTATCTTAGGACCACAGCATCGAAAGAGGCTTTAAAGATCCCTCATCCCATCTGGTGCCTGAGTCCCCACTGTATCAGCCTTCTGGGTGCAAGTAATAGAAACTAACTCTGGGCAAGTTAAACCAAAAACGGGTATTTATTGTATTAATTAAAGGTCGCTCACGGAATTTGAAAACAAAAAACAAAAACAAAACAGCCAAAGAACCAGGCTCTGCAGGGTCAGAAACCATACTGATTCTGGGGCTCTGGGTACCAGATGCTGATGGGCAATGTCTTTAAGTGTTACCCGCTAGTGACTTCAAGGGGATGCTGGGGGGAGCTTTAAACTGCCTCCAAACCCCAATTCTTAGTCCAGGCAGTTGAGACTTCTTATCCTTTTTCAAAATGCTATGCAGAGGTGGTTTAAAGTGGTCCCCCGAATCATGCCCTCCACCACGTTGCCAGCCCCATTCTTTCTCCACAGAAAGAATAAGGCTGCCACGGAAACAACCACTAGGGGGCATCAGCTTTGCGTTGTCTCCCCGACTCCACCCTCTTACCACTGCAGAGAAGAGGGTGCTGAGGGAGGGAGTCTGGGTCATTCTAAGTCACGACGTGACCACCCTTTGTCCAGGTTGATTGTTAAGTCAAGGCTGCCACGATAGGGGAGAGGTAATTCCCCACCAGGGAAACTGGAGGTTGTTCTTCAAGGAAGGAGGAATAGCCAGAAAACATGTGTCCGCTAACCTTGCTAAAAGAGTGACAATCACTTCCTGTCACACGGGCCACTCTCACTCCTCCAGTAGCTGTTGATGGTATTTGTACTAATGATGGAGTTAATATAGGGTTGCCAAACCTGTTTTCCAAGAAAGAGTGGGACATGTAGATTTTTTTTTTTATCTTGAGCTGTTTTTAAAAGCATTATTAAGGTATAAATTAAATGTAATATACCGTACATATTTAAAGTGTAATATTTGATAAATTTTGACATACATATGTACCTGTGAACCAATCATTTTATATACATATATAATTTAATAAATGGTTATAAAGTGAGCATTTGTTAATCACCATCCAGATCAAGAAATAAAATAGTATTGGCACCCCAGAAACCAACCCTGCACCAGTGTATCCATTTCCAACCACAACCCCTTCCTTCTCCATGAGGTAGCTACTCTCCTCACTTATGTGACAATCATTTACTTGCTTTTGTTCATAGTATTACCACCTATACACTCATCCCTACACCAGGTAGTTTAGTCTTGCCTGAACTTGGAACTAGATGTAACTAGAATGATACTGTATTACTTTCTGCACCCTGATTATTTCACTCAAGGTTATGTGTTTCAACTTCTAATTTCTGGCATGATGGAGCGAGGAGTTTGACAAATCTTATCCTTAAAAAAACAAGCATTAAGTTGGTCAAAATATCAGAAACACCGATTTCAGTGCTCTGGAAATTGACCGAAAGCATACCACAATCTGTTGTTGTTTCATGGGTATAGACTTTCAATTTTACAAGATGAAAAGAGTTCTGGAGATTGGTTATACAACAAAGTAAATATACTTACATTACTGAACTATACACTTAAAAATGGTCAAGATGATAAATTTTATGTTATGTATATTTTATCACAATTTTTAAAAAGGGGGAAAAGCTTGCATGGAGAACACAAGACTTGAACACTTGTCACGACACCTGTATAAACACAATGCACCCCAAATTTTTTAAAAAAAGAGAAGTACACCTGTTGAATTAGCAATTAAAAATATTCCTACAGAGAAAAGTCCAGAACCAGATTATTTTTACTGGAAAATTCTATCAAGTATTTAAAGAAGAAATAATATCAATCCTTCACACACTTTTTCCAAAAATAGAACAGGAAAGAACACTTTTAAACTCATCTTATGAGGCCACTATTATCCTGTTAGCAAAACTAGACAAAGACCTCAACACAAAAAAGAAAATTATACACCAATTTCCCTCATGAACATAGATACAAAAATTCTTAACAAAATATTACTAAGTTGAATTTATCAACATGTAAAAAGGATTATACACTATGACCAAGTAGGATTTATTCCTGGAGTGGTAGTTTGGCTTCACGTGCGTTTCTGTACAGTACATACCTAGGAGTGGAATTTCCGGATTATAGGGTAAAAAATTGTATATCTGATGCCAAATGGCTTTCCAAAATGGTTATACTTGTGAGCAGTTTATGAGAGTTCCTATATGTATTAGGCAGCATGTGGTATGGTCAGACTTTTTAACTCTTGCTTATTTGATGAGTATACTAGTAGTAGCTTATTCTGGTTTTATTTTGTATTTGCCTGAATCCTAATGAAGGTGAGCACTTTCTTATCTATATAATGGTCATTTGGATGCCTTTTGCATATGTATGTGACATGCCTGTTAGAGTTTATAAATAGTGATAATAGGTAACATTTTATTGAGTGTTTTCTGTGTGCCAGGCACCATCTTAAGTGTTTCGTATGAATTCATTTTATTATCACAACAGCCCAAGGAGGTAGGTACTATTACTATCTGTATCAACTGCTATTTTCTCTGTCATGATGATGATAATATGATTTTTCTTTTCATCTGTTGTGGCAAATTATATTACTTGATTTTCATTATGTTACATCAACCTCAAAATCAAAGGCTAACCCCTACTTGTTCATGAGAGATAATCCTTTTATACTGTGAATTCAATTTGTTAATATTCCATTCAGAATTTTTAAAAATCTGCGTTAATGTAACATTCCTTTCTCATTCTGTTCCTGTTAGGTTTGGATGTTAATATTATGTTTAATCTCCAGTATTCATAATTATTTGATTCCTTTCTTCTACTAGTTTGGAAGCACCACTATAGTTCTACAATTTTTGTTGCATTATTTGTGGGGTGAATTGTGTCTCCCCACAAAAGATGTTCTGAAGGTCTAACCCCTGGTACCTGTGACTGTCTGATGCTTTCCAAGCACAAACACGTGTTTCCGGTTTCCGTTGGTTCTGCTAATGGTGTTTCCTTCTGTTCCTGCTAATCCTTGGCTGCTTGTTTCTTTGTCCTGATAAAGTTATTTGTAGGGATAACCCAGTGTTGGCCCAGATACCCTGCCCCTGAGAAGCGTGTTAGGTACCTGAGTGCTTTGCTGTCAGAGCTTTGCTCTGTCAGGTGTCTGAGTGCAGTACCAGTTAGGAGCCACCTTAAACCATTTCACTATTTGAGATTCCTGAGCCAGGTCAGGCTGAGGGGCCTCACCGCCTCCTTACAAATCTTCCTGAGGGCCAGTCCGGGGCCAAAAGGCCCCCAGCGCAGGGAAAGAGGGATAGGTTTAGACTATCCTTGACCTTGATGTTGAAAATGTAGCTCTTTCAAATCCCAACTTAATGTGAGGAGGTCTCCTAAAAATTTTCACCTTGAATGGGTGTTAAGTAAGCCCTGACCTTTGCTGTCTTCCACGCCATAACCCCTCAACCCCCCGCCTCCCCCCCGCCCCCGCCCCCGCCATGCAGCCTCTGTGTAGAAGCCCAAGTGAACAGCAACAACAACAAAAACCAGGAGTGCTTTGGGGCACAAGTGCTTTGGTGCCTAATATTCATTCCATTGACCTCTCTGGTGACAGGTCTTTCTCCAAAAATTGGCTTGGGAACTTTGTTTTAGAGCTAAACGTTGTTTTAGCTCTTCAGTCCTTTTCAGGTGGTTTCGAAAATATTTCCCTCAGTGTGTGGCAGTGTGGGTGTGTGTATGTATGTGTGTGGGGGTGATCTGAGTGACATCGCTGCCGTGATCAGGAACTGGAAGGTCAGTGATACTGTTTTCAGTCTCTCATATCCTTAAATATGTGCAAGTTGTCGTGGCATCCTCAGAACACAATGGAATTTGGGGGCTTACAGGTCTGTGTAGTACTATACACGTGGCTGTGGGCTAGTGCAAAGGACAGTGAACTTGGTTTAGATATCGTACCTAATTGCAGTTGTGTAAGACTATGGTTCAAATTTTTATTAAAGAACAGCCGCTTGCATGTCTCAAGGTTGTATCATTTCCCCAAATCTTAATATTAGAAGCTGAGCTTATACAGTCTTTTTAAGTGTTAACATATTTCCTGTAGATAAAATAGATTTATTTGAACAGATGATCAGGCTTGTTAATAGAAGCCTTCAAAGACACACAATTAAAGAATCAACAATTGCTTTTGTTTATCAGGAATAGAGGCTATATTTTGTATTTTTAAAAATCAACATTTTCTCACATATACCCTTATGTAAATTAAGGAAATAGAATATTTTCATTAAAACGTTTAAAAATAACTGTGCTATTAAAACTAAGACTACTGTGCAGACTAAAAAAAAAAATAACCTAAATTATAAAACACTTTAGCCTGAAAAAATATATATGCTCTTATTGTCCTAAGCTTGCCTATTGTAAAATTTAAAATCCTTGTAAACAATTGCAAATATCAACTTTCTCACAGCTATGGCACATCGTATCAAAACCTGGTCTCTATTCTGTTTTATAGTATATGCTTTCTGAAGAGTACAGTCTGTCACACAGGAAAATATTTTTTTTTATGCAGACCACACACGTGCTCATGCCACTCCATTTTAGAGAATAACTATGGAGTGTATTGTTCTTCATTCTCTGAAAAGTCAAGCGAGGTAAGAAGAGTGGCCGTAATATACATCGCACAGAAAAGTTGTTTCCTTCCCTCATGGTTGCCCAGAGCAATGAAGTCAGAGTTGGTACCGAGTGCATGTCACACAGGCCTTACCAGGCACTGATGTTCAGAAGGAAGGCTTCTTTCCTCAGATATTGCAAGACTCCAGACAAACTCTGCCTGCCCCCTTCCTACACCCCTCCACACACACACACACACACACACTCTATAGCCTCTAGATGACCCACGTCAAGTTCCAGAGCCTTGAGGTTCTGGATGACACTTGAGTAGGGGGCTCAAGTCATCATGGGGGATTCTTCCGCATTGGGTTTTGCACATGTCCTCAAAGGGGAAAGTACATCTCTTCACAGTCAGCTTAGTGGCGTGCGGATGGGAGCAGTGTGGCCTCAGCGGGTGGCCTGGGATTGAATGCGGACTTCACCGCTTACTGCCTTTGGCACTGAGACAAACTCTCTCACCTCCCTGTGCCTCAGTTTTCTCATTTGTTAGAGGAGAATAATGACTGTTTCCACTATATAGATGTGCTGTGAGGAATGAATGAGATCATAACTGGAAAGAATTTAAATAGTCATTGGCATATAAAAAGTGCTCAATAAATGTTGGATATTAATATTCAGACTTGAGAAATATTTTGCACAGATTTGGTTAACTCACCTGGGGAGAGTAATATTCTTGAGAGAGAGTTTTGAATGTAGTTCAGAAATAATTAAATGCTTTCCTTGATTGAAATAGAAAGGCAATTAAGACAATGAAGCATTTTCCTCTGTGTTATCTAGGACATATTTTTCTCATTTTCCTCTTGTAATGGGAAAATTTGAAACTCACACAGAATGGTGACAAATTACTCATCCTGAGGTTAATTGTTCCCCAACAAATACATTTCAAGTAGGGAGGGTGGGAAAGATTCCAGAGGCACCAGAAGCCAACTTTGGCAGGCCTAGTTTCCTGGTGTTGCCAGCATAGGATTTTGGAAAAGTTCTTTAACCCTTTTGGGTCTTGGGCTCCCTGATTATAAATTAGGGGTAAAATATACCAACGTGCACTGGCGGTATTGGCAGGTTTACAGGTGACAGGCTATAGAGAGCTGTTCCATAGTAGCTGAGCAACTACCCAAAGCTGACTCTGCGATATGTTCCAGGGACTCATTGAAGAGGGAGCAACCTGTTCACATGAAATGAACCGATTAACCAAGCTGTATTCCCATTACCCAGGCAAATTGTCTCCCCAATGTGTCTCTGATTATCTGGGATGGGCATATAACAACCCAGGTATGGGTCTAGGAATAGGGTAGTGGGATGGAAAGAGGGGACAATGACAACTTATAACAGAATGTCATATATAGAGGGTGCCCCCAAAAATGTATACACATTTTAAGAAAGGAAAAAACTGTATTAAGATTGAAACATTCAATATATACCAATAACAAAAGATGAATACAAGTGATGTTTGACTTCTGCAATCACAAGGGATGCTCAAAGTGGTTACCATCAGCGTAATTTTAATACAGTTTTTTTCCTTTCTTAAAATACGTATACATTTTTTTGGCACCCTATGTATGTTGCATTCATTAATTTCTCCATACGCATGATTCTTTACTGATGGTATCTTATTTATTTCACTAGTATATATTGTGAAGGCTCTATGACCGCACATGTGGGAACAGAGGGCAAAACGTGCATCTCAAGGTCAGGGGAGGGAGCAGAGAAGCTCAGATGGTCCAGGTCAAGCTCATCCAGCTCACATCCTCTCGATGACCTCCTCCGCCAATATCAGAGTAGGTTAATGCCGAAACCACACTCAAAGCTCAATGCCTTAACATAATCGAAGTTTATGTCTTTCTTGTATAAAGTCTATGTCTTCATACAGTTATTTAGTGACTTCTACTACTTCCTTCTCTTTTGGTATTCTGACACATCCTAGAGCAGGGGTCAGCGAACAATGGCTCGTGGGCCAAATTGGACCTACTGGTCTTGTAAAAATTTTTTGGTAAATACAGTTTTATTGGAACACCCACACACTCATTCATTACGCATCACCCGGGCTTTATAGCTGCCCTCACACTACAGTGGCAGAGTGCAGTACTTGTGACAAAGACTGTCTAGCCCATGAACCCTCAAATATTGACTATCAGGTTCTTTACAGAAAAGGTTTGCTAAGCCCTGCCCTAGAGCATTGAATCTTGTCTTGGATTCTCTGATTCAGCAGAAGAGTAGAAGTTTATGTGGGAGGTTTTCATGAACTATGTCTTCGATCAATTTCACGTACATTTTGTTGGCCAGAACTCAGCCATAAAGCCATACCTACCTGCCAAGGAAGCTGAGAAATGCAGTGTAGCAATGGCTCAGAAGGAAAACCCATAGTAGTTCTCCAGACTGGTACTGAGCCAGACTCTTCCTCTCACTCTATCCTCTTTGTTCCTCAAAACAGTTTAAGATAAGTCCAGTACTATTTTGCAGATGAGGTACCTGAGGTTCAGAGATGTTAAGCAACTTGCCTCAGGGTCACCCAGCATCAAAACAGTGGGAGTGAGGATTTGACAGAATATCTTGCTCTGAAGCCTGTGCTATTTTTTCTGAAAAAAAAATTTTCTTTTTAAATCGTGGTAAAATATGTATAACATGTGCCATTGCAGCCATTTTTTAAATGTCCAGTTCAGTGACATATGAAATATATTTTTGAAAGTGCAAACATTCTTTGATTTTGATAGAAATTTAAAAGTTTAGGGCTTTTGTTTCAACGATAATCTTAAAAAGTTAAGCATAGTCAGACTTATCTGAGTAATTACTTTAAAACTGAGTAGTGACACAAAATCTCCAATCTCCAATTTTAGTTTATGTTTATTGGTGCCAACAGTGATTCTTGACTGTCATGGGCTATTTAGAAGGGACAGAGGTGGATTTGACAGTAAAATGACTCCTTTAAGCTTTTCCTACCCGTATGAATTAAGAAATGCTTTGTAGTAGTTCAAAAAAAGAGAAAAGTGGTGGGAGAATTGAGACATTACCCCGGGCATAATTATATAGACAAGCCACGCCCCCAAAGAACCTACTTTATTGAATTCTGAACCATGTTGACATTTGAGCGGCAATTTAGTTTCCACAAAACAATGTCATCCAGCACATCTTATTATTGCTCATTTATAAATCTTTGGTTTTGTGGGGTTTTTCTTTTTCATTAACTTTGAAATTTGGTTTCACAGTTGTTTAAGTGTTTATGTGCATAAAGAATTTATCCCTAGTTTTATGCTTGTACAAATTTCAGAAGAGGGTAAACTTAATTTAAATAAAACACAAGGGATTCAGGAGAATATTTTCTCTTTTATAGGTATGTGTATATGACTCAGGTTTACAGGAAAATAGTTGTTTTACAAAAGACTTAAATTCGAATTAGGAAACTGTACCAGTCAGGACAGATTAAGTTAAGCTGCTGTAACAAGCAAGCCCCAGATCCCAGTGGCTTAACCCACTTGCTTGCATTAAATCAGTTGCATACTGGTAAAGATCATGATGCCATCGTGATCATGACAGCAGGACCCAAACTGATGGATCTACCATCAGTAATACTTCTGGTTGAAGGGAGTGATAACTCTGGGGGTATTCTCACCTCTAAGTAAATGCTCTGGCTCAAGTAAGTCTGATGACCACCCCTGATTTCAAGGAGGGGACTACAATCTTTTTGATTGCCCAGAGGAGAGAGAAAATGGGAATCGGGTGACAGCAATAGTGTCTGCAACAGAAAATATCTTGCATCTTTCCGTAAAGGGGTGGCCTGTGGCCTGGTTTTGACACTTTCTATTTCCTAGTAAAGTTGCAGACATCTTTCTTAATTTCATAGGAAGCTGTGGCTCTTGGGTTACAGCCAAACCCTGCTGCTTACTAGCCACATGGCATGGGCAAATCTAAACCTCAGCTCCTCCCCTGTGAAATGGAGGAGAAATGACAGTTGTATGGTTTGTTGAGAAGAGTCAAGGTAATAACTCACGTGAAACTTCTTCCCTCAATTGTAAATTATTATCCAAATGAAAGTAATAGTATTGTTTCTGGCAATCAATCACAGCACACTAAAGAGAAAGCACAGATAGTAATGATTTTACCCTAGAGTACTTGTCACAGGATCAATATTTTCTCACAAAAGTTTCCTGAAAATTCACAAGAAATTTCCTTAGGTGATCTGATAATGAAACCTGAAAAGAATGGTTCTCCAATAAAAAAGCAAATTTTCCCTCTTGGCTAGAAAATGACAAAGCATTTTACATGACTCCAAATCTATATGGCCCACTTTTCTAGCAGATTCCCACATTAAAAAAGGAAAATGAGGTTGAAGAAAAAAAGCACTATCTTGCCTAAGAAGTGGTTATTTTAAGTTGGGATTAGGATGAAAAAATTAAAAATGTTTCACAAAATAGTGCTGAGGATATGCGCACAGGGAGTGTCTTACACTATAGATTGACTTCTAAAACTGACAATCACCCAACTATCACAGAATCCTTGCTTAGTAGAACTGGATGGCATCTCGATCTTGTCTAACACTTATTTTCCAGATGAAGAAAGTAAGGTCTGGAAAAGTTAACTGCCTCATCCTAGATCATGTTCCACAAACACAAGGTCATTAGCCAGGTATTTTCCCTTTCACCAACCTGAAATTATAGAAATGAACACAATGGAGGAAGAAATGTTTCTGTGTTCTCTCATACAATTGCTAATAAAGTCTTTTCTAATCAGAGCTTATGAAATGCCCTTCATTGTGTATCTATAAGAGAGCCACAGGTCCACTGGAAATTCTTGTGGAGGTCCAGCAATGATTTTGACATTCCTTTCAGCATTTCTAAAATTCAGTTGTTTTCCCCATGTCACGGTTTTCTAAATAATATTTCGGCCCACAGGAAATGTATGCATTGAATAAGAAAATGAGATACCGATTTCAGGTTGAATGATTTCATTCTCTGATTATTCTATTTAATTAGATGTGGAAGTCTACTTTTCACTCTAGGAGAAGAATTTTCACACCGTCCACCAAAAGAAAAGGAAAGATGAATTACCTTCCTATGCATGTTAGTCTGGAGAGGCTTGGTTATGCTATAGAGAAAAATCTCTGGGACTTACAGTAACGAAAGATTATTTCCCATTCATGCTATATGTCCACTGTGGGCTGGAGGGTTCCTACTCCACCTTATCTTTGCAAACAGTGGTAGGCTAAGGAAAACTTCATCTGGGGGTCGCCTGCAACTGTGGCACGGAGAAAGGGATTGGTGAATTGCACAAATCTTAAAGTTTCTGCCTATAACTAACACATACTACTTTTGCTAATTCCTCATTTGTCAAATCACATCTAAATGCAGAAGGATTGGAATGCTTCAATCTTACTATGTACCAGGAAGAAGAAAAACCATAATTTTGGTGAACATCACTAATGGCCACCATACTATGAATAAAAAAGAAGAAAACAGAACAGACCCCCTTCCCTAAAAAGCCAGTGTCTCGGACCAGCAATATCAATCAAATCTCCAATCAGGATAATAAACTATCTGTCAGCTATACAATAAAATCATTTAACACATTAACTTGCTGCAGGTAAATTTTCCTGAACTCATTTCTTCATCTTCATACAAGAGTATTGCGTAGAATAGATACAAATGAACTTAAACTAAATTGGGGCTGGAATGAAGTTTCTAGAAATGCATTGTGGGCCATCTAAGTGGGGGAGGCACATTTATGCCTTTTGTGGATTTTATTAGACTCATTTCTCTGAGGAGAAATCCCTTCTTTATGACATGACTACACTAGTCAACAGTCTTTCTAAAATAATTTGATAGTAGGAAAGTTATAGCCCAATCAAACAGAAAAGTTCATTTTCACTTAAATTGCTAATAGAAGTAAATTGTTTAATGGATCATTCTAAAAAGAGACCCTGAACCTTTAAAAATTAGCCTTTAGGGGAAATGTCTGAAGGTCTGGAATATGTTTAAACAAGGCTCATTTGTTTCTTTTATTTGGATACAATCATTTGCTTAGATACATATTTTTAAACTTTTAGTATATTACTAGCAACAAAGTATTTCAAGTGGGGAAAACTCAAACTAGCTCAGAATGTCCCCTAAATTAAAAAATAGAGTTTTGTACTTTCCAGAATAATAAGCACTTTTATAATCTTTCTTTAAATCTTTCTTGGTAAAAATCTACAAAGCAAGAAGAAAGGGTGAAAGTCAACGTATGCTGATTTACTGTTTAATTATATCTTTCCTCCCTGCCACTTAAAATTTTATAACAGAGCAGAGTTAATATTAACACCCCAACCACAATAAACTAAACATATTTTATTACATATTTTATATCCAAGATGAAAATGAAGATATAACAGTGAAATAATTTTATACAGAGGTACAGTGAATTCTATGTGAATAGGGTTAAGTCAATTTTGTGTTTTGTGTTTTAGTTTTTTAAACTGTAATTAATAATTATATCAATACCAAACTTTTACTGAGTATTGACTACAGTACCAGTATCAAGTACTTTACAGTTTTTCCTCACTGAATTCTTACAGCAAACTTACTTCCACAACTAAAGAAACTGAGAAAGAAGTGACTTGACCAAGATCACCTAGCAAGTTAGTAATGAAATACTCTTTCGGTAACATTTCAATCAAGGTATCTGATAATTGCTGTGTGTTTCTAGCCCAACTCTCCTGCAGAAGAATTTAAATCGGCAGTGGTTCATCTATTCGTAAGTATATGAATGCCCAGTCTGTGCCAGGTCTCGTCTTAAAGCCTGCGGATATAGAGCTGAATAAATCTACAAGGCATAAAAGTTAAGAAAGGTGGGTTCTGTCGTCAGTTGGGTTGGGCTCTGCAATGTGACCTTGGACAAGAACTCTCTAGCTTCATCGGCAAACTGCGAGATTATATTGATGCTTACTTCATGGTTTTCCTGGAAAAATTAAGTGAGATAACGAGTGGTAGAGTGCTTAGCACAGTATAGTGCTTAAGATACTCCATAGTATGTGCTCAGTAAATACTCCATAGTATGTGCTCTTGTTATTACTTTTATTGTTATTACTGTAAACAACAATATTCATCGTTGGGGAGCTCCCCGATTAGGGAGGGGAGAGAGACAGTTAAACAATATTTTCTGTCCAACGTGATATGAGCACTAGGAGAATCAAAGAAAAGCACCAGTGACTGACTAGAAAGGATTTGGAGAGGTTTCATGGAAGAGGTGACTTTTGAGCCGGTGGTAGTAAGGGGAGCGGAGCTTCTCCAGGTGGTGAGGGGTGTAGGCTTTCTAGTCGTCTACTAAGGTGCGGCGGCAAGGCGTGTTTTGGGGAACCTGGAGGCTCCTGAGAAGTTAAACGCTGGGAGGTCGCGAGGTGGCGCTGTGGCTCTACGTAAGGAGAAGATTCAGGCGCTCGCGGGTCTCTGCAAGCCGAGGGAGGCTTCAGAGAACAGCGGCGGGACGATCTTGGTGGGTTTGGCACCATCTTCGTACAGCCAAATAATGACAGTGATAAAGATAATAAATACATAAGCAAATAAGACGGAAGCGGTCTCTTTTAGTGGCATCAATAATCAGAAGCTGTCCGCGAGGAATAAGTTAGAGCGCGGAACTGTCCAGCAGGGATCATTGCGAGCGCAGTCCAGGTAGTTTGTGGGTCCCGGTGGGAACCCCTTCGCCTGCCCGGAGCCGAGCTGGGCTTTAACCCGCTGCCTCCGGGCGGATCCCGAGCCCCAAAGGCGGCTCCCTGCTACCTGCAGGCCCAAGGAGCAACAGTTTTGACGCCTGTCCTAGGGCGCTCAGTCTGCGTCGTGCCTGCGCGTTTCCTTTGACCGGATTTGAGATTTTGGGGACTTTGCTGAGTTTTACATGCCCACATGGACACACGAAACACCTGTGAGCTCAGGCTCACCCAAGTGTACAATGCTCTTGCACACAAACACACGTATTTGTGTACACGCACACCCACTTATAAACGAGACACGTGACATGCATATACTATACACATGCACACGTGTACTCACGCCTGTGTGCAACAATCCTCTGTAAGCACGTGCACACATGCACCCAAGTGCGCGCTGTCACTCACCAACACATGCTCGTACTGCACTCGTCCACAAATATGCAGCCACTCTTCTTTCATACAAGCATAGTTGCACACTCACATCACATGCTCACAAAAACCTCCAGCGAGCGTTTGGAGTGAATAGTGAATTGTGCCTCAAAGGAAACACACACGCGAACTTTTTGTTACCTGGGTATCTCGAACTTGTCTGCTAAACTCCTCCTTCCCCACTACGCAAACAGGCCTACTCCTGTTTCCTTCCCCCTCCCGCCCCCCAAATCTTTTCTAGTCTCAGTTGCTTGCACACGGGTTTGCATTATTGAAGCAATACTAATTTCCAAACAGCCGGGAACTTCCTTTCTCACGGTGGAGCCTCCTTCTCCTGAGGGAGCCAGGGCCCTTCCCTGATCATTCTCCAATCGCAGGGGTTGGAGGCCAGTAGGGAAGGACCACGGGTGGGGTATGGTTGTTTTCGGGGACAACCTCGGATTGGGAGACCCTTTCGGGCAGTGCCCCTGACTATGTCCTCCCGGCTCAGAATAACTTTAACTTTTAGCTATTTACGGTCATGCCAACGTCATATAGTGTTCCTCCATTAAAGCACATCCACAGGTACCCACATTTCTGCCCTCTCATGGGCGTCGCAGGCATCCCCGCAAAGTCTTGTGTTTAGTGTATCTCAATTAGGCGACTTTGCGTGCGCCTGGAGCTCTAAGACCTCAGCTAGGAGTGGGAGAAGCGGCTGGCTGGAGTTCACGTAGCAAATATAGCAGAACCGGGAGCTGGCATGACCCTGGAGTGCCCTATCCCGGGCGGCCCTGAGGGACGCGCGTCTGTATCTGACCGCGGGGACGCGCATCCAGTGAGCTCATTAGGACTTTTCAGAACCCTTTCCCCTCCTCTGTCCCGTCTGCCGCCTGCCCTCAAGAGGCAACTTGCACCCAAGCTCTTCTGTCATCCAGGACATCCAGGGGCTTGAGAGCTGAAGGGATCTGTGACTGTTGGGGGACGAGCACCAGGCGAATGCGGCAGATACGCGTGGCCGCTTGGTGACTGGTTTGGATATAAGGATAAGGGCACAGGCTCTGAAGTAATTACAGCTCAGCTACTTTATTAGCCGTGTGGCCGGGGACCGGTCGATTCATTTCAATCAAGGCGTCCGTTTCCTCACCTGTAAAATGGGGGTGATCTTACCTGCCTTTTTGGTCTGTTGTGGGAATTCAACGAGTTTATGCCAGTAAAGCCTTCAACAAATGGTATCTATTATTATCTGGGGACCGCCCAGGGGAAACCCGACAAAGTGGGCAGGCTCAATGGATCCGGGAAAGGTTTGTTCGAACCCCGTGCCCCAAGCCCTCGTCCTAGGCAGATTAAGAGCTCTCAAACCCCGGACGGAGCACCCACAGTGTTTGCCTGATCTGGACCTCCTAGCTTTCGAGGGTATCTTTGTCCTTCCCTGAGCCTCAGTTTCACTATCTGTAATACGGGCAGAGGCGCGGTGCCGGGGACTGGAAATGTCTGTCAGATGCGGCGAGCAAACAGGGCCCACTCTATAGCTGTGAGGGTCGAAAGCAGGGATCTGGGTCAGGAAAATGCCCCCTTCCCTTTGCGGCTTGGGAAGAGATGGCTGAAAGCAAGAAGGGAGGACGGCCGGATTTCCGGTCACCCTTGGCCTGCTGCTCCTACGCGTTTCGGGAGGGCAACGGGTAAAGGTCTTCGAGGGGCACGGGCAGGGTGTTGCGCGAGGGATGCCGCGCCGCGTTGCTCCGCCACCCCGCGGGAGTCTGAGCGCCGCTCGGGGGCCCCTGCGGAGCTGCGAACGGCTCAGGTCCTCGTTCTCCCAGGACTCAGGGCCGCCACCTACTTCTATCCGTCCCCTCCTGCCAGCAGCGGCTTGGCCTCACCCCCGCCCACGACTCCAGGCTGTCAGTCGACGCCTTCGTAGAGGGCCGCCGGCGGAAGGACTTTGCGCGTTGGCTTTCATCGCCGCGTCTTTCCCTTTGCCTTCTTCCTAGCATGGAAGGAGGCATCTTTCCTCGAGTCTCACTCTCGGCAGTGTCTGGCTAGCAGCAGGAGGAAGAGGACATTTCCCCGGAGAGGCGGCCCTTCTGGGGGCGCGTCTTCATAAGACGAACGGAGATCGAGAGGATTTTGTAAGTGAGAGGTCCCAAGTCTTGCCTCCTGGGGGCGGACAAGCAGAGAAGATCCCTCTTTCCCTGGGACGTAGTTTGGCTGTATTTATCTCGTCTCTGCTCTTTTGGGGAGCGGGTGTGTTTCCACATGCACCCCCGCGTAGACTGATGTCCTTCAGGAAAGGGAATTGATTTCCCTGTGCCTTAAGAGGGTTGGGATAGTGAGAAGTTTGCAAAGTTCGGGGTGGGGTGGGGGGAATTGCTCACTGGGCCTAAGCTTCCTCCCGCGGGGGCTGGGCAGCTGTCTACTGTTTGGAGCAATTGAGAGTGAGGTAGGGAGACGCTCACTTCCACCGCCGAAGAAACTCAGAAGCTCAGCGGGAGATGTAACTCCAGGGGGAACTATCAAGCCTTTCCAATTAATCCTTCCACATGTAAACCCATTTTGCTATGTTTTCCTCATGCACAGGTTCTTTCCCCCTCACTTTCTTCCTCCCTAATTCTGCAAGTCTGGACAAGCAGCTGACTAGCGGCTTTGGGGATCAGCGTTACAAGCTACCCTAAAGACATTGATCACAGATATGCTATAAACTCTGGGCAATGCTATACATACAAGTATCTCTCTTCATAGAAGATGTGACTACAATGTAAAAAGGATGAAGCCAGTCTTGGTACTGGCTTATCATCTCCCCTCCATGCACATGCCTTCTGGGGGTTGTGCTAACTCTACACCAGGGAAGATTGAAAAGTGTTAAAGGGATTTTTTTTAAAGTTTAAAATTGCAGTTGCAAGTTCAATATTCACTAGAGGACATCCACAAAAAAGCTATGGCTCTGCTGGCCTGGGTGTCATCTATAGTTTTCTATCAATCTCTAGGTCTTTTTTCCACCTTCTCTTTAGCTTCCTTCTTACTTAAACATTTATTA
This sequence comes from Rhinolophus sinicus, assembly GCF_036562045.2. NCBI lineage: Eukaryota > Metazoa > Chordata > Mammalia > Chiroptera > Rhinolophidae > Rhinolophus > Rhinolophus sinicus. Next base: position 95,667,211 of record NC_133759.1, on the reverse strand, counting down.
CTGCGTTAGACAGCCAGGTTGAAAGCACAGGGACAACAGAGGAAAAGCTATATGAATATACTTTGCTTCATTACAATCAAGTACACTCACCATTCCAGGTGAGGTCGCTACTCAGGGATTTAGTTTTATCAAAAGATTCCTGCCCCCTTTTATTTTTACTCCTTCTGTGGCCTGGCCGATGTGGAGATTGCCCCCTCTTCTTTGGTTCCTGGAGATTACTGGCTCTGGGACAGGAATTGGACTGCTGAAAGCTTCTTTCTCTGGGTCAAGTTCTCTTTTGAATCAGGCAGTTTAAGGCCCCTCAACAAACACGTCATTTGCAGAGTGCTTCTATGTTCTGCCTGACACCCCCCCCTCCCAATGTATCTGTGTGCCTCTCACCGATCCTAGTCCTCAGAGTGACTAGGTATGTCCTTTCTCTGGCACCTTTGTAGCCTCCCTTTGGCAGTGATGTGGACCCTACTGTGTGTTCCCCATCACTGAGGAATGTATCTTATCAGACTCAACTTGGAGTCCTAAACACTGTTTACTGCAGAGAAAAATGGAGGGTTATCTGGTACTCATTGATAGGATGGTGGCCTCTGCTTTCTGGTCCCCCTTCCTTGAAGGATCCCCTCAGAGCAGGCAGGGGAAGGGATTGTTTCTTGAGGACCCTAGAGGCATTGGAGATTAAGCTTGGAGCCTTGGGAAGTTTTCAGCAGGCCCAGTTTCCATAGTGCATTTAAATTCTGTAGAAATAGAGAAGGTCCAGCTCCCCCTTCTCCTCCCTACAAACCTATAATCCTTCAAATCTCAGCACCAAGATACCCCCACCCCCCCTTGAGCACCTACTGTGTGCCAGGAACTCTGGTAGATGTTGTGGGAATCCTGATGGATTGGACAGATCTCCTCAGGAGTGTCTGGGAAGAGATGGCATTAATTATGGTAGCAGAGAGAAAGCGATCAGCCTGTTAGTGGTCTGGATTAAATGGTATGAGAGGTGGGAGGTTTTGTGCATAAGAGATAAAGCAGTGTTTGAGGACAGTGACCATGTACTGGCTGGCCTGGAACACAGTCTTTCATCTAGTTTAGGAATCAGGAAGTGGCTCCCATTTTCCTGCTCTGCCAAGAGTACAAAGCATAACTCTTGCCTGTCTCCATTCCATTCAACATGGGCATGTGTACTTTTCCATCACTGACCCCCTGAGCTTCCTAAATCAAAGGGCCAAGCAAGGCCGGCAGAAAGGGGACCTGGATTTCTGGCAGAGAATTTCCCCGAAGGAGTCCTTAGCAGATTTGGCTGCAGTCAGGGAGTTCCTTTGAGGGCAATGAAACAGAAGTTCACCATGTGCTTATTAGAGGTTACAACCTGCTAAAAAATGATGGGGCACATTACCCAGAAACATCTAGCTATTTCCTTTGCCAGCCACAAGCCTATATGCCGAAGGTCTGAGGTAATGACCATTTCTCCCTCCTTCCTTCCTTCCTCCCTTCCTTCCTTTCTCCCTTAATTTCCTCCATCTCCCTCGACATACAGCAGGGGCAGAAGTTGGGGTTTGTTCAAGCCCCACATTTTAATCAAAAGAATGAGGAAGGGAGAAACCCTACAGCAAATAAACAACTAATCAGATTTTGTTGCGTGGCTGTTACTCTAAAGAAAAATTACTTTGGGGGGGGAGGGGTTGGGGATCGAATCTGAGTCCATTTTAAACGCATCCTGACACAGCTCCATTGAGAGCGTTCACTCCACCGTTTACATATCCTGAGCATTACTCGAGAGAAGTGAACCTATGAGATCAGTGCCTCTCACGCCTGCGGCCTCGAGGCTAGCCGCCAAGCGAGAAGGGTTTCAGAGGCCAGACTAGGGCAGAGCCCGGTCTCCCACACCCTGGCGACCCACAGCGCCTCTCTTGCCGGGGCCCAGGGTCCACCCACCCCTTCCGGCGTGAAGGCAGTACCCTCCGCGAGTTCCCAGCCCCGACCTCCAGCACCCAGTTTCCACCCCACCACCCCTTCCTCAAAGCGAAGAGGTGGGCACCTGGGACGCGCGTCCTGCTTTTTCTGCCCGGGCTCTCCCGTCTCCTCGACACTTTTGCCCCCGACGTCCCAGAACAGCGGAGCAGGACGCAGCACGGGCCCTGGGAGGGCGCAGCCTGTGCGCCTCGAGCGCGCTCGGGGCGCTGCGAGGATGCTAAACGGATCGCAACAGCCACAATGCAGACCCCAGCTCAAATCCCTGAGAAGAATAGCCCCCTCTCCTTCCTGCTGTACCCCTTCTCCTGCCCGACTCTGTCCTGCTCAGCCCCGCTTCTCCCCAGCTCAGACGCCAGAGATCAGCGATCCTTTACTCGCCACTTTGCTAGGAACTTTGGCCGGCTCCCTGCGCAGCGGGGAGAGGGATGTTAATGAGGGAGCGTGGCCCAGCACTGCGAGCCAGCAGGCTCCTGAGCCGTGATTGGCTGCAGAGAGGCGGAAGAATGACGTTATGCAAATTAAGGGGCGGACCTGAGAGGCGTGGGCCCCGCCTCCTCCCTTTGGGGTTAGTGTGCTTGTGTTTAGCTCTGGGGAGAGTCAAACTGGATTCCATAGGGAAAGCCTGCAAATCACTTCTATTTTAGCAAGGAGAAAACAGAATCTCCATCCAGCAGGGTCCACCCCTCTCTCTTTCTCCCTCTCCTCTCCTCTCCTTCTCTTTCTCTCTCTCTCTCTCTCCCTCCCCCCCTTCCTCTTTCCCTCTCTCTCCCCCCTCCCCCCCACCCCAGTCTCCCTCTCTGGTGTTTCTGTCTACGGCAACCAGCGTCCTCCTCATCTATACGCACTGAAGGAAAGAAACATCTTTGGTTGGGAGAGAAGGAGGAAAAAAAAAAGGGAGAGAGGAAAAAACTTGCCTGGTTGTGGAAAATGACACTTGAAGTAGCAAAGCCGGCAGCGCGAGTTGAGTCTATTGTTTCTTAAATTGCCATCAGGGCTTTTTTTTTTCTTTTTTTTTTTTTTTCTTCCTGCTTCTTCAAGTGAAGGGTACCTCTGCAAAAGGAAACTCCAGCCCCTCCTGCCCTCCACCGGCCTGTGATCATTGAAAAAAAAAAAAAAAAAAAAAAAGCAAAAAAAAAAAAAAAAAAAAAAAAAAGCACCCAAACCAAAATTAACCGACCAAACAACCCCCAACAGCCAAGCATACATCTCAATTTTTTTTTTTTTAATTTTGGTCTTTTCGTTGGATTTTCCCTTTTTTTCTCTCCTTTTTTTCTGGGTTATCGCTCAGTTTTGAGCGACGGTTTACATTTTTTAAAATTTTGCTTTCCAGCCCGCCTTGATCTTCTAGAGCGAGTTCATCGTCTCAAAAAAAAAAAAAATCTCTGGCTGGCGTTTTTCTTTCCTTTTTTTTTTTTTTTTTTTTTTTAATATTTTCAAGGGGGAGGAGATTTTCCACAAGAAAAGGTTGTTTTCATGTTTGGGATTCAGGAAAGCATCCAACGGAGTGGAAGCAGCATGAAGGAAGAGCCGCTGGGCAGCGGCATGAACGCGGTGCGGACGTGGATGCAGGGCGCCGGGGTGCTGGACGCCAACACGGCGGCGCAGAGGTGGGTACCGCTCGGGGACCGCGATCGGGGAGGCGAGCCGCGAGCAAAGGAGCCGAGAGTCGGTGGCGGCGGCCGCTGCCGCCGGGCCTGCCCGCGCTCGCGCGTTCGCCGCTCGGCTCTGCTGGCCTCCGAGGCTCCGCGTTCCCCGGCCGTGCTGCCTTGGTTGCTTGCGCCGGGAGAGCCGGGAGCTCCCTGCGAGGAGTCCACGCTTTACCCGCACTTTCCCCTGCCTTGTCTGTGGCTGTTTTCATTTTGTTTTAAGCCAGAAGAGGCGAGAGGCGTCTCACCAGCATGATGTTGGCTATCTGTATTTTTATGACTGCTCTTTCTTTTCTGGCCGGCTGTTTTTTTTCTTCTTTCCTTTTCGTCTTTCTTTCTTTCTCTTTTTCTCTTCCCTTCTTTCTTCTCTCTTTCCTTTCTCCTTCTTTCCTTTCCTTCATTCTTCCTTGCCTTCCTCCTTCCTTTTTTCTTCTTTCCTTTCTTCCCTCCTTTTTAAACTTTGTTCTCCTTCCTTTCCTCCCTCCCTCTCTTTCTTCCCTTTTTCCTTCCCCCTTTCTTCCTTCTTTACATCCTTTCCTTTTCTCTTTTCCTTTCCCTCTTTCCCTCTCTTCCTTCTTTCCTCCCTTCCTTTCTTCACTCCTCCCTCCTCTCTCCTCTCCCTCCTTCCCTTCCCTCCTTTTCTTTCTCCATTTTGCCACAGAATCTTCTCTTATTTCTATCTGGTTCTCCCTCCCTCCCTGTCTAGCTTTCAGTTTTTCTTGGTCAACCCCTGAGAGCAGCAACTCCCAACTTTAAGTCTGACATCTCCTAAAAGTCTTTCCTACCCTCTGCCACCATGGCCCGTGCTAGCTGCTCTCCCACTCAGCTCCGGGGATGCCAGACTGTGGCCTGGACGCACTGCTTTTGGAGATTGACTTGTGGGAACTTCCCTGGGCACCCTCCGCACTCTTTCCGGGGACTTCTGGTCCTCAGTGAGAAATGGCCTTTTTTTTTTTTTTTTTTTTTTTTAAGGCCGTTAGCTGGGCTTGGGGGAGTGGGAGATCTGACGCCCCAGGCCCTATCAAACCCAGAGAGGGCGGAAGGGGAAGAACGAAGGTGACTAATTACATCATCCTCATTTTCTCCAGGCAGCGGACAAGTGTCCCTAACACTGTTTTCATCCCCACTGTGTGTAAGGATGGGGGTGGTAGTAGGTAGTGAGAGTGAGCCGGGTAACTGGGCTGGAAGTGAAAGTGTGTGTGTGTGTGTGTGTGTGTGTGTGTGTGTGTGTGAGTGCGCCCTGTGTTGGGCAGGTCGGGCTGTCAGTGGCCTCCTTGCTCCCTTGGCGTCTCAGTCTCTAGCACCACGGCCGGCGCGCTCAGCCGGCAATCCTCACCCATAGGATTTCTGGAACGCGTGAGGATTTCTGCTGAACAGCAAAACTTTGTCAGGACAAATCTTTTAAAAACAGTCCCAGTTCCCTTTCCCACAGCGACCACCCGACAGTTCTGAGTTCCACCTTTAGATCCTCTTTCTCCAGATATTTTATTTTGGGGGGACATGTGGCTTCCCGAGGCCGGGCACCCCCGGCTGGCAGGGGCGCTTGAGGTTTCCTGGAGGATGGCTGCTGCAGCGAGAAGCTGACCATGTTCCCCATCCCTTCTCACCTGCCCAAGGAGCTAAGACTGGAGATTGAAGGGGTTGGCGGGAACCAATTCCCATGCCCCCTCCCTCCAAGTTGTAAACGACCCGCTCTGTTCCGCGGGTTCACCTTCTCCACCGCCACTTTTCTTCCTCCCCACGCAGCGCGCGTCAGGTTGGAGTAAATGCTTACAGCGTTTTACCTCCTGCGCAAAACCAAACAAAACTTTCACAGAGCTTCTGAGAGTTCTGGGGGCGCGCCCTGTGCTCCGTTGGGAGGACAGGACACGCGAGAATACGCAAGTTCCCTGGTCGGGTGGGCCCGGGGCGCCTGAATGGGTGTGTAGGGCGCCCACGGGGCGTTTGGGGGGCAGAGGAGGCGAGTGCTAAGGGGTGACGGGGGTCGCGGATCGGGGTCCCGCTTAGCCGTCTAACTGTGCGTCTTTGGTCGCAGCGGGGTGGGTCTGGCCCGGGCTCACTTTGAGAAGCAGCCGCCTTCCAATCTGCGGAAATCCAACTTCTTCCACTTCGTCCTGGCCCTCTACGACAGACAGGGCCAGCCCGTGGAGATCGAGAGGACAGCCTTTGTGGGGTTCGTGGAGAAGGAAAAAGTAAGTGGGCGCAGCGCCGCTGCCCTTCGCCCCCGGGCTGGGAGCAGGCCCAGGCGCTTCGGGAGGCGAGCTACTCCGCCAGTGCAAAGCATCCATAACACATTCCTGCGCGGGGTCCCCCAAGCCACGTCCCGTCCTGGGCGAACCCGGGATCCTCATCCATGAGGTTCTGCTCCAAAAAAGTTCGCGCGGAGCCCCCAGAGTTGGAGAGAGGCGAGCCCGCCTTCGCCCTCCAGAGTCAAGGGAGCCGGGGATGAACCCGTCCTCGATCGCGCGACCACGCGCGGCTCCTGCCTCTGCTGGCCCAGGCCCGAGTCCCTAGGGGAAGGGGATCGCCTGTGCGCGCCCCACGTAATTTTCCGAACGGGAAGAGGGAGCAGTAAGGGTCGGGTCGGGGGTGCGGCAGAGGGATCACGGTTGGCCGCAATCTCTGCTGCGCTCCAGCCTGTCCGGCTCCCCGGCCGGGGGCCCGGGTGGGGAAAGTGGCCTCGAAGTCGGTCCACTGGCTTACGCCGACCTCTCTCCTGCGTCTCTTGTGCCTTTGCGTCCTGATGCAACCTAGGAAGCCAACAGCGAAAAGACCAATAACGGGATTCACTACCGGCTCCAGCTTCTCTACAGTAATGGTGAGGCTCACGTCGGGTCCGCGCCGGTCCCTGGGCTCCGGGTGAGGGCAGGGGACGTGCGGGACAAGAGCCCCAGCAGAACTCAGTCGGCCACCATCCTCGGGCTAAACCGGCCTCACCCGAGTTTCGCCTCAGAAGGTTTCACCTGAGGAGGCCCCGAGTGGCCCGAGGCCGGCCATGTTGGGCCTGCGCGCACCTGGGGCCAGGTGTGGCTCCCCGGCCCTCGTTAGGCCGCTTTTTCCCCTCCCAACCCTTTCTAAGGCCGGTTTCCTCGGCTTAGCTCAGACTCCAGGCCCCAAGTCCCTTGGGCTCAGGGTGCTTGAGCGATCCTGGCCTTGGTGGCTCCCGCAGAGCGCACAGAGGGGCTCCTGCGCGGGAAGGTAGCGCAGCCAGGTGGGGGTCCCGCCCCACTCCCCGCTGCGATGCCCGGGGGGCCGGCTCGCAGGAGCGCTGAGGCCAGGCCAGAGGCCCTTTCTGGACACTGGGGAAGGGGGTTCCTGGCTTTGCTTCTCTGGGACAATTGGAGTTCCATGAGCCTTGGAGCCCCATTCTTTGTTTGTCCCCTGCAGATTCTCTCTCACTTAATTCTCCTTCGTTTCCTTATCCCCTCCCCCGCTTCCCCAGGGATAAGGACGGAGCAGGATTTCTACGTGCGCCTCATTGACTCCATGACAAAACAAGTAAGTTTCTTAATTTCGCGCCGCAGGGGTGACTCTTGGGCTGTGAAATTCAGTTGTGTCCAGAAGCTGACTGCTCCATAGCGAGAGGGCTGGGACTCGAACTCTCAACACCAGGGCGGACCACCGGCCGCGCTCCCAGAGCGGCCATCCAAGTGCCCACACGTGCGCTGGCGCCCGCCGCGTGGGGAAGATGGCTCGATGGCTCCTCTCTTCTAAGAGAAACTCAGACCTTGTGAATTAAGACTATGGGGTGCTGAGTAGGGAGAATATGGGCTGAACTTACTTTGACCCGGCCAGGGAGGCTCAGGGGGTGCAAAAGGTGCGCAGGGACTTTGGTGCAGAGTGGGCCCAACTTGTGAAACCCAAACCACCTGGGCCTCCCCTGGGAGGCCGAGGGTAGAGGGAGTGGGTGGGGGCAAAAGCAGCTTTCCCAGGAATGGTGAGATGGACTGAGAGCCAGACGATCCACTTCACAGATTTTAAAAAAGGAGGTGGTGGTGGTGGTGGTAGTGTTGGGAGAGGGAACGACAATTGTTAGAGGATATTTTGCAAAAATCTTCCTGCTTTTGCCTCCAAGTTTGGCTAGATGCCAGGCAGCATGAGTGAGCTTGTGGTCTTAAAGGTATATAGACGGCATTTTCTTAAGCTCCCCAACACGCAGGAGTCAAGCAGTATACATTAAGGTTGAGTTATGTGTGGTTTAAAAGATACAATTATGAGCCCAGTCAGAAAAGAGGCCTGACGTTTTAATGAGGCATAGGAGCTTTTTTTTCTCTTTTAAATTTTAGGGAAAAGTTTAGTTTTGGAATTAAATAGTTGGTTAGGTAGTTGGAGGACATAGTTACAGAAAAAGGACAGATTTATTGGGTGGGGGAAAGAAATCAGAACAAGGAGAAAAGTTATTCACTTTGTATCAACAACCATTTTAGCAAGAGGGTTAAAACTAATTTGCCTGATTGGGATTTTAAAATATTCCCTTTAAAATCAGGGAGATGATCTTCTTTCATAGATACTGGTTTGGAAGGTTTCAAATTAGGGTATGTATGCATATTTAAAATTTGTTTTTAGGTAAGTCATGGCTTGAATATGTTGTACTAAATGCACACCAGTCAGCTACTGGGAGTTTTAAAATCCATCAGCAAGAATGAATTTAATAACAGCTAATTTTGATTATTACTCTCATATTTTATTGTGAACCAAGTAGAAAACATGAGGGTATGATGTGTGTTTTTTAAAATAATAACTACCTGTTGAAATCTATTTCAAGTATTTGCCTAAAATATTTGACTTTCTTGAAGATTTGTTTATTTCTTAGTTGATTGGTCAGAGTAAATCCAAAGTTATACTTTTAGTCGTGGTCTTTTTTTGTTTGTTTGTTTTACTGGTTTTAATTAGTACATAGGATAATTCCCTTTCATTTGCACACCTTGTATTTTGTTAATTTTTTTCCCTGCCAAGCAGAAACATAAAAGCCTGATTTCAGTAACATTCTTTTTTATGATATCAAAACAAAACTGCCTTAAGTGCAGTTTTGTTTTTAAAAAATTGTCTTTGATATCCTGGATATCCTTTCCTGCCATTCTCATCAAAGGAAAGAAAAGATGGAAGGGGAGGGGAAGGTATGAACTCTACTACATATGGCATATGTATTTATTGGAATTTACTTTTTAAAAGATAAAGAAATCCCCCAAAACCAGGATGTAAGGCCTGTCTGCCTGTGTAACATTGGCCACTTAAACTTTAAATTATAGGCAGCGCTATGGAAGGAAGAGTTGTAAGGAGCACAAAATTAGGACATGTTTGAAGTGATTAACTTCTCTCAAAACTTTATTTTAGACCCCTTAAACAAAAAATGCCACCAGAATTGATTTTCCCATTATGAAATGAAGGCTACTTTACACACTCTCATGTGGTGGGAGAATCATCTTGATTTTTATAAAGCAATACATCAAATGTCATTTTACTAACAAGGTCATAGAGTTTAAGAAAAACTATAGCTTAAGGCATTCTTTGACCACTTGGTATAAATTTTACCCGCTGTGTGTGGGGGGGAATTAGAGCAAGATATAGTTTATTTTTAATAATAGCAAGTATGAGAAAGTCATTTGCCATAATGTGACATCTGGAAGTTAAAATTATAAATGTATGCAATTGTATATTTTGGTGGGGAGTGACCTGAGAGAAGGTTTAAATAATTCTCTGAATTTAGTCTAAAAATTTCAAGAGAAAGGGCTTCTTTTTGAGGCATACCTGTTTGCTTTTATAATAATTGTCTAGTGCCTTCTCTGTAGCTTTCACTTTGAAAGGCAATCCTTGCCATTATCCCGTTGCTTGTTCGTTGATTCTGTGCTGTAAGAGTTTGGGAAGTAGGTTAGCTTCTTGTGTACACAGTTAATACAATAGTTTTCAAAAAAGCACATCAGTTTGAAGAAGCATAACTTTCCTTCGCCGTGACGTAATTGTTATATTTTAGCCTCGATGAGTAAAACAATAGATTCTCATTTAGCTGGAAATTATTCTATGATAATTACCAAGTCTGATTAAAAATTTCTTAAATGTTTGATATTAGTTAAATATGCCGTGACCCCTTCAAACCAAATTAAGGCTTGATATAAGCTGACTGATTAAACGGTTATGTTGTTTTCCCTTGTGAAATTCTAACAGAGAGACTCAGGATTTTGATATTTAGAATGCAGACTGGAATAATTTCAGTGATGTGATGAGTTCTAATAACATCATAAGTTTCGGAGGGACTATCTAGCCACAGTTCAAGTGTCTTCTCTTAGCTGCTTGTTTATCGTAACACTGTTCAGATCAGAGATGCAGTTTTATGTGTGTGATGTCATATCTTTGACTCACGAGTTGGGGTTAAAACTCAAAGGGAATCTTTGGCAAGCAAAATCCCAAACAAGCTGTGTACTCTATAGATTCATAGAATGTTCCTGATCTTGGGTGGAGTTAGAATCACTGAGATCAAACAGAAATGTACTCAATCAACCAAGTTGTATTGGTATGACACAGTATTTCACACCTTTTCAAAGTGTCTCATTACACTATATTAGGTAACGACTCTTAATTTTGGACTCTACCAGGAAAGCTAAAGCTTCATTACAAGTGAATGTGTAAGGATCTGAGCCCCCCTTCTTCCTATGCCTCTCTTATGAAACACAAAGGATATAATGATATTTTAAAAATTCGTCCACCAAGTAGAAAATAAGAGGCTTGCTTTTGGGAAGGGTTGTTCAAAACCAAGTTTAGCTGCACTAAAAATAGGTTGTTTTTGTATCATTGCTGTTTTTGGTATTCCATTAGTGAGCATGCAAAAAGGCCTGTAGGATCCAGAAGTTTATGGCTGTTGCATCCAGAAACAGTATCTACTGCAGAGGCTCAAATGAACCCTGTGGGAAGGTCTGAGGTTTAATGTGCCTCATTTCAGATTTTCATGTAGTATTTGAAATATGATTATGTTCTATGATTGCTTCACTGAGTTATTTATCTTGAATAGTTAAAAAAAAGCCTTTCACTTATTTTCCCTCCTAACATCTTGCTTGAAAAAAAGCGACACTTTAATAATTCAAAGAAAGAGTACCAAATTCCATAAAGTTATCAAAAACAAAACACTCCCTGCCCCCAAACAAAAGCGTTTTTCTTTTTTTTTTTTTTGGAAAGGAGAAAATAACACCCACATAATCCTTATATATATGGATTTGAAGGTAGATGATGTCCCAGCACAGTGGGGGTCCAAAGTACAATAATCAGAAATGCTGTCATATTTCTCTTCCCAGCTACTCTTTGTATATTTGTTTTGATGTTCCCGGTACTTGAAGTTATTGATGCAAGTGCATTTTTTCCTATTGATTGTTTCATTATATCCTGCCACAGCTACACAGATTTGATTAACAACCCTTTCAGTTCATGGTTCTTCATTGGTAGATAAACACATTTTTAGTATATCAATAAGTTCCAGAGGAATTCACTAGGCCAGCAGAGAGGTTCTTTCATATATTTGGGGAAACAAACAAAAAAGGATAGGGCAAGATTGTAGTCAAGAGCCATATTTCAGCAGCTTTCTCTGTCCTTTGGTAACATGTCAAAAATGCAGGTGATTTAAATTTCCTTGCACATAGAGGAATGAAGAAGTTTGGAATTTTTATGCATGATCAGGACCTGTGTTTGGGAAAATGTAAACTCATCACAGTGGAAAATGTGTTGTTTGGAGTCTGGGGGTGAAAACAAAGCTGATGGTTTTGGAGAGATTGCCGGAGCCAGATGGCCTAGTACTTCCCCAGTCTGGCGGTCCAACTGCTCCCTCCTGGATAATATACAGCCATTTGTTCGGGGATATTTACGCTAGAGCTGTTTCCATGTGAATGTTTGAACAGCATTAAAAACGAACATATTAGTGGTGATGCATTTATCGAACTTGTATGACTACATCGATAGACTGTTCTTGTGTCTGTACTTATATTATTACTGAGAGTCATGAAGGAGTGTTTGGATTTTGGTGAATTGTTTATGTAGTTGTTGAGCAAGAGTGATTTGGTCTTACTGAGTAATTAAAATATGTGAGCATTTGGAATCAAACTAATGGAAATAATGGTAGCACCTACCTCGAAGCTCTGTTAGGAGAATTATATGAACTCATACATGTAAAGTGTTTAGAATAGTGACAGGCACACATTAAGTGCTTAATAAATTAGCTGATTTATTATTATTATCATTATTATTATTATTATTATTCCATTGGGTTGACAAAGCCAGTTGTATCTACTAGTATAGATGGAAATGTAGTTACCATATGGGTGAAATATCTTTTAGTACTGCTAGGAAAAGAAATACAATATGGGGTTGTTAGAATGATTCAGTTTTTATCTTGGCATTTGAATAATATAAGGGATTTTATTTCTTTGAGACATAAAAGATGCATTCTAAAGCAAACTGCTTTTGGTACACATTCTCTTTTTATTCAGGGCTGTGATGTAACTGAACAGCATACTGAATATGATATCATTCCTTTGCAACTTTCCTAATTCAGTTCTGAAAACGGCTTGCTTAGCTGCTGAGCTGAAATTACATCTTTGTAATTTGTTCACCAGTAGCCAGGCTTCTAATTGAAGGAAACTAATTTTTATTTTATCCCGCTATTAATGTTGGATTGCTGTTTGACACAATTGTTTATGAAATGTCAGATTTGTAGTGTTTTCTTTGGCACAGGTTAATTTTAACTAGGGCTCCTTCACCTTCTAGAAATTTCTAGGACCGCATTAGTCAGCCCTGGTTTTTTTGTTTGTTTGTTTGTTTTTAATGAGGAGCAGTGGAACTTGGTGGTGGAATGTAATGATTCGTATCACAGTACGTTGAAATTATAGGTGTTCATATCATTTTTTGATTAATTTAAATTCTTTGTAACTTGCTACCAAATGCTCCTTGACAGCCTGTACTTAGAGGACACTTCACTTCTGGTTAAAGGAGATACTTAGTACGTTCATGGACTTATTTTTTAAGGTGACCGATTAGGTTTGGTCTTTTATTTTGTATGTGGATAAAAGAGTAACATATTTTCAAGGTTACTCTTTTGGTTTAAATAGAAAATTAGGAATTTTTGTTAGTTATAGATAACCTACCTACCTTTATTTCTTTCTCGTTCTTTTTTTCTTTCTAAACTAATGATGACAAGTCTCCTGTCTTTTGGGTGTAAACAAACAAACAAAATAATGAAAACATTTTGTTTCTAAAACCGTTTTGGATTTTAATGAACCAAAGTCAAAATATTCTCCTCACCCTCTTTACTTCGGCATGGAACAAAAAGAGTTAAAATTGTTAGAAAAGTAAACAAAGAAAGCCATGCTTAATTCTCTGTATTTCCTTTGGCATCCTATTGAAGTGTGATACTGGTATATGTTCACTGTGTGCTTTTCATTTTACTGTGTGGTCTCTGTCCACAGTAAGGTTCAATTAACTTTTAAAACCCAGTGATATTTTAGAAAAGCAGGGATGACCAGCACTTCACAAGATGCCTTCTAAAACAGTGGCAACCAAGGCAGATTTTCACTATTGATTGATTTCTTTTCAAACATGTCATAGGTTAATTTATAATTGGGCATTTGAAATTGATGGCATTTTATCCTTTCCCAGTAAACCTTCTGGCACTGTTGAGTAAGGATATGAAAGTTTACCCATTCCTATTTTTCCTTCTTGTTTTTTGTTAATTATAAAACATTATTTTGGGGAGAAAAACCTCATTCACTCTGAAAGTTAATAGAGTATTCCACATCATTTCATATTTTCTTTCCACTTAATAGAGGAGGATCTTAAGAAAAGGGAAGCTAGCATATCAGAAAAATAAATCTGCTTCAAATATGTTAAGTTTTGACAACTTGTTTATCAATTTCACCAGGTTGTTAAAGTTGAGATGAAGTTAGGACTGTTTATTCTTTTGCTTTTCTTCCTGAACAAGCATTGCTGCCACCTTAAAGCATTTATTTGCCATTGGCAGTATAATGGTAAACATTGTTTTCTGCTTGATATTGTAGTTTTTGTTTTGTCGGTTAAAACCTCAACTTGCTTTGCCATCAGTTTACTTGTTTAAATAATATATCTTCTATGTGCTCTTTCCCACTCTCACCCATCTCTATAACAGGCCTCCCATCCTTACTCCTGATAAACACATTGATTTATTTAAACCACTGTTGTCTTTGTGGCTCTCACAGCAGCCTACCTTCCTCACAAGGAGCAGACGCATGATTTACTATGGAGGATGAAAATAAGCCTTCTCCTTGGTGTTCCATTGTTCGGGCCCTAAACCAGCTGTCTATTAAAATGGTTTCACTTAAAATAGTCAATGCTGTTTATATGCTTCTGTGATTTCCCAGCTGATCTAGCCTCAATGAGCATTACTCACACCCCACAGGGGCACGTATTTAAATTGGAAGAAAAACAGGAACTTCTCCCTAAGTTGGTGTTAGAGGGTCCCTTTCCTTTTAGGCTTAAAGTCTGGGTTTGCTGAACTGTGAACCAGTCTTGATCTGTGTACTAAATATACATGGTGGAGAGTTGATGTGTAGCTATAAGTTGTGTGTATAAGCTGGAGGGAGAACTTGGTATTTTTTTTAAAAGCCTGTCTTATTGTTGATACTTCGCATTAGAGATGTTCGTCAAAATTAGTTTATCATATTTCCCTGTATTGGATCTCATCAGACTGTTGATTTCTTGGCCCATACCTTTTCTATGATATTGTGTCTGTGTGTTTTAACAAGACTTTTCAGTAACAAAAGCTGCTTTTGGCGAGATGGAGGTAAATCTGTCTTTGAGTTGCACTCTCTAGCTAATGTGTTACACTGAGGTTCTCATTTACTCTGTTCACAGAATTTTAGTTCTACTCAATAGGAGAGCGGGCAGACTCCCTGTTTTACTTGCTTTTGTTTCAGAAGTCACAGAAGCAGCAAGCACTTCTTTCTCTGTGTTTAGGTGCTGAAAAATATTGTTCTGTTGAGGCCCCAACGAAAAGGGACAGCAGAAACTTCATGCTTCCATTTTTTAGAGTTCTTAACTATTTCTCAGCAAATCCAAACTCATGCGTTCATTTTTCTATGCTTGATTTAGAGAAAGATTCTCCATTTTGACTGCTGCCAGAAAGAGAGTGACAGTTTGGCGTTTGATAGAGAGATATATTACGGAGGCCTCTGCCTTCAGCAAATGATGTTCAGTCACCAAAGATAAAATCACGGGGTTCCTGGAGTCCATGGGTCATCCACTGGGGCAGTCACGTGCATTTTTGCATTGCAACATACCATTAATTGAATATTATCATGGGCACACTGATTTCAATGGAACCAGCAGCCTTAGTAAAAACAATATCTCTCACCTAGAGATAATCAAAATGAGATGGCCTGAAATAACTGATACTCTCTCGTCCCAAAAAGAACCAAACTTTTTTTTTTCCGCACTGGAGGGAAAACCCCACCAATACCTGTGAATTTATTTACCAAGTTACTTGCGTTAGTTTTGCATGACAAAAAACTAAAGTTGGAACAGAGGTTGTCAGGGGTATTAAGAGAACATACGAAACATGTAGTGATAATAGGATTTCACAGAAATGAGTGGTTAGGTTTTTTTTTCAGCACCATGTGTGAGTTCTAATCAGTTATTTACAGTGTTTCTTTGATTTTTTTCCGCAGTGATTGCAGTAAAGAAAGCAGGCAGATGTAATTTTTGCTTTTCAAAATGTTTTCGATGTACTTAATGCATCTTCTTGAGTAAAGCAACTTCTTGGGTATTTGAAAAGATCTTTTAAGAATACAGGAAAGAAGCAGAAGTTGTAGGGCAGGGCTTTGTGGAAGACTCCTTAGAAAAGGACTGATCAAGGCGACAGCTGTAATTTTCCAACGCTCTGGGTTGATCAGCCATCTTGTAATCCAAGGCAACCCCAGAACGCCAAGAAAATCAAAGACTTCATCTATGACATCCCATAACCACTTCCAACAACTACCTACATCTGGACTCTTTGCTATATAATAAAAAACAAAACCCTCAAAAAAACAAAACCCACAAAAAAAGAAATGCAGGAAAGAATCATCAATGCATGTCATAGCTAGGAGATGAAAATTTGAGGGATAATGTAATATTAACATAATCTAGATTATCTCCCCAGAAGATAGTTATGAATTACATAAGGTGAAGTAGTAACTTGACATTGTGGAAATCTGGCTGATGATTTGTGCTGGATAGCAGGTATCACCTTAACCAAATGGTCAGAGTTTACTGCTGGTAGTGGAATTAGTTCATGGTGTGATTTGGTGCACTAAGGACTCAGGGCCACATCTGTGGTATTCTGGCGCTGAATTGTCTAACTTTAGTCTAAGTCTGAGGAAACATCAGACAAATCCAAAATGAGGCTGTTCTACAAAAGACCTGGCCTGTATTCTTCAACAATGTCAATGTCATGAAATGCCAAGACTCAGGAGTCTTCCGTACCGAAGAAGACATGACAATTGAATGCAAGGATTGGTATTGGATTTTATTTTTACTTTTTATGTTTTACTATTAGGACTTTATTGGGTAATTGGTGAATCTCAGGAAGGTCTGTAGATTAGATTATTGCATTGTATCAATGTTCATTTTCTAATTCAGATAATTGTACTGTGGTTATAGAAGAGAATTCCTTGTTTTAAGGAAATACATGCTGAAGTATTGAGGGTATGTCTGCAATTTACTAATATATGATTTAGGAAAAAACTAGAGAGAAAAGAATAAAGCAAATTTAGTAAAATGTAAGCATTTGAGGAGTGTGGGTAAAGAGTATCTTGGAATTCTTACATATTCTTGTAACTTTTCTGTGAGTCTAACATTATGTCAAAAGTAAAACCTTAAGAAAAATACAGAGTTATGATAGGCTAACCATAAAAAATGATTTTGATGGGCCAAAGGTAGGGAAATGTTTTCTTTTTATGCAGGTACTTTTTGTCATTTTTAAAAATTTGTTGCGATTTTTGTTTTGTCATAGAGCTGGATATCTCAACCAGAGCCTACTCCAAGGGTCTTCACTCACTGTGTCTTAAGCTTTCCCCATAATTTACAGGTTCTGAAAGGCCCAGGTTCATAAATAAAGCCCATTAGAGCCAACTACAAGTTAGTTACTGTAGCATCTGCATGTACTAAATAAGGATAGTCTGGTTAATTTAAGTAGTTTTATCACCAAGCAATTGAGGGTTATGTGAATGTGTGAAAGTAATTTATTAACAATTGGAAGCTGTGTTATATTAGTATTATGTGGCAATACAGTGTTAAGTTTGTTAAAATGTATCCCAATGCGGACAGAGAATTACTCTACTGGTGGCTGTGAGTTTTTCTGTGGCCCAGGTACTAACATATAGAGCTTCCAGGAAGCTGAGGTCCCAGGGAAACTCCCTAAAATGTTTGTACACACATTCCAAAAAACAGACAAAAACATCTTGGCTAGTGAGGTGGTTTGGGACTCCAGATTTTGAGAGTCAGGTGTAATTCTTCTTAGTTTAGGGAGAGAACTCTATGGCTTTAGCCCACACATATGCGGTGAGCATTACTTGTGGGGTTGGGTGTACCCCTTGAGAGCATATGTTTTCAGCCTGTTATGGGGGAAGAAGGATTTTCCCTGACTGATGAATCATCTCAAAGAAGACAGTGAATGGACTCATGAACTATAACTCCACTTGTTTTCTACTACTCACCTCCAGAACACGACATGTTGGGGCTGGAACTAGTAAAATGAAGTGGCAAAAACATACAAATCCATGTACTTTTCTATATTTCACATCAGTCGTGTCTCAGTCTGCTAAACCTGCTGGATTTCCCCCTCTTCTTTGATTAGGTTGCTTTTATTCTGAATTGAGGGGAGAATTGTGGTTGTCCTGATGACAGACAACCGTCTCATCCACTCATGCAAAGATGTGGGTCGTAATATGGTGGTTGACAGGCCAGAGAGGAACATATCCCCTTCCACTCCATTTGGACTGACCCTTAACAACGGGTCTTGAAACAAGGAGCCCAGTGAGGCCTTTGCCTCCTGAAAGCTAATGGGCTCTCACTCGTGGTGAAGTGGTCAAGAACTCAGTGGTGATAGTTTGTTCTCTGCTTCTTGGTTCCATTCTTAGCTCAAATCGTGCCTTTGTTTACAGGCCATAGTGTATGAAGGCCAAGACAAGAACCCAGAAATGTGCCGAGTCTTGCTCACACATGAGATCATGTGCAGGTAAGCAATACCTTGTTCTCTCCCTTTAATTAGCAAAGAGAAGATGAATTGGTTATCTCAAAGCTAGGTGAACTCAGGTCTGCTTGGGGGTCCACATTGATCCTGCTTCTATGAGACTATTTAAAAAGAACTGTGAGATGTTGAGTATTTGGTACTAAATTGTCAGGCATCAGAGTGGTTCTCAATTATTTATTAGATTTCATCCTGTAAGACATACATTTCCATTTTGATACCACACTGTTAATGGGCACAAAGCAGTGCCCTCCCCTTCTTCCTTTCAATCGAATAAAATACAATATTACCCTTTTAGTGTTAATATATGCGCTCAACTGCGTCGCTAGTAAAATGAGTAAGAGTTCTACTGATGTCCGCAGAAGCCTCTGTTTGGATAAGATTTGAAAGCGATGGTTCCCCTTTTTAATTCTCCCACTTAAAAATGTGACTGTCCATACCTAGGCATCATTTCTCCTTAAATGGAATGTGGGTTTTCTTTTTTCCCCCCTTGACTCTGATCTTTAAATCTTAGTTAACCTTAGTATATAACTGCCAGTGTAGCTAATATTTCTCAGGGTTAGTGATCTTTTAGAAGGGTATCAAAGATGAACCCCCAAAAGGTATAAAGATGCATGCCATCCCCAAGTGAGTGTCTTTTTTTTTTTTTTTTTTGCCTGATGTTAGTTGGAAACTACATTTGAAAACAGGCAAATGGACCAAATTCACATCCATAGCCTCAGCCAGTCCTTCCACATGTGAGAGACTAGGCCAGAGAACACCCTTTTAACTTTGCAGTTTAGGATTCTTATTCTACATAAAATAACACTGGCACTTTGCTCCCAATATATTCTGAGTAATTGGATAAAGCATGAAAATGCCACTATGCATCGGAGAAAGGCTCCTAATTGCTTTGTTAGCCATGCAGGCTCTCCCTGGCACAAAGCTTGCTTGGCTCCTGACTCTTACTGACCAATCCGGTTAGGGCTTCAGCTGCCACTTCAGCATGGGTGGGCTTTATTTGTTGTTCATGGACTAGTGGGGAACTCAGTCTTAAAACACTGTAAGTGGAAATAAAATAGGAAGGCCTAATGTGTTTTCTTAGTGAAATCCCAAATATTAACTACTTCTTTATAATTGTGTATATATCTAAAGATTTCCTTTCTTTTAAATTTCTTTTTTTAAAAAACATACTTCTAATGTATTATTTTAAAATACACAGGAGTTTCACAAGTTTTGCTTCAGTGATTTTAAAATTTGTTAATTATTCAAAAAACAACAACAACAGGTTGCTTTTCTCTAACTTTAAAGCAGTAGCAAACCCCAAAAATATGGCTATGGATTTCTTAGAAGATGTTATTAGGCAAAAATTAGTGCTATACTGTCTATAGCAATTGTACGATTAAAGCTGAGTCATACTTTTCAGAATTAAATGAGTAAAATCATCTTGAAAAGCATTAAAAATAACCTCCTTTGTACTACTGTTTTTTAGACTGTACGTATCTCTATTTCAGCTTCCCACAATTAGCATGTCATTGGAATGAATTTTCAGTGTTCTAATACATGTGATTCTGGCGAAATAGGAGACAGACAGGAAGATGGATCTCAACCAATAGGCCAACTAATGTCTATATATCATAGATTTGCATCTCATATCTGTACATTTTTGGACGATGCTAGGAATAATTCTATTCTTGAAATACTTAAAGATATATTGTGCCTTTCACACACAAGCCTACCCTCTATTAATGCAGTTTATATTTTTCTTGTTCTTAAAATTCATTGGTCGAGAAAGTACTTTATTATGCTGGTTGGTGTGCTTTACTGCTGATGCTCTTTCTATTTTTCAGAAACATAAAAATAGCAAAAATAAAATCCTCAAGCCACTGAAGGCAAATGATGATGTTTGTATTGCATGGCTGAGAGGGAAAAGCCATATTCAAAATGTCATCCTGTTACTGTTACAGATTATGATTTTGCTGGCTGCCTATGGATGTGGAAGGGGTACTGTTTGTTTACTAGGCCGCCATGACCCTATTACACAAACCTGTCATCTATTGTGTGGCTAACACTCTTTTAAATTGCAAATCTGATGCTCTTTAGGGGGCTTTAGGAAAAAAAAAATCTCACTTTCCACACCATCCTATTTCTCTTGATTTCTTGCCTGTTGTAAGTGGAAGTTGGGATGTGCTGAATTTGCACCAGGGGTGCAAATGCAGGCTCAATTATAAGCATAAAATTAGAGTCTGTTCACCATTAATCAGCCTGGCTAATTGCTATGCACCACCATTAGCCATATGGTGTGAAAGACAGCTTGCTCTCCCCAAGATGAAATTTCTTCATTGCAGACATGAAATAGTGAGGGCTCTGGATTTTAAAATAGCATGTTTTAGATATTTAATTCCTAAACAACTTTCTGCAGTGCTTTCTGTCAAGGCTAACGGCACAATAAAACTTTGCGTTTATGTCACAAAAGCTGTATGTTTATAGTACATTGGAGCAATGGTAAATGAGACACAGAGAATTTACATCGACAGGAAAGGGTTTGGGATGATTCTGTTTTGTGGCAGGGAAAGGTAAAAGAAAAAGGGAAAAAACAAGAAAGAAAGAAAAACCCCAGGAAGTTGTGTCTCATGTGGTTGCAAATTGAAGAAATCCATTTGGTCCCTTTCTGAGAGTAACCCCATGGCATGAGCTTGCTAAACGACTTGCTGCCATTGCATCATAATTATTGCCACTCTTTGAGACAAAACCTCTTTGACTTGATGGCATAGAGCTCTTTCTGTGGAATTCTGGGAGAATTTCTGCATGTTTTGGTAAATTGGAATCTATCATTACATTTTGCTAATACCTGGTGGTTAAGTTCTTAGAATAATATGGCCCCATTAAGGTTTTTTTTTTTTTTTTTAAAGATAGAGTCCATAAGGGATTTGATTATAAGTGCATCTGAACATCCTGTGTTTAAATGGAAATGGAAAATAGGTACTATGCTTGGTAGGTGAACCCAGGTCCCGACCTCCCAGGCAGGCTGAAGCAGATTTCCTCTTTCCAGTGCGCAGGGTGGATAAGTGCTCTGTTGAGGGGAGCACGCTAGTCCCATTATTAGTGCCTGGCTTTTTGTGGGGGTCTGAGTTAGCTCTCACGGGTAGCCTCTCCCTCGATCTGGCCTCTTCTTGCTTCCTCTTTTGCTGGCTTATTCTGATTTTGTCCAATTCCCACTTCAGCAGGGTTTCTTCAGGACAGCATCCCAGACCCTCGTCCTGAGTTTCGTCCCCTTTTAGGCATTCTGATTATGTCCTGTGCTTTTCCTTCAGAGCACTCCACACATTGTAACTGTGTCCACGGCCTGTCATTTTTGGTTGGACTAAGAGTTCCTTGTAGGCAGGGAAGGTACTCAGTTTTCCTCCGTGCCTCAGTTGTCTGTGTGTGAAATAGGGGGAAATATTGTTTCTTATAGGTGGGGGTTAAGATGAAATGCTCTAATCCCCGTAAATTTGGATCATGGTGCCTGAGGCACAGTAAGTGTTGAATGTCTATTGTTATTATTAATAGTAGTAGCAGGAGCAGCGTTATCCACAGTGTCTAGCCAGGTGCCTGGCATGCAGTTGCTCAGAGTGAAAGATTGATAAGAGAGCACTGAAAGGAAGTGTCTACTAAGTACGTTTTAATGTACTTTGTTTACTCTGGCGATGGTGTGAAGGATGTTTGCATTCATTCTTTTAGCACCTACTGTGTTGGCGGAGCCAAAAAGGACTGGGTTCTGCAGTAGGAGAGTTTGCGGGTTAGTCTGGGAGGGGAGACCTGTAGGCAGGTAACTCGACTGCGTTGTAGGAAGGGTTGGCTGTGATGACAGGTAAGCAAAGGACTGAGGCCGTTCGGAGAAGGGAGGACATACTTGTGGTGGATAATAGCCACAGGAATGGGGAGGAAGGTGAGAGAGGCACACGAAGAAGTGGATGGGCCCATTTGTTGGTGGTCCAGGCAGGATTTCTCTGTGGAGAGGTCTACAGCCGGGGGGACCTGTGGCCTGGAGCTGGGAAGCGTCAGGGTGAAAGCTAATCTACTTCAGATAAACCACTTTACTTCCCAAAGGTGAGAGTTGAAGCTGTGGTCTTTCAAGGGATCGACAAAGATGGGAGAATAGAAAGAGAAGGGCCCTTGGATACGTTCTTGGGGAATAATCACATTTACCAAGGAAGGAGGGTGTGTTTGAGAATCAGGGAAAAGAGCCTTGATCATATAGAGCATTGAAATAAAGGGAGAGTGTTTCAGGAAAAAAGAAGGAGGAAGCTTCCTTTTTCTTCTTCTTCTTTTTTTTTTTTTAAGAGAATGAGAAAACTTGACAATATGTGTAAACTCAAGACAAAATGAACTTATTCTTACAATGATTAATCAGACTATACAGATAATTCCTATATCTCATTCTCCAGACCCATTGGCTCAATAGGTAAGATACAGTGGTACCTCGGTTTTCGAACATAATCCACGAGTTGTGAAATGTTCAAAAACAGCCGACAGCGAGGCCTCAGGATCTTGCTCTCAGTGGAAGCCGTGTGGCATGTTTGACTTCTGAGTTGTGTTCGAAAACTGAAGCATTTACTTTCGGGTTTATGGCATTCATAAACCAAAATGTTTGTCAGTGGAGATGTTCGAAAACTGAGGTACCACTGTATTTTGATTTTTACTGTAAAGCTTAGAGATGTATATGATGGTTTTCTCCAGTTGAGAGAGCCTCTACTTAGAAGAAGAAATTCCATTGTCGCTAAAATGAGGATTGGCAGGTCCCACGACTAGGACACATCGAGCTGCTTCTTGCCCTGATTTATGTGTGACCGGAGCTGTGTGTCAGCTCACTGGCGATACACCACCTGTGTTAGCCTAAGGAAGAGACTCATAAGTTGGCTTTTCCCTGGGTGTGCAGAATTCTCCGGGATGTGCACGAGCCTACTGGGGAAAGGGCCACTGTTTTGAGTCTACAGTGTATGTACAACACTCTGGGTACCCACTCTTGTGACGGGTCACATTGCTCTCCTGCCACTTGGCTTGCAGGTGGAGAAAGGATGTGAAATAGTGGGAGTCCTGCTTTGTGACAAAGCACATTAGGAAACTCCAAGGGCTCTATAGATGCTTTTGGAAACGAATACCAGGTGTGGGCCTGGTACAGTGCCTGACACACCTAGTAGGAGCCTAAAAAACACCGTTCTGAGTGGATGAAGATACATTAGTCCCACAGGAATGAGGGCACATAATCATCACTGTGCATTCTTTCCTTACCCGGTAACTTTTCCTTTGAAGTGCTTTTGCATCTGTTGTCCCATGTGCTATATCGTTTCATCCTGAGCCCTCTTCTGTGTTAAACGTTACGTGAACCTGTTCTCTTTTTCAGCCTGTCCTTGGTTAATGCCTATTTTGTGTATGGTAGAGGTTGGAGCCCACCTTTTTTGGTCCTTCTGAGTTTAGCGGAAGAAATGAGGGGCAGTTCAGCTTAGAGCAGCGAGGGCTCTTGGGCAGGAAAGGCTGTCATGGGAAGGACAGGTCTTTGCTTGGTACTGAGGTCAGAACTAGGAGGCCACAGGGGGTGGATGTCAGCTCAGTCTAAGGGAAGATCTTCCTTCCCTAGTGACAGTTAAGTTTTAGTATTTTAATAGGAAAGTAATAATGCAATACAAAGCAGAAAACTACAGGTGTATGTAAATAAGATAGATACCCTCCATTCTTCCCCACTTCTAATTCCACTCCTAGAGGTTACAGTTTTGAAGTTTCTATTCATTTGTTCCAGAAATATTGTATGAGGTCTTAGTGTGTCAGGCTCTGTTCTAGTTGCTGGAGATTTAAGGGTGAATAAAAAAGTCTAAGATCCCTGTCCTTGTGGGGTTTATATTCTAGTGTGAGAGACAGACAATAAGGAAGAAGACGAGTAAATATAAAATATAATGTGGCGAGCGCTGGGAAGAAAGTCGGAGCAGGATAAGGGGGTTGAGAGCTCTGGGCTAGTCAGGGAAAGCCTGTCTAAGGCAGTGACTTTGTGCGGAGATTTGAGTGAAAGGAGGGGGTGAACCATGCTTGTGACAAATTCTCTTTCACTCCCTCCCTCCCTTACCTCTCTCTTCCACCTTTTTCTCCCAGAAATAGGATCATACCAAACATACTGTCCTGCAACTTGGTTTTGTCAATTCACAATATAATATAATGCACAATATAATGATAGTGCCTAAAAACTCACCTTCATTCTTTCTAATGCACAGAATTTCATATGTACATGTATATACTATTGATAGGTATACACATATACATACATATGTCTCATATATGTGTGTGTGCATATACACACACATATACACACATATATATATTATGTATTTTTAAAAGTAGGCTCAGCTGTAGATACTGTTTTGTTGCTACCCCAGGTGCACAGCAAAGCCCAAGAATAACATTTTGGGAATGATGGCTGTGTAATGCAGGGACGTCACCTGAGAAGTAGGAACCTGTGGGCTGTTTTTCATCATACTTTGCCCATTTTTAAAATAAATGTTACGTGACCTCCAGCCCCTTGATTCTTTTTTCTCTCTCTTTCATCCCTCCATTTTATTCCTGTTCTATCCTTCCTTCTACACTTCTGTTCTTTGCATGTGGCTGTTCCCCTAGGTCCCCGGGGGCACAGTACTGAGGGGTGGTCCTCATTTATGCTATTCTTCAATTCATCTGGCTTTTTTCAAAGGCATTTCTATTTTAAGGAGATGAGGACAGTGTTTAAGTCAAAGGACAGATCTCTGGCTTAGTGTGGCACTTGCTTGGGGGAGGTGGTTTGGTATATGGGGTGGGGTGGGAATGAACCTTCCTTCCATCAGCAGTGCCTGCCCAGAGGGTCAGCTTGGCTTTCTTCATCTGTTACCTTTGTATTTTCTTGGATTGTATTGCCCCCCCCCAATACATTACATTCATTCATGAGTCAGTCAGTCAATCAATCAATCAATCAATCAATCAATCAATATTTGAACTTCTCTGCTCTATTCCAGGCCTTATGCTACTCCTTAGGTAAATAAACTTGATAGTTTCTTCCTTTATGAAGCATACGGATTGATGAAGGAGAAGATAGCAACAAAAAAAATACACAAATATATATGTAAGAATATAATTTGCGTTGTGTTAAGTGCCCTGAAAGGAAAAACCAAGAGAAACCTAATTTTGATTAAGGGCAGGTGTCAGGGCCAACATCTCCGAGGAAAGAGGCTAGAGACTGAGGTCTGAAGGGGGAGCAGGTCAGGGGTCCAAGGAGGAGCAGAGCAAGAGGGAGGCTGGGCTGGGCCTCGGCCTGAGGCCACACTGAGTGTGCTACATCAGAGAGATTGAAATTGGCCAGTGAGACTGGAGCTTGGCAAGTTGGAGGACAGTGACAGGAGATTGGGAGGTGGTCTGGCATCATGTCATGCCTTAGATTTATTCTAAGTGCTGTGGGAAGGCATTAAAAGGTCTTGGGCAGTGAAGTGACACGGTCCCATTGACATTTTGAAAAGATCACTCTGGCTGTTGCAGGGAGTACCGAGTGGAGGCAGTGAGCCCAGGTGGGAGGCCACTGTAGGAGTCCAAGGGAAATGAAAGTGACTTGGAGAAGGGTGGTGGCAGTGGGGAGGGACAGAAGCAGAGAAGCTGGAGCTGTAGGTTCTAGTCCACAATTATCATCATGCAAATTGCAAGAGTCCCTCCCTGGAGGGCATTTAGTCCTGGCAGGACCTTGGTGAGGGTGTGGCCACTGGGGACTTGCATTGCCCACTTGCTGTTTTGAAAAAGAAAGGAATAAAATAGGAAACATAAAGGAGAAACAGGCCTTCCCATTGATTGTTTTTTTTTTTTTCCCTGGGTAAAGGGAGTCTTGGGCTGCTGTTGGCCACATGCTGTCTCTGCAGAGCACAGGGCAGCCTTGCTAGAATTAGAGGAGGAGGCTGGAGGAGGAAGGAGCAGGGAGTGATAATGGCACCAACCCTGCACTTAATCGGCCCAGTCCTGGAGCCTGCTTCATGCCCTTATTGCATTGAATCTGCACCCCCTCACTTAGAGGTGGGTAGTGCAATTGCTCCCTTTTACAAGTGAGGAACCTAAGACTGTGAGAGGGAGGACCTTGCTCAGGTTGCCACAGGTAGCTCTTTCTGGTCCCAGAGCCAGTATTCTTAACCACCATGCTCTTCTGCCCCTTGGAATGGAGGCGCAGAGGACCAGATCTCAGGGAGGATGGAGCTGAGTTTTGAAATGATTTTTTGGCATGCATTCCAACTACTGTACTTCTCCTTCCCTTGTTCCTTCACGTGCCTCTTACCTATTTGGGAGACTTGGGGCTTTCTACTCACAGAGCACTAGTATAGCAGAACTCAGAACTGGAGGAAATCATCCCCTCTGACTCAGAAAGGCAAAGGTTAGAAGGCGGTGTGCTGGTTTAGCTGGGGCTTTGACAAAGGAGACACAGCTCTTAGTATTGCTTTCTGAAGACAGGAAAGACAAAGCAGAATTAGCCCCAAATTTGGAAGCTGATTCTCTTCTCAGGCATATAGTTACAGCCAGGAAAGAGACTTCCCAGCTTTAGTGGAAGACTCCCTATGCAGCAGTGTATTTCTGGGTCCTGAAAATGAAGTTCAATGTTTGGTTCTCTCTGGCAGCTCTCTAAATTTAGGTTCTATGATTCACTAAGTTGAGTGTGTGTGTGTGTGTGTGTGTGTGTGTGTGTGTATATGTACACACATACGCATGTGTGCCTGTGTAAGAAAGAGGGAGAAAAGTGCCTGTGTAATTTGTGGTGTTTGGTAATGTATAACCCTTGGATAGCTTCCTCACCTCCTCGACTGATCAAATAAGTGCTTTTATAGTGTGCCCCAGTCGCCATGTTTTTTTCACAAACAAGTATCAGGTGAAAACTATCCTTGACCATGGGTAATTTTCAAAAACCATAATTTTTCTCCTTTTAGAAGCATCTTAGTTAAAAAAATACTGACATCTTAGGCTCACAGCTGGGGTGGGTGATTTTCTTGCCATGGCTGCTTTTTCTCTGACCTAATAAAGAACATCCCCTGTCAGGGCTGTGCTAAGCCTTTCGATCAATTGTCCATAGTACTTCTGGAAAACTTAAATGATAGCCAACGCAGGGCACACAAGTCAGAGGACATGTTGATCTCTTGTTTATCTTAATTATTGTGTTGTACTTTTATTCTCATGAAGATGGTTCAAAAACAAACAATTATAGCTTTCGGATTTTGAAAAGCCTACGGTTGAAGGAAGTATCTCCCGTAAAAAAGAAAGGAGAAGAGAAAGGAATCCATTTAATACAAAATGACTGGAGGGGGAGAAATCACTCATACCTCATTATTGACGCATTCCACAATTAGCGTGATCTAGAGGGAAGAACGTTTGAGCCACCCACAACCCTGAATATTCTCATTGGGTAGATATAATAATAATGCATTTCACAGTGAACTCTTCCAATACCGCGGGCAGTGATGGGGAGACCCCATCTCAGGGCTGTCAGCCGGCTCCCAGAGATTCCCTCTCCCTCCCTCCTTCTTTGTGCAGGGAGAGGTTAAGCCTGGCCATTAACCCATAGGTGACCCACATAGAATGTTCTGTCCCAGGGATCCGTTGATTGCCAGGTATGGCTTTGTGGTAATTCTAGCATTTGCAACCCAGCAATTTGAACCTTCTGTCTGCCTAAATGATGATTTTACATTGTAATGGTTGTACTAAATCCTTTCGCTTTTGCTCCATAGCCGCTGTTGTGACAAGAAAAGCTGTGGCAACCGAAATGAGACTCCCTCAGATCCAGTGATAATTGACAGGTAGGGACCACTACTTTCACTGGATTCTTATTCCTCATTATAATGAAACACCTGCCTTGTGTCGCTCATGGGCGAGGGTTAGGAATGCATGTGGCCGAAATTTGCCTGTTTGGTCATGACTTAAGACGCGCGGAGCGATTGCGATCCCTGGGAAAACCATATGGAATGTTTTTTGGAGGCCTGTTTTCTTGGATTGCCCTGGTTCTGTGTCTGATTCATGCTCCTAAAGGAATCTTTTTTTTTTTTTTCTTTCCTGACTTTCTGTGGCTCAGTTCTCATGCTGTGCCAGGAAGCTTCAGAAATAAAATAATAATAGTTTGTGATTTATGAAATGTGGTAGGGTGCTTATAAATATTTAACTTTTATTTGAAAAATGTTTGAATCATTATCACTTTTAGCTACAGTAGTTCTGTTGGATGTAATCCATCTACATTTTAAGGTTTTATTTATGCATAAAAGCAGTTTTAAAGAGATCTGTGAACCAAGATTTTCTACTGTTATTTCCTGGGTTTGATTGTAGCGCATCCTGTATTGTAAGTTGATTAATTTATCCTGCTTGTCTTAATTATCATGTTTTTAAACAGATCCATGTTACTAATCTGACATGACCAAGGAAATCACTGTAGAACAATAAATCTGCTTTAGTTGTTCGGTGCGATTTCAAGCCAGTGTGTGTGCTATGATGTGAAATCGCCTTCCAAATA
Source organism: Rhinolophus sinicus (assembly GCF_036562045.2). Lineage (NCBI taxonomy): Eukaryota > Metazoa > Chordata > Mammalia > Chiroptera > Rhinolophidae > Rhinolophus > Rhinolophus sinicus. The sequence continues at coordinate 95,638,875 of NC_133759.1, read as the reverse complement.
TTCATTTTACATTTTAATTATTGAAATTCGTTGTATGGAAACAGGTATGGTAAACCATTTGTTACATAACGTTACTCACTGAGAGTTAAATTGCCTGGAAGGTTTATAGATACGGTCAGTTGTCAGCTAGCAAAAGAGCCAGCACCCTCCACTAGCTGGAAAAGAGCCTGCAAATAAGACTCACTGATCCCCCATTGAGGAAATCTACAGCCGAACAAAAGTCCCTTTTTGGGTCTGGTAATATTGATTTTTGACCAAAAAACCCCTCACTTATCTGTCTTTCCAATTCGAACGTTTTGGGGCTGCTTTCCCATTTTTCAGTTAACTGAAAAGTGTTGGCTTTATCATAATTTGTGTCACAACATTGATCGTTGATTTTGACTTATGTGGTTCTTCAGGCTTAAACCCAATTTGGTTGCCAAGTAGCTTTATAAAGCTTACATTTCAATCAGGTATTTTAATTAAATATCTCACTGATATTCACTAACAACATACATTTTGCTTGATAAATAAGTATTAATATACTTGATTCAAAGTTAATACATGTGCGTGTTTACTGTGTAGTGAGGTTGTGTGCTGCCTGTAGAATTCGAAAAGCATGTGTATCTGTGAGAGCAGGTGTACCCTTCATGTCATTTCTTTTTCTGCAATGGAAGATACATCTTCAAATGAATAGGATAAAAAAATAAGTATAACTTTTTATGCTGTTGGTTTCATTTAAATACACCTCTTCAAAATACCACGTGTTATTTTAAGCAAGTTTCTCTTACTCATCCATTAAAAAGAAAGTGTTCTGATCAAAGGACCAGCCCAAATATTCCCCCAAACTTTGAAACTATAAGCATTTTGTCCTCCCACACGGTTCCTTTTGGTTTAGATGATGACGAGAACCTTACCTTGCCACCCGCAATGAAAACACTTTTTTTTTTTTGCTTGTGAATGGGTTAAGCTTTTAAGTTCTTCGTTTGGTTTTAAGCCGTGACTCTGATATAGAAGGTTGATATGACTGTGGTTTGAATAACATTTGATTTTGACCTGTTCCTGTGGGTTGCGATGGCATAAGAAACTTGACTCAGCAGCACTGTAATTAGCCCGGCCCGTGTTTTTGAAACTGGATTGTGTTACCTGGATTGTATTAGTGTGGCTTCTATTGTTGCCGCCTTGCATCTGTCCCAGTAGGGTACTTAAAACCTTTTCTTGGCTGGGGTAGTTCAAACAATTTAGGCAAAATAAGTACGCACTTTATACTGTTGGTGGCTTTGGAGATATTGCTCATGACATTTATCCTTTTCATTTTTCCCCCCTTTTTGGTTTGACAAAGTAGAAAACAGTGTGTAGCCAATGTTGGTCTCTTAAGAGAGGAGAGTTTTAAAAACGGCTGAAACCCAGTGCGTCTGCACAACTCCCAACATAGGTTTATTTGCTGGCTGTTGCCACTGTCTCCTATGAACTGTCTTTTCAAGCAGTGATGCCAGCTGATATGCAAAACCCCATTTAGCTTTTCTTATTTGCATCTGAGTTTTCAGAATTTATTTGTCCTTCAGTCTGCCAAAGGTTTTAAAAGCTCCAGTGTTGTCTATGCTGATATGTGAAACTTCCATTTTTAATGATGAGCGAAAAGAATAACAAGAAAAGAACTTACACAAGTAAGGGAAAAATAGAAAAGATTTTTTCAATTTTATCAAATTGCTGCAAAGGAAAAAAAAAAAGGCAACCGTGTTTGAATTTCATAGCTTCCAATTTGATTCTATATTACTGATTGCATAATATCTGTGTTACGTGCTTAGGGCTTGATTTGTTTTCAGATTTATGGATGTGAATCCCTGCATATTTTGTAAAAATAGGTTATGGGGCCTGCATGCAGTAGCAATGGTAACTGTTTTTACAAGACGCATACAATATGCCGTTATAGAGCTGAGGGTACAGGCAATCCCTGGGTTAGGATTTCCCAGTTTTCACACACATTTACCTTCTGGGCACCAATAATTTTTCAGCTCCCTTTGCTTGTCCTTCAGATTTTGGAAGAACACTGCTATTTTTACCAGTCAAAAGACTTTTAGCAGTGGTTATTCAGGAAAACTATTTATAGGGTAGATAGAAGAAGCTTTCGGTCATACGACAGTGGTGCAGGGTAAGCTATTTCTGTGTTGAATTTTGGCTGTATTATTTCTGCCAGTGATTTGGGGACATCAGCTTGGCATAGTCTATCCAAAAACTGGAATTAACAAAATCGGGAGTTGCATACTGTGATTTAGAAAATGGGTTTCTACTTCATTATTTTATAATAGCATGCAACAAAATAAGAAAAATATGACCAAACTCATTTTACAATTGTGGCAATTTGTCAAGTCACTTTGAAAAAGTTTGTTGGAAAATTCCTGTAAATGTAGGGAGCGTGCATCTGGAGTTGACTGCCAGGTTATATTTCTGCCTGATGCCAAATGACTTGATTAAGCATATAAAACCCAGGCTGTGCCCAATGATCCAGATATTTGGGCTGTGTAGACATGGGAAAAGTCAAATGTATTATGTTTAATAGCTGATGACCAGGAACTAATAACAGCAAATTTCATTATTGTTGAGGTAAAGGGCTATGTGTAGTAATTATTGTTAAAGTAAAAAGCAAAAAATTACTTGCAGTTATTGAATTAAGGTGGAGATTGATTTAACATATTCACACAGTAACTCATATTTGAATTTAAAAGGTTTGCAATAAAATTCGTGTTTAGAAATTGAATAAATTGTAGTTTTATTACCACACTGGATATTCTTGTGTCCTAACCTTTTTCCTTGCAGTTATCTTAGTTCAATAAATAAAACCTCATTAGACTATTCCCATTTCAACGAGTTTATTAAATTTTGCAGGAGTAATTAGCATAAGCTGTGCTAATTTTTCTGGAAGACTAATGAGGGAGGTTCTTAATTAGGTTTTCTTTGTAAGAATCAGAAAAGATGATAATGACAAAAGTCACATAGGGTAGTCTGATTTGGGAACCTAGTTTTTCTGAATCTATAAAAAAGCTTCCATTTCTATGTGGAAACTTCTTTATAAATGCTTGAACCAAACATATTAAGTGTGCAGACTGTTATTCCGTAGCTAGCTAGTTAGGATTACCATCCATTCTTGATTTGCTTCACAAAACTCTTTATTTTCCTACCCGTGACTCACTAAACTCTTTGCGCAGTGACATGGATGAATACAGATGGTCTTACAAAAACATTTTTTTCCCCTCCAAATTATACTCCAGGATTCCTTTTACATAGAGCCCTAAAGTTTCTTGTCAGATTTGTGTCACTTATTTCCAAGTAGGGCAGGATGGGGGATGGCTCAATATTTCTTTGTATGTTTGGTTTTTCAATTTAGGATCAGTGCGATTGATGGAATAGTTAGACCACTAAGGGAAAAATAAGAGCCCAGTTTTTCATTGCCTTGTAGTATGAATCCGGAGCAGTTATCAAGTGGATTCTTGTTTTTAATAGAGAGAAATAATAAGGGATGAAATTCCTCCTCAAATTACGTTCTCCTGTCTCATGTGAATTTAGATGTAGTCCTTTTCAAGATATGTGGCTGCAGTAACCTGCAAGTTTTGAGTTCCTCAGCCAGTATTGCAAACATGAATTTTTAAAGCCTGTCCACTAAGATACCTCTAAAGGTTTTGGGTTTGCTTATTGTAACCTTAACAGATTTGTCTTTCTTTTCCATTTATGTGAATCCCCATATCTATGTTTGAGATGTAAGCTTTGACATGCAACATAAAAAAATAATACAAATTTTGAGTTTTGTAGCATGAGACACCTAGCCTGTTTGGAATTACTATTCTTCAAGGCCACACTTACTCAAGGGTGTCCTAAAAAGAAAAGAAAACAAAACAAAACAGAACAAAAAAACCCTATATTTGTCTTTTCCAGTATTTTCTAAAGATCTTCCACATCTAGGTCACTTTCATTTAGGTAACACTCATTGGGTTTGTTTTATGATTATTGGCTGAAATAGAATGTTCAGGAGTGAAAAATATCAGAATGCTTTTTTTAACCTGTTGTTTTTACAGGATGATTATCATATGAGTAGAGAAAGTTAACCATGTCAGGGTTGTTCAAAGAACCAATTTTATTTAAGATTCATTCGTCATCTAAGAGATACAAATGCTGTGATCGGACTTTTCAGAAAAGTGCAGTGTTGTCTTATCCCCAAGCTAATTTTTTAATTAAATTGATTCTGATGTGGGTATATAACAGATACATTCATTTGTATAATAGGAAAATAATAGTAAAACTTTAGAATTAGGATATAATTGTGTGGGTATTTCTTTTTTTAACCATCGAGCAGAGTGGGGTATATCCCAATTCCTACATTCACAATCATAAGATTGTGATGGCATCTGGGCCCCTCAACAATAAATGACTCCCCTCTGTCTTTCATCATCGGATGTAAATCCCCAAATTCATTAACAATTTTTTCTTTTTTATCTTCTGTAAAAATAAAGCCCTCAACTAACATGAACATAAACATATACTTTTATTAAAGTTGCAAATGAGGCTTTTAGTCAGAGTTTCCTGGCTTCATTTCATTTTTAATATTTTGGTCTTCATCCAGTTTTTAGAAGGACCAACCACTAAACATAATCCCTCTGTAAGATACACAAATGGCTGTCTGGGGTATGAAAAACCAAAGGTGTAAATGCATTTCTTGGAGTTCCGATAAGCCTTTATGCCACCTGATTTCCTAAGCTTGAATGCTCAGTTAAAATAAAAGGAGGAAGAATCCACCCTTTAAAATTGCCTTGGTTGGCTGGAGAGGTTGCATTTTTCTAAAAGTGACAAGCCAGCGTCGACACTGAGCATGAAGTTACGGTTATTTATTAACCCTAGTGTATTTAAACATTTGTTTTCTCACTGGGAATTCATATGTGATTATCAGGAATGAGACTTATGTGAGAGAGTATCATTCTAAATTTTATCATATATCAGATAATACCATTCTGAATATGAGATGAGCCCTGTACATTTCTCTGCAGTTTCCTGCCGTGATAAGAAAATAACGAATACAATAAGCTAATAGCAGTCTATATTCCATTTGCTATCAGCTATTCCCAAATACACAACCAGGATGCATTAAAATGCATTTCAAATATGCTGACAATATATCATAATGCAAAGTACTTTTACATGGTATAATACTACTGTAGACACTGTATAATGAACAACAGTGGTTTTCCTGTAAAGGAAATAATGGCAGCAACTTCCAAGAAATGTATTTAACAGAGATTCAGAGAATCAGCTGTGTATATATGTAACTGGCCTGGGTGTCAGCTCATGGTGTGGATTTTTTACCCTGTGTCATCATAACTTTGCTTTTGTAACGGTTCTAGAAAAATACAGAAAAGCAATACAGAGTCCCCTGTGTGTCATCTAGCAACTTTGCACCGTCTGTTTGTGATGAGAATATATCACTGTATTAAATGTGCTTTTTCTAAAAGAAGTTGCTTAGAATGGGGAAAAAAAAAAAACCCAAGTGTAACTCTCCATTGATAAATTCCCCTCGTTTCACCCAATTGCCAACACCTAACCAAGCTCTGTAATAAAAATTAACCTGATTTAAAAAACTCTATTTAGAGGTTCTTGTATATAAAGAGATGGTATTTGGGTCGTTTTAAGTTGTGTGAGGTACTGTCTGAAATAGACTACTAATTCTTCCTTTCTCCCCTCCCCCAGCCCATCCCTCCCTTTACAAACTGTAACTATATACTGTCTTGGACAATATAAAAGTGACCTAAATACTCCAATTGCAATCAATGAAATATGGTGAACAGTACAGGTTTGTCTTTGGTTGCTTGCTGCCTTTAAAGGTGTGGGTAGATGAAGATAAATCTCCCTCCCAAACTCTTTCTCCAGTTACAAGCCTTTGTCCAGAAGCAAATGAAGGTTTTAACGTTACAGTACTTATTGTAATAGAATTTTAATTGCCTTAATCCTACTAAAGTGTGAAGCTGAGTGAGTGAGTGAGTGTGTGTGTGTGTGTGTGTGTGTGTGTGTGTGTATTCTTCAGGGAGAGGAGAGTCAAGCCAAACAAACAAACAAACAAAAACAAAAAAACCCTGCATATTTTCCATGGGAGGCGGGGGTCATATATGGTAAATGATGCAAAGTTAATGAAACTGATTCCGAGGAAGAGAACGCCATTGGCATTTCATCCGTGTAATGTATACTTCACTTTCAGTGGGAACAGAGTGGTCTTCAGTATGCTTTGGGGATTTTTATTTTTGAAGGTGAAGTGCCTGGTTCTAGTCTCAAACTTGCCTCCAAACCCTACTTGTAATGACTTAACTAGACAAGCTGGCCAATTATATAGCTCGATCCCACAGCATAACCTCCAGAATGGCCCTTGGTAACTATACCATCCCACTAACTGTTTGAGGCACAATAGTTTTGTAAAATAATATAAAGTAATAGTGTTAGCCAACACATCCTTAATAAGATATTGTTCGTGCCTTTGCCATATGCTACAGAGCAGCCTCTCACTCGGTGGGCCTTTTGATTCCTCTCAATAAGATTATTTCAAATACTCTAATCCTGAATCATTGACATGAATACAAAAGCCTAGTGACATCTAATAGATGCCTCTTAGCTTTGCTTTTCCTCTTGTTCCTTTCCTTTTTCTTCTCTTTTTACCTGACAAAAAGCTTATAGACACTTGGGCTCTGTCTCTCAGTAGCAGCATGGGGGGCTCCTCATGAAATATAAAGGAGGAAAAAGGACTGACAGAGGCCCGATAAGCTACAGAGTGAAGGGCCATAGATTAAAAGTAAATGCCAGTAAATCCTACCCTGTACACTTACTTGTTCTTTTATTGTTTTCTTTAACACTTTCAGTGCCAGGGCAGGGGAAAAAAGAGTTTAAAATGATAATCACGTCGCATCTGTGTGTTTTTAAGCTGAACATGGTTACTATATATATTGTATAGGGTTTTGGTAAAATTCTCAAATTTGTGTTCATGTAAAGGTTGCAGTGGCTTAAAAAAAGTAACAATTAATCAGTATCAAGAATCCTGCAAGTACTTTTTTTGCTCATTTGCTGCTCTAGTGACCACATATTGATACTCCTGTGTGGGGAGGTGGATGAATGGGTTGGAAGAACCCTTCTGTAGGGTGTGAATACTGGGGGCTCATGACATAGCATGTCAAGGTTGAACGGATTATTTTATTTTTTGATCAATGAATTGGAAATTATCAAAATGAAGTATCAGGATATTTTATTGCATGATGTTAGCTGCTGCTTTTTTGTATCGCCTTGCTCCCTGCCAGGGCTCTGGGTACCTAGGTACTCTCTCTGTGCTGGGTGGTGCACGCTCCTCAGGCTGGTGGTGTGTACTGAGGAGGCAGGGATACAGCACACTAACTTCTCATGGTCAAAGGGCCTTCCCTTCTCCACCTTTCCAAAGCAAACATGATTGGACTAAAGCTTTGTTTTGTTTTGTTTTTAAACTCTAAGATCAGGCAATCATGCTACTTGCAATTTATTATTGTTCAATAGATAAACTGTTGGGATTTCCCCTGTTCTTACTAGGTTTTCCATTCATTGGTATTCTGATCTATTAGTGATATCTTAAAATATCACCTTTAATAGTCTTGGATGCACTACAGGTTGAAGTCCCTCACAAAATGGGAAGTTAGTTTGAAGAACCCTGAATGAACTTCAGGTTTGGTTACTCTCACATGTACACACACACACACACACACACACACACACACACTACAAAGACAAAAACAAGGATGAAAAATGAGTCGTCTCTTTTTTTACTTTTTAGAAAGTTCTTTAGAAAACAAAGTTGGTTAAGAGTTAACCTGGTTATCTCTGAAGAAGTTACAAACAGTGTAGAAAACCCATGTTTCTCTGCATGACCTTAGTGTTTTCTTAAAGCAGATTCTAACCTCAGATGCATGGGTACCTCTCAGAATATCTTTAAAAAAATTGAGTCCTTCTTCCTATGGCTGCAGGAGTTGGGAATGTCCCATGCACAAGTTCTCCTTGACCAGCACCTTAAAACACAAGCGGAATCCCTAACCATTGTGAATTTCATAGTAGCTTACATCTGAATGGTACTTGTGAAGTGACAGAGTAAGTGATTAGGAACTTCATTTCCTAGCTCTCAACTGCCTTTTTTTCCTTCCTCAACTGCCCAGTAAAAAAAACTAGTTTTTAGTATTTCATGCAGTCTCAATTATTTTTCTTGGTATCTACAATTCATCTGTTCATGTATTACTCTAAACTTGTTTACCTAAACAGTTTTCTTAGTAGATCTCGCACCTAACTTTTGGGATTATAAATCAATATGACATATAAATTGTTGTAACCATTGCTGGAGCAGTGTTTGAGTTCTCATGTCCTCATTTAATTTGATGCGTGGACCATTGTGTGTCTCGTGAAATCTGGGAGAAGGCAGAATGTGATGGAAAAGGATGCATATTGGAGTCTATTGGCTAAGGGATCAAATCCCTCGACTTCTACTTATCAGCACCTGAGCCTCAGGGGACTCCATTTTCCCATCTTTAAAATGGGAAAAGTCATTTCTATTTTGAGGAGTTGTGAGGGTTAAAATACCTAGCATGGGGCTTGGCACATATCAGGTGCTTGAAATCAGGTAGTTCTTGCAGTTTGAATATAATATATATTCCATGTGGATTGTTTTTCTTAATGTGATAATTGCCGTGGAACTTTCTTCCAAGTAAAACTACCTCACTGAAGTTTGTCATGGTAGCTAAGGCCCTTTGGATGAGGACTCACTCATTTTCTTTTTTATTTCCACAAATATTTATTGATCCTCTACTATATGCCATGCACTGTTTTCAAGGTTGGAGATAAAACAGTGAATTAGACACATATGGCTCCTGCCCTCATGGAAATTTCAGTGCTCAGAGTTGAGGGGAAAAAAAAAAGACTAAATTGGACTAGTAAGTGTAAGCAAAGAATATATTGGTTAAAAAAATTAGAAGAATGCTATTTTAAATAGGATCACGACGCAGACGATATATACCAGTGTCTCTGGGTTGAAGTTGCCTGTTGACTCTTACTCAGTGGTATTGAACTTGGGCAAACTCATGGCTTTATAGCATTTCTCCAAGGCTGTCTACACGTTGGTTAAGACCACAGGCTGTGGAGTCAGACCACCTCGGATCAAACCCCAGCTCAGCCTGTGTTAACTGTGGGACTGCGGACAGATCGTTGAACTTCCCCAAGCCCCAGTTTCTTCATCATTAAGACCAGGATAAGAGTAGGAGTTCCTACTTCCTAGGGTTGTGGTGAGGAATAAGTAGATAACGCTTGGAGAGCACTTAGCACAGTGCCTGGCACATACATCGCATTCAGTAGAAGGTGGCTATTATTTTTAAAATAAGGCCTGGAATGAAGAGATCTCCAAGACCCTCTCCAGCTCTGCAATTCTAATTTTAGTTCCCTCTGGTACTACTGAGGCAGATAGACTCTTTAGGAGGGAGGTGGCCTGTGAGCCCCAGAGAGTAGTGACACGGGTGTGACGCGGGGCGATGTCTTACTCTTTTCCCAGCACCTACCTGTGCAGGGGGTGCTTAGAGTATGTTTTTGTGAAATGAAAGAAAGAATGAAAGGAGCTGGAAACGCAGTTGTTGAGTCTGGTGGTCTCATGTCTCTGCATAAAGACAGGCTTGTTGTAACTATACAGTGAGGTGAGAAGACACTGCCACTAAGGAGGGATGAGAAACAGAACATGGAAGATAAAATATTAAATTTGTTACACTTAAAAATGTTCATCGTCTCACGATTACCGTGCAGATCTCCTCATGGCCTAACTGTTTAAGTAAATCACAGAGCATACAAGTAAGTGAAAAACTCTGCTGTTGACATCCTCACAAAGCACATTTTCAGGAATATATTCTGTTGACTGGTATGTCTGTTACACATGATAACATGAATTACACACACACACACACGCACACACACACACCATCCTTTGTAAGCAGGCAGATTTGAGAGTGTTTGGGACACAAAATTAGGACACAAAATCCTTAGGACACAAAATCCAATCAGAAAGGTTTATTTATTTTTTTTATGGCAACTTGGTGATCTCCCATTATTATATCAAAAGTGAAATCAGTGTGAGGGGAACACATGTTTCAGCAGTGCCTTTGTTTTATGCAATATTAAAAGACTTAAGAATTCACCATTTTTTTCTTTCAGGCAGGTACAATACTGACATACTACTCCCGTGATTGAAGGGTTAATGAATATTTTCTCTCTCTTTCTGTTTCTCTCTCTCTCTCTCTCTCTCTCCCCTCCTCCTCCTCTCTCCCTCAACACCCTCCCCCCCTTCCCCACCACAATCCCATCATGTGCCTGGTTGACTTTGAAAAAAGGGGCTTGAAGTTGCCCACAGGGCATCCCTTTTCCCAGCCTCCTCCTAGGCCACCTGGGCAGATGGGAGCTTGCCTCCTGTCCTTAGGACACAAAATCCAATCAGGCTTTTAGTCTGCTGGTCTCTCTGACCTGCAAGCTGGGCAGAGGGAGGAGAAGCAGAGGCCACGCACGTTTGACAGGCTGCATCTTGTGGCTTAAGGGGGCTCCTGCGTGTACTTCAGGAAAGGAAGTTCTCCCTTATTTTCCAGATGAGGTGTCATTGATGAGGGCAATGTGCTGAACTAATCAGGTTAATTGAGAGGCCCCAAATCATCCTCACTGAGCCCATCTCTTCTTCCTGTGAAAGGCGGATAGTGCAGACAGACAGATTACACATATTTTCCTTGCTCCCCCCCCACCACCCCCAAGCCCATGAAATCTGCAGGTGTGCAGGGCACATGGATTCAGCTGAATGTCATTCAGGCTACTTGGGCACAGGTTCTTACTGAAGAACAGCATAGCACTAAAATAAAACAAAACAAACAAACAAGAAAACAGTGCCTTCAGATGGCTGATATTTTCTTTGCTTTTTCTTAATGTTAAAATAATCTCAGTGTTTCAGATCAGCCCAGAATGACTGTCTGTTGGAGAACCCAGGTAGATTCCTCCCTAGCTATTTTATTTAAGATTGAAACTTTAAAAAAAAATCTCATTGTGATGTGTTATCAGTGACAAGGAGTTTCTTGGGCTGTGTTTCGACTCCTCAGCATCCATGCCGGACACTGGGATGCTGTGGCCTGAGTAATGGCATCTCAGGCCTCCTCCTGGAGCCCTCCCCCCCGCCCCCGTTCCCCAGTGGAGAAGAAAACAGAGCTGATTCAACTGAATTCCATGAGGGGCGAGTGTTCCTCCTTGCTCTTTTACACTCCGAAGGATTTGTCATAGTTTAATTTTAAACGCTATCATTGACTATTCTTTCTTTCCACCCCATCTCTTCCCCACCCCCTTTTTCCTTGGAAGTTCCAGGAATGACTTTAATTATCTCCACAATCAAACTCTCATTGCTGCCTCTGTGAAAGTGTGTAGTCATAGATCGAGGGATTATTTTCTTTAGCACTTGGGGATAGAGAAACCGGTTGTTTCAAAATGAGAACCAGCTGGTTCCACAGAGCCCTGTTTAATGGGGAGCCACTTTGTACACAAACCTTCACTCAGGTCAGTCATTAGCCAAGCCCCAAATCAGCAGTGTTTGGTCTATCACCCTTTATTAAATGTCGAGCGAGGAGTGATTTAGCCAATATGATAATACTACTAATAATTAAAAAACACACACACCCTGCATCTTCAATTTTGCCTGGGCCAAACACTTGGGTTTATAAAGAGCATTTCTCAAACTTGTTCCTAGTGGTAATTATGCCATAGACCTAGCTTACCGTGGCTCTCTCAGACATGGCTGGCGTGAGTGAGTGTGTGTGTGTGTGTGTGTGTGTGTGTGTGTGTGTAGCTTTAACCTTCTCCAAATCTAGAAAATAAAATTAAGCTCATCTTTCAACATAATCTTTTATCTGACAAGCACAGTAGATAGATGAAAGGTAGATAGCCAAGTTGTGGGTCCCATTAATAGAACCAATTGGAGGGCAGAAATAACGGCTATTATCAGACATCTCTTATGCCATCCTGTAAAATTAGAATGAGGGTGATACACCATATATATTTTGCTGTCTTTCTAGCTTGTAGAAATTGGTTTGTTGTCACACCATGTTAATGTCTAGCGGCACCAAATTCAATTTGAAATGAGGAAAGTACTTTCACTAGTTGACTGTACAAAATACTTGTGAAGCATGCAAAGAAGGAAAAAGAAGACACACAAAACCACAGTAGATATTTAGTTATAAGAATGATTTGTTTTTAGAACCTGGGTTGCATTTTTATAAGATAAACTAATTTGAGGGCTGCAACGTTAATTAAATCAGGGTTTGAAGGACTTAAAAAAAAAGCAGTTTCATAAAGATTTAGAAAAAATGAATTGAACCAATTTTGTCTTACAAATGTGAGAGATTACTTTGCATTATTAATAAAAGTGTATGATTAACTTGCTATAACATGCTTTTTTACATCGACATCAACACAATAAAATAATTTGAAGAAAGGGTAAAAATTTAGAAATTTACTCTCACGGGGACGTTGCTCAATAAGCTGAGCGCTGGTATATATGCTTTTACTTGTTATTTTTAGGATTTTTATATTGAAACATGGTTTGGGTAAAATTTTATCTAATTTTTTTTTTTGTTTATTTACCAACTACTTTCATTGTGTTATGTCTCTTTAGTTCTTACTATAATTCTATTGCACATTTCCTGTATCTGTATTTAAAAATATTCTGTGGGTTTTTTAATATAAAAAACAAATAACTGCTGTATTTCCAGTCACTCAAATTTGAACTGAATTTTACTTCCTGTTTCAAAGGTCAAGGCAGACTGACCTCAACAGCAGTGTGGAGGCTGCTGAATTATTCATGTCATTGACTTTGTGTCAGCTTCCACATTTGTGGAGAGGGATGTTTTATTCATTTATCTCATTTAGGGTTCTTCTCTGCACCTGTTTCTACCATTAAGTACCCTGTAATTTGCATTTGATGCTAATTTAGTTTCATATCAGCCTGGTCCCCCCTTGTTAATTTAATTTCCTAAGACCCTTTTCATTACAGTAGGACTGTTTTTCTCTTTAAAGCAAACATCTATACAAGTAATTGTATAAACTGCCTTTTAAATAATATCTTTTAGAAGATTCTGTCGTTTAATTCCTTAATTCCTATAATTAGCTACGGTTTGATTAATGTTTTAAAGGGTTAAATTAAAATGCAGAATTACTCAAATGCATACTCGAATAATTTCTTATATCTGGATGGCAGTGTTAGTGTTTCACTACTCTTCCTGATAATTCTCAGAATTCCTGATATGCCTTGACAGCAGTAATATGCTTTATTTAGTGTGTTGTTTAGTTTACTAATAGTAGTTTCTTTCAAATCATGGGGCTCTCAACATTACTTTTGCATTGTTAGTTTTCTTCTTTCATCCAATTACTGATAGACAGAGGCTTAAAAATATTTCTGCCACATTAATAATGACACACCCAAAATAATCAGGGCAGAATTAGGTCCCAGTCCTTGATGTGGAAGTTTGGTATCATGCATTTCAAGAAACTGTGTTACATGTTTTGTTTCTCTTCTTGCCAAGTCTTTTTATTTCTCTCTGCTGCTCCGAGGAGATTTCCTGGGAATTTCTCAGTTTCCCAGACATGGTGGTTTTAGCAAGCTTTCGTTTATGTCTTCTAGTACCCATAGGGCTTTAGTTGCAACCTAGATATTGTAGAAATTAGGAATGAGGTTGTTTGAGGAGGACTGATTGAAATGGTGGCTACTTTGGTGACGGTAGCCATGTCCCTGGAGTGTCTACTGGGGACTTGGAAGTCATGAGAACTAGCAACTCAGATAAGCCAGGTATATGCTACCCCCGCCCCCCGCCCCCCATTTTTGAAGAAAGAACTCTACTTCAGCCTTTCTCTACAACTGCTGGGAGGGCCCTTGACACAAATATGACAGTATTTTTATAGGCTCCCTTAGAGGGGTGGAATTTAAAACAGGGGTACAGATGAACAAATTCAAGCTCTAAGGTACACAGAAATTACTGAGAAGGAAAAGTTGTGGCAGTGGCTGAATGTTAGTACTAAGAAATTGGCCCAAGCTCTACAGTGACCCTTCTTTCCACTGGGTCGATTAGTTTTATCTGTTGTTCATATTCTCTTGGGGTAGCAAATGGTGCTGTAGCTTTGGGTTTCCAGAAGGCTCTCAGGCCTATTGAAACTGGAGTTTTAAGGCGGCTTCTCTTGTTCTCTCAGTTATAAATGATTCCCAGGGCCTTCCAGAAACAACTTTGTGATTGTGGAAAAGTGAAAGGGAATCTCGATTTTCTAGCAGACAGCTTTGTCTGTCTGGTTTCAAGATAGTGCCGTGGGTGGACTGCATGCTCCCAAGAGTCCCCTTCCGCCGGGCACTTCTCAGGTATGTCCCATCACAATGAATTTTTTGCATCCTTATGGTTTATTAAGCTAGCTTTCTGCTTCTGTTGATGGGCCTAAAACAATGGGAGAGTTTTCAGGAATGAAATGTGGGATCTTTGTTCATTAACAAAATATTTACTTACTGACTCTCCTCACCGTCCCCCCCTCCATTTAGATATTCTTTGGAGTTTGGGCAAGTCTGTGAGTGCCACCAGAAAAGTCTTCTTGAGGTTTGATTAAACAGCCAGGGTTTAAAACAATAAGGAATACTTAGGGAGCCCTTAAGAATGAAGAAAAGGTTTTCCCAACTCTGGCTGATGCTTAGAATGCTGCTGTTAGAATCTCATTTCTTTAGCTATAAGAGCCTTTGATCTTTACTAAGACATACATAACTTTGGGAAGGCTAACACTTTGAATCTATCACTCATCTACCTGTTTGAGTGGGGGAAATAAAGATTTCACATGGGTTCATCTCTTTACAGTTTATAGCCCTCTGTGGCCTGTATTGTTTTAGTTCCCATAACAACGTAGGCAGGGGTTTCTGTACTCATTTCACAGATACGGAGAATGAATAATTTAGCTCCAGAAAGCTAATAAATAACCTATCCAGGTCTCCAGGTCAGGTTTTCTGAGGAATCTAGGTTATGGTTGAGAGAGACCAGGTTTCCATAGGAGCTGAATGGACTCTCCGAGATTCTAGTCCAGTCCCTTCGTTTTACAGATGAGAAAGAAAGCTGAGGCCCAGAGAAGCCTGGGTCACATTGCCCAAAGATCTA
The DNA here is from genome assembly GCF_036562045.2 of Rhinolophus sinicus. Taxonomy (NCBI): domain Eukaryota; kingdom Metazoa; phylum Chordata; class Mammalia; order Chiroptera; family Rhinolophidae; genus Rhinolophus; species Rhinolophus sinicus. Next base: position 95,623,675 of record NC_133759.1, on the reverse strand, counting down.
ATTAGCCTCAGAGCCAGGACCTGAAGCCAAGTCCTTGGCTGTGATTCCAGTGGCTTTTCTGCTACTCCTCTGGGCCATCTGGGTCCCCCTCTGCTCTCCATTTCACCTTGTACGAGATCAGCTTCAGGGAAAGGCGTAACTCGTATTTTCTGGATTTTGTGTTCCAAGGAAACCCGTGAGCTCCAGAACTCTAACACAGCCTGGTGTGATGCACTGCACTTATGTGTTAAATTGTTTCTAAGAAATTATAACAGTCGTGGGGAAGAGGAAGCTATAGAATACCCCCTCATAAAGTATGACTTTATTTTTCAAAGCTCACATAGTTCAATCATTTGCAACCATGCTTGTTCATGCTATGTCATAACACTGCAAAAAATAGCAACTTTTGTTTGTATTGGTCAGAGCTATTTCATCAATAGACATCTTCCAGTAGGAATTTTATAAAAGTTCTTTCTATTCTAGACGTCTCATCATGAGCAGTTGTCTCTAACTATTACCTTTCTCTGGAAGGCACTGACATACGTAAATATTGAACATGGCAATTTTCGAAGCAAGTCCTAATTAAAAAAAACCACTATCTTACATTTAAACCTAAACAAATTTAATAAACTGTCCTTTCCAGAAATAATAATACGTATAGGAAATGAGGCGTTGTTGTAGAATATAATTCTGGAGAAATCCTAGTGAAAGGGGGAGAATGTACCTTGAACTTCCTCCCCTCCTCAAACCTGCCTTTGTGGGCAGTGCTGTCTGAGCAGGTTTGTCACACGTCCTGAACGGCCAAGGAGGGGCAGAAGTTATGGTGCTGAGAGGAATTAGTAGCCCCTGCCATAGTCTCAAGCTGAACTGGAAGAGCGTGATTTCACAGGCAAAGGCGCCTTCACCGGGGAAGCTGGAAGGAGGGAGGATAATCAGCTTCTTTTGTACTTTTTCAGGATCTAGGGGAAAGGAGAAAGCAACAGATAACTCAGCTTCTAAATGATATACCTGTCTGGCCTGCCTAAAATGGTTGGGCTGATTTGGGAACATTTTACATTTTCCCTCTTGGTTCAAATATGTGACTGAATGTAGCCAAGAGCTGAGTCTCCTGCATCCACTGTCTGGTCATTTAGGGCATTAATACCCTAGCTTAAAAAAGATGGAATTTCAAATTTGTGTATCTTCTCTTTTCCTCTTCCCAAAGGATCGTCAACCATTCAACAGACTGAATTCCCTTGTGCTCCTGAATATTTTGATGTCAGAACCCAGAAAGAATAATCTTGCTAAACCTATACATTTTTTTTTTCATGACCAGGTATGCTCTTGTTTGGGAAACATTGTTTCACTCACAGAGGCAATAAGGACAAGCACCCATTGATTTCATTGACCTCCAATAGGAGAAACAAAGGAATCAGCATGTTAATTTATTCACTAAATGTTCATGAAGCATCTACTGTATGACATAAACTTTGGCCCTTATCCCTGAGTGGGGACTGCCCTGGAGGTACTGTGTGGCACTTCCAGGGCACCCTTTTATTAGGGAAATTGCATTTGGCTAGAATCACTTTCATGGTCCGAATCACCACCCATTCTATTGAGTCATTCCTCTTTCTCCTGCCATCACCTGGCCCCCTGCTCCACTGCCAACGTAAGATCTGAAGTAATTCATCAGACCTCAGATTCAGCGTAGGCGAACACCCTACTATGCTAATTTCCAATCTTCAAGTTACTGGTACCCCCACTATGAACCCAAATTCGAGAACATCTTTCTGTAAAGGAGAGAGCAGGTCTTGGTTTTGGTATAGGCCCTGATAAGTTAAATTGCTCCTGCTGAAGTTAGATTTTTCATTTATAATGAAAATGAGAAGCAAGCTGGTGTAGAATGCTGAACGAGGACACTGGAGAGCTGGTTTTTAATACCGCCTCTGCTGTTATTTAGACACGTGAACCTCGGCAAGTCTCTTAACTTCTCTGGGTTTCAGTTTCCCCATTTATAAAACGAGAGAATTGGACACTTAGGATCTGTAAGGTTCCCTCTCTCTCAATGATTTTAATCCTCTCTTCTCCTACAAATCTGGTCACCTCTTACACTTAACATTGGATAATAGCCTATTATTAAACATTTGCTTGGGCAGCAGGTCCTACTATATTGTAAATAATGATCTCGCAGCTAGAACTGAACAGGCAGCCATATTCTCGACCAACTTTCACTCTTCCTTCTTTCCCTGGTCCCAGATATCAGCTCGGTAATAAGAGGGAACCACCCACATCTTTGCTGAGATCACCTTAAGGCAGGGTCTTTTGGGTGAGGTCATTAGATGATGTCCCTTTCAAGGCCAATTGAGTTGGTAGATTTAAATTTATTGGTAGCATAACTTGGGCAAGATGGGGAAGAGAATGTAGTACGTGAGAAAGTAACCCCAAAGGCTGTCTGCAGAGACTACCCAAGTGACATCCCACAGCTGTCTAACCAGATTCCTCTGGTGTAGACTTGTCTTCCAGACGAAGTAGCCTCAGTGTTGAAATATGAAGATACGTACTGAGTTGCACATAGCACACGCTCATGAAATAATTAAGTATCAGCATGTCTACTCTGTACTTTCGGGGTGGATAATTCCCTTTAACACCAAATAACTCTGAGTATCTTTAGAATGAAGCTGTGAAACAACGTGGTCCGGTAGTACCCTGTGCTTCAGTGTGAGAATACAGTGTATATCCCTTAAGCTTAAAGAAATTAGAATCTCAGAAACATTTCTTTCCTTCTGTTATGTAGAGAGAGGAGAGACTGAAAGACCAAACTTTGTCCAGGATAGGAACAAGATGCTTTATTTATCTATATAGTTTTTAAAATGTGAAATTCTTTCATCCTTACAGATAAACATTATAATATTTTGACAGAGACACAAGGAAACAAACCTGTGAGTCCTATGGATAAGGACTTTCTGAGAATTCCAGGTACAGAATAGGCCTCTTAGGCTTTCCTGTTTTTCGTTTGCTTTCCTTCATTTCTTATTTTATGTCTAATAAACCTTTACTTTAAGCAGGATCAAGTGTTAAACCAACTACAGAGCTAATGTATAGAACATTAATTCTATAGTAATGCCCTATAAAAACCAAAAGAAATAAGACCAACTATTAAAAGAAATCCATATGTCTCTGGAATTTTTATTTAAGTTTATATTAGCGATAATGACCTTGGTTCCCGGGAATTCGGTAACGATTAATGACCAGCAAGGGGTCACTGGCCCCATGGTGCTTTGGGCCAACAATTTCTTCCAACATGGGTAAGAACTGGTCATTTATTCCAAGGAAGTGCCCTGAGGTGAGGTCCTTATCCTTTTGCCATCTGATTATAATTTAACCTCAGCTTTTAAAGGGCCCTTAGGAACAAAGATACAATGGGTCACGCTTTCAGTATTTTAAGGAGATTATTTTTTGCCATGCAATTCAGAATTAAGTATAATCGAATAGAGTTGTCAAAATACAGTTGATAATTCTGTTCCTTTCATTCTGGGGTGTATGCACTCATTTTCTGTCTGCATGTCTGCTGGCTTGTATTGGTGTAGTATGCATCCACGTATACACTTACATTCCTGTGTCTGAGGGTGTGTGTGTGTGTGTGTGTGTGTGTGTGTGTGTGTGTGTGAGAGAGAGAGAGAGAGAGAGAGAGAGAGGTTAAAACACTGCATGCAGTATAAACAGAATAACATAAAATTGGGATCATAGAAACTTCAGTCACATCAGTTTTACTTGCAGTTCGGCAAGGCTGTATATTTCTACTATAACATGTAGAATGAGAGACTAGAGGCAAGTAAAATCAGTCTTTTCTAGGGGTAGAGAGGACTGGTGTCATGGTGACTAGCATTGGCTTTTACATGTTCGATGTGTTATTGTTGTAATTACTACAATTACGATTGTTGATGATGCTAATACCTAACATTTATTCTGCCTATTTGCTGAGTATGTTCTCATTTAATCCTTACAATAACTATGTGGGAGCATTCTTATTACCCCCCCCATTTTATAGACGAGGAAACGGGGGCTCACAGAGGTTAAATAACTTGCCCAAAGTCACCACAGCTCCTAAGTGGTGGAGCTGGGACACCAGCCCCTGCTGTGTTGGACCCCAAAGATCAGGGTCTTAATCATGACACCATTCTGCCTCGTGTTTAAAAACTAACATTTCCATTTTCTGAGCACAGCCTTTAACATATTCATTTAGGCAAATTTCCATCCTTTGCTGGCATAATCGCTATCCCTTTTGTTGGTCATTGTTCCCCTGGGCTTCCTTCAAACATGGTCAGAGGTGTCCTGGACTTTTTAAAGATGGAAGAAAGGCCACATGGCCCTGCATAATTTGACCGAGACAGCTGTGCAGTTGGTTGTCTCATGTAAATTACAACCACAAAAAAGATGTGCCAGGCTTCATTGACACAGGCTAAGGGCAGGAACACGGAATGGTTTCCTGAACCTTCCCTGGGTTGCTGCCAGAAGTAAGCAGCCATACTCACAAGGTCTCGTGGACTGTTGACGGGGCAGCGAGCTTCACTGAAACAATGATCTTTCCCCGGACCTCTTTTGAAGGGTTGTAGCTCCAAATTCTCAGGGCAAAGGATCTGTTCGTCTCTTTAATTCCAGCGTGGAATGCCTGACTTAGGCAGGAACTGGAAGACAATTTGTCTGAGAGTTAGGGAGAAAAACAAAGATGTGGGATTTAAAAGGCTGGTGTTGCAAAGGGTCATCTTGACAGGCTGTGGCTGAGATTTAGAGAAACCCCAAACTGATTTGCTGCTGGCTGATCGCAGAACCTGGTAACCACAGACCAGAGAGGCACTCATGAGACCTGTCACATCTACTTTTAATACAGAATCTGATACAAAGTTTCATGTGTGTAGTTTTGCTGTGGATTTTTTCCCCTATACCTTTTGGAATTGAGAGGCTGATAGTCCAAAAGGTAGCTTTCACGCGATGTTTCCCTCTTTGATTTGATATCGTTAGGATTTTTCCTGGGGCTGCAAACCAATAAACATGACACACGATTTCTTCTTTTTTGGTGGAAATTTACACTGCGTATTTTCCCCCTGTTAAATGATTTTTAACACCACGTACTTTGTTTTCTTTCCTGTATTTCCAACACTTCATTCATGGTAGATGCTTCCCAAATCAGATTTGGTTTTATTAAAATTATTATGTCTTCCTGAAGCAAACACACTAAATCTTCCAGGAAAGTTCACAACAGTGATATATATATAATTTGCATTTGAGTGTATTGTGAGCCTGAATGTGTGTATGGTGTAGGTTTGTGTAAACTTATGAATGTAGTATGATTCTTCCATTGCGATTATTAATGACCAAAGAACATATTTTAAGTCTGCTGCGTTTTTAACAAATTGTGATAAAAGGGAGGTGGCGGAAATGAACCTTTTATCCCCCCCGTATAGAGGACAAACATTACAACGAAATGAATGAGGACAAACGGCACGTGTTGTGCTGGTTGGTGGTAACTACACAACTGCAAAGCAGGATGGGCTCAGGGGCGGCCCACGGAGGGGAGCAGGCGGTGTCTTCCCCCCTCTCAGTGCCTCTCAGTAGTGGCATTGTGGGGACTCATGAATGACCTCTTACAGTCGGGGCTCCTTGCTATAAATCCAGCCTGGTGCCGAGCGCGCTGTGGGCAGCGGAGCACAGAACAGGGGCCGCTGGTGTTTGTGTTGTTGTTAGCGACACGTAGCGAGTTCCTCCGAAACGGAAAGGCCCCGGCTCCAGTTTGTCGCCAGTGAAAGCCGAAACATGAGTCGCACATGTGGACAGGAGCCGTCCGCCGCCTGGGGTGCAGGGGGAGCTGCGCGGAGGGGCTGAGCGCCCCGCTGCCCGCCTGGGTATTTGTTTGGGGGGGGGAGGGTGGGAGCAAAGAAAATAGCTGGAAGGGAACTATGCGAAGGATGCCCTGACCCCTGTATGCGGCTCCCTATTACATCTCACTACTTATCCTAATACTTGAGAAAATTGAAAAAAAAAAAAAAAAAAAGCCCCCTTTGTGGTGAAGCTTTAAAATCGTTTTTCTCTCAGGAAATCCAGTGTCTGTCTTGAGGCGGGTTTGTCGTGGGTTAGTTGGATAGGAGACGTCTTCTATCCCTTTAAGAGGTAAAAACATGAAAAAATGTAAATGTAGGGACTTTAACACTTCCCCCCTTCCTAACATTCATATAATTGCTGTTAAGCCACATTGAAAACCCTGGGGCCTGGTGTGCACCAGGGTAAAGTTACATTTCACAAGCAGAAAATTGACTCACCACTTAGGAAAATTGGCTACCAATTATGTGTCAAAGGCTCTAAAGTCAGACCTGAGGTTTTCTTTTTGCCAGAATGTGGAATTAAAAAGGGCACGGGGGCCCAGCGTTGTCCCCTCTTCCCCCTCCCAGGAGGGACTTCTCTCTGGCCCTGAGTTTCAGAGTTTTCTTTGGAGGCTTCTGGGCCCTCGTGGGGCAGGAGAGCTCCTGGGGGAGAGAGGGAAAGCCTAGTAGGAGGAAAGGAGACAATCAATAGAAGTGAGTTCATGCACAAGCATTTAAAAAATCTCCTTCTGACATGTGGGGAGAAAGTCGCTCTTGCCCCACTGCAGTTGGCTCAAGGTCTGAGAGCTGTGCCTGAGGCTTGTAGGGCCAGGGGCCCTGGGGAAAGTGATGCTGGGTAAAGGACGGGGTGCTGAAGGCCAAGCCACAAACGCCCTGGGACATCTGCTGTCTCTGGGGACGTGGCACCATGTGCAGAGCTCATTCTGGAAGCTCATCAATCCCTCCTGTTGTAGGAGGGGTCACCTGGGCTGGGCAGGCGGGGGACCAGTTCCAGGGGTAGGAGGGATCCATGGTCCTGGGGGGATGGGGGGGTGGAGGCAGGAGAGAGAACAAGGGCAAGAAAAGAGAGAGGGATTCAAAAACACGGAGACAGAGCAATGGGGGGGGGGGGGAGAGGAGGGAGGAGGAAGAGGGAGAAAATCAGCATAAGGGACATAGTGAGAGAAGATATGGAAGAGCCAGTGCGGGAGGAGGAGCTGGAGACAGAGGAGGGTGAGAGAGAGAGAGCCAGAGCTCTTTGTCTGCTTACCCCTCTCGGCCATGTCCCCTGTTCCTACTCCAGGCACCTTTCTTGACACACTCTGCCTTCTTTCAAGGCCTGCTTTCTGTTCCTGTTGGAGTGGCTTATCCCAAGTTTTATTTCTAATGCCTAGAAATCAAGCCTAATTTAGTGATTCATTTTCTGCCTCTAGAGGGAGAGAAAGAGAAAGCGTTAGGACTTGCCAAATTGAGTCAATTTGCTGTGGTGTGTTGGAGAGAGTTAGTTTTCTAGGGCAACCAGGATGTAAATTCATACTGGAGATTATCCCAAGATAAGTACTCCTCCTGACAACAGGATGTGATATGTAATAATTTTAGTGAGAAAAACCATCCTTGTTTTGCCCTCTGGGAAATCTTATGCTAGCTGTTTTCTGTTCGATTCTCACGTTGGAAAATTTCCAGAATTCTCAAGAACCAACTATATTAAATCATCAATGATTTTGACAGAGAAGACTGTTTGGTCCAAGGGACAGCAATTCTAGGGCTGAGTCGCATGCAAAATATCTAATTTCAAGGTAGTCCTTAGCTGAAACAGAGAGAGAAAGCATTTATACTTTACAGAATATTTAGTTCACCTCAGAGTCTTTATTGGGTTAAAAAATGTATGTGAATGTAAGTTTTTCCTTATGTAGCAGTCCAGAAAGCATGAAAGTTTATGTTTTTCTAATCAAGACTCAAATATTTTGAGTGGATTTTTTTTCTATGCTATCGTGTATATCCGAGAGATCTTTTCTAGTTTTAAGAATCTCACAGCCTCCCTTAAATGATGCTTAATTAGAGAAGCCTTCTACCCACTATGTATCTTCTTAAATGTATAATTGATTGTGCAAGGAAGGAAGAGCGGCAGGAGTGGAAATCATACATCATTTCATTATTAATGGCAATGTCTAAATAAAATGCAGACTTTGTCATGCTAATGGATAGCTAAGTATGTTTACATCAGAAGCTTTTTTTTTCTTTCTTTACTTTTCTGGGATCATTTTAGGGAGTTTACGTAGCTTAAATATATTAATATTTAATATATTAATACATATGTTCCAACACCAAATCAAACTCCAAAGAATGTGAGGGAAAGGTGTGAAAAAACCAATAATTTGGGAAGCCACACACATTAGCTCCTTTTTATAGTGAAGAAGCTGGACTTTTACCAGGATTTAATTCACATGATATGTACTTAGTGCTTACTATGTGATGTTTTCACTGCAGCATTCCACAGATGTCCTCTTAGAACAATAGAACTGGAAGAGTTTCTGAATAGCCCTCACTCTGATTTCAGTGTGCAATTCATCAACTAGAGTGAACGGTAGAGTGTCTTGTGGGTACTGCAAAGGCTGCTTTCAGTTGGTGGCTCTCTAAGTTTAAGGTTCTCCTGAAAGTAGACCTTCCACAAGGATTTGGATGCAGGTACTTTATGTGACCGTGACCCTCAGCTGGAGGGACTGAGGAGAGTGAGAACAGGTAAGGAAGAACAACTAAGCTAATGATACATCATCAAAGTCCCTGCTGAGGCAACAGGTGCTCAATCCTGCTGGGATCTCCTGAGAGACTGAGTAAAATATGCCTCCTAGGATTATGCTCCTGAAGGACAAGAGGCTGGAGCATTTATTTCCAGGCTGTTCTCCCCCATTGGTTGAAGGTTGTCCTTGGGCGCATTGACACCATGACACTTGTAGGTAGGTTGTGCTTGTGTGCAGGCCAGGGAGTTCCTACAGAGTTGGCATACAGTAGAAGGACACCTTCTTGTGGTGGCATGTGGTCAGGGTGAGAAATGTGGATCACAGACATGGGAGGTGGGTGCCAGAGGCATCTGTTGCAGAAGCTGAGTATGAAGTGCCTATGGGGAGGGAAGTTTCCGATGCCTGAGAGTTCATTTTTTGTTCTTTATTGAGTACCTGCTGTGAGCATGGGCATAGCAGGTTTTCGGTGATTCCTTGTTGAATCAATCAATGAGTGCACGAATTCATATACAGTAAATGTTTGGTGAGTGCTTGTCATGTGTCTGGAGACCGTCAATCTTCTTCCTCTAAGGGTGTTCACGTTGTGAGACCAGCTGTTGCTTTGGAAAATATGGTACCCATCTCTTGACAGGTCCAGGCTATACAAAGATGAGTGAGATGCTCTGAGCTCCGTATCTTCAGCCTAAATACTGATGGTTCTGGGGTGGGTGGCTCTGTTAGATGTTGAGCCTCTCACCAAGCTCCTCTGATCCTCTCACCAGGATCCTTTCTGATCCTCTCACCAAGCAAGGATCAGAAAGCAGGTTTGGGAATGGGATACCACTGAGGGAGGGAAATAACAGTACATAGGGTACATGGGAACTGGGGGGAAAGGAGGCTGGGAGGAAGGTCAGGGCCAGTGTGAGAAGGGCCTTGAAGGTTATGATAAGAGATATGGGTTTTCTTTTCTAGGGAGCCATTTTTACCTAAAGGGTGGGCAGGGGAGGGGAGGGTGGACATAAAATCCGTGTTGAGGAACTCAGTGTCCAAACATGAACTCTCAGTTTTGGTTCCCAAACCAGGTCATCTTCCTCATGTTACCGACAGATTTCAGCTACAGAAACTTGGGAATTATCCTTGTTCCTGTCTTCTCCCTCATTCCCCACAGCCACACTAGCTATCTCTCAACTCTATCCTCTTCACACCATGCACACTCCCACCTGTGCTTGCTCACCCCAGCTCCCACGATAAAATCCATCTGGCCTCTCTAGAATCCAGTCTTTCCACACAGGAGCCAGAGTAAGCTTTCCAGAATTCAGATTTCACAGTGCCCATCCGTAGTGCTAAACCCATCAGTGACTTCTTATTCCTCAAAAGATAAAGTCCAAATTCTTTACTCACCTGCTGTTCTTGTTGCTTCTGACGGGATGTTCCATCTCTTCTTTATTAAGTACAATTCATCCATCAGCTTCCAGCTGCCTTTCCTTTAATTCTCAGAGGCACCGTCCCTGACATCCATAGCTGGGTCAGTTCCCAGCATAGTATGCTGTAACCTCCAGGAGGCTAGGGGCTGTGCCTCTTTATTCACTATTTTACTCCTACCCCGTACAGTCCCTGACACTCAGTAGGTGTTCAGTAAACATCTATTGGACGAACTATTGGGTGATGGAGAATTTAGCTTGTGGCTATGGGGAGATAGATCCTGTCCAGTGGTGTGCTGGAACTGGCTTGCATGGGCTCGGGTGAACCAATGGAGTGAATCTCTTCCCAGCTCTGTTCAGCGATCTTACATTGGTAGCTGGGAATCATTAATGGTGAGAGTATTTACACTATGGAAATTGGCAAACACTATAAAGTAGGGTTCCCTCCATCTACTTCAACCAGTACATTGCAGATCCTGTCAGTTATGATTCCTATCGAATCTTGTGTTTCTCAAAGTTTCCTTCCATATTGAGTCTCTGCCATCAGTTTTCTGGAGGGCAGAGACCACATGTTATTAAGGTTTGAGTCACTAACATGTAGCAAAGTGTACAACTCAATAAACATTTGTCTAAAAAAAAAAAAAAAAGCGAAGTAACCGGTAGCTTGAATCTCTGGTCATGTAGTGTCGTCAGTCCTACCTAACATGCTCCTTCAGAAGGGGCTTTTGAAATGATACTTTGGCCCACTTTGAGCCTCTTTCCATCTGCCACTCCATTTAGGCTAATGGCTCTTACACATTCTATTAATATTTATGTCATTGAGGCATGTTTTAATGAGCATCGTGGACAACTCAGCATAGTTAAGTAAATAAATAACCAGATTTCACAATGAAGTTAATGAGTTAAATTCAGTGAGACTATTGAGAGTCTCTTTTGTGGGAAACCCTTTTGCTCATATGCTAGTGAAACAGAGGCTTTTGAGCCTAAATACTACTGACGGTTCTTAAGGGCAACAGATACTTGCCCTCAAGTATCTGTACCATTGAGAGGTACAAACATACTCAAACGAAGAGCTAATCACTAATATGTGTTAGATGGTGTGATAGATTATCAGGAGCAATAAGAAGTCGTACCAAGGACTCATCAATTCTATACAGGGTCAGGGGAAACTGGGAAGAAAAAGTGATGTTTTTGAGTTAGACTTGGAGGGATCAACAAAGCTGTAGACGGGGCCTCCCAGAGGCAAGGAGAGGAAGTTAGGCAGTTACTGTGCTACTAAGGCCCAGAAATGATTATGTCTTGATCAGTACTGGTGGCAGGAATGGAGGGGAGTGGGCAGTGACCAAAGGGTCCCATTAGCTGTGGAGACGTGAGGGAGAAGAGAACCAAGACAAACTGCTTGGACCATTTTCTCTTTCACCCCTTTCTAGGGTGAGAAGATGGGAGAATTAAAATGATCTAAATATGGCTTCTTAATGTTCATGTTATCTTGACTAATCTTGATAAGACTTTATGACAACTTTATCTCAAGCTGCTTCTGTTTCAATAGAAATTGGATTGTAGAATGCACAATTTGATTTAGCCAAACAGCTTTGGACTTGTATCCTAGTTCATTGTCCCTGAGTTTCATTTCTGTCATTGTTTGCAACTTAATTCCATTTCTATCTGAATCACTCATTAAGCACCTTAAAATTATGCATATAGTAAATTCACAGGATAACATATGCAAATAAGAGGCACCCCTCATCCAGTTCTAAATAAACACTGTGGGTTTGTTGAATAAATTTGAGAGTTTCAGATCATTTCTTTTATGTAATGAAATTCTAGCCGTATCCTTCCAGTATAGCTAGGACTCTCTCTCTCTCTTTCCCCCTCTCTTTAAATAGAAGGAGAAAAAAAGAATAAAAATATTTTCATTTTGAGTCAGAAGTTGGGGGTGGGGGTGCACGTAGAGAAGAGAGATGAGGAAGAGGGAGGGAGGGAATGTATACAGCTTCTCTTTTGGGTTTTGGCAAAAAAGAGTAATTCCCATCAACTCAGCTTGGCTAAGAGAAGCCTCCAGATAAGAATTCTTGAGATCTCTGACTCTTCTCCACAAAAAAATTAAAAAAAATAATAATAAAAAAAGAAATTACAAATGATCTAGTCTTGAAGGCCAAAAGTCTAACCTTTGATGTTGGATTTTCGGAAGTTAAATAATAAACCACAGTTTCTTTTTTTTCCCTATTTTTTTTTTTAAAGAGGACTACTTTATAAAGCCTATCTTTATAATAAAAAGAAAGAAAACATAAATAAAAGTCACTCAAATATTTATACAGTTATTCAAAGGATTAAGTGTATTTGGTAAGGTTTAAAGTTATTTAATATTTTCCCTTCTTTTGAGTCTTTGTTTTTTAGCTCTGGTACATTGAGGGGATTTTTTTTCTGTGGTTTTGTTTATAGAAAATTAACTAATTCCCTTATGATCCTGGCAGAAGTTAATTTAGAAATAGCAAATACAAATGAATTAAATAAAAGAGATACGGTATAGATGAGATAAATAGTTTAACAATTATTTATGGTCTTTATGTTACTCAGCTTTGTTAACACCTAGTGTTGTTGAATAAATAACAAAAAAAATGAGTAATTATTTGACTCATAGATGAAAATCACAGGGACCCATAATCTAGAATAATATAATTTTGCTTAAAATTTTTGTATTACAAGGATACTAGCTCTGTTAATGCCTTCCCAGTCCTGCACCCCAGCTGGTATTCCTTGTGAAAACATACTAAACTTCTCTTCAGAGTTTTAGTTTGTTTCATTATATCAAAATTTAAATTCCCACACAGTAGTTTCTGGATTAAAACAATGATAACAACACCAGTCGTAATACCTTGATTAAATTATAGCTCTTTGAAAGTCCTGATATTTTAATTTCTTAGTAGGTTAGTGAATAAGAGGGTGGGACCACATACCTTCTACTAAGATCGTCATCACTTTCTACTTAGAATGAATTAATTTTCTATGAACAAACTAATGGATATGCTGTGCAGTTAACCACTCTGGTTAGTAGATGATTTCTTCATATGGTTCACATAGAACATCATTTTCAGATACAATAGCATAGTTATGATCAATATAGTTTAATTAAACAATTACATGTTATATAAAGCCCCTGGGAGAATTGTATAACGTGGTCTCTACTCTCAAAGAACTTCTTACCTAATGTCATTTTTCTATGGTCTGGAGGACAATGTCGGTGACTTGTTGTGAATTAGGGTCATAATTATGACCATCATTTATCATTGTACTGTGACTACACAAGTGCTGGTTAATAGAGGATTCAGAATGATAGAATGCAGGGTAAATCACATCACCTTTTCCTGAGCTGTATCTTGGTGAGCCTAAGCAGAAGCAGAGAATGGAACTGATATCATTTCCATCTGCAAGCCCTGGTGACGTATGAAGTGCGTGAGACATTTATGGTTTTGTTGCTACCATCGAGACCTTTGGCAGAGCTCTAAACTTATTTTGGTCTCTCTCTCTCGCCCCCCCCACCCCCCTTTTTTGTTAGCTATTTCCAGCTGTTTATTTTTATCTTGCTTTGAGATGTTTAAATGAAAGACATAATTTGAGTCTAAATTGTGGTTGTTATCAGGTCTGGCTAGAAGAATAAGACAGTGATAGCAATTTGGGTTCTCCTGGCTATGTATTTTGTGCTCAGTTACTCACAGTGGAGGTAAGTTTGAAGCAATGGCTCACTCATTCATTCATTTGGTGAGCACCTACTGTGTGCCGGCAGAGACTGTTACAGATTTTTGCATAGACTTTACAGTCTAGTGGGAAAGACAATCATTTAAAGAATCAGATAAATAAAGGTGAGATCACAAAAATTCTGTTAGGTGCTATGAAGACAAGTGCAGGAGGATGATTTAAGTGCATATACCAGGGAGAAGAACTAAGTTACTGAGGAGTTAGGCAAGTGATGACCAAATCGAGAGCAACCCTCTATGTCTACATGCTCCTTTCAGTTACAGTGGTAGAATAGAAATGGCATGGACTCTGGAATAAGATGGACCAGGGTTCCAAATCTCCTGTCTGTTAACTAGCTGTGTGACCTTGGACGAGTAACTTCATCTCTTTAAAACTTAGGTTTTTTTTTTTTTTTTTTTATCTGCAAATTAGGGAAAGCAACATCTATCCTGCTGGATTGTTTTGTGTTGTAGAAGTGTACATTTTTAAAATGCCTGATTCAGTGAGATAGTAGGCGCTTACTATTATTTTATCATCTCTGATGAGATGTGAGTTTTGAAAATCAGGCCTTATCCTTTCCAGAGATATCTTTTTAAAGAGGCCTTTCCTGACCACGTAATCTAAAGCAGCTCCCAATTGTGACATCCTGTTTAACTTTTTATTGTTCTACTGTTAATATTTGATAAATAAATAATAGTATATGTAACACTTATGCTGTGAAGCATAATAATACATCAAAATCGGGAATCCCCTACTGATCTTAAGAACTTAGACTTTTTGAAATTTAAGATATTAAAATAAATATGAGACCTATGGTACAATTCTGTTTAGAAGACGGATTTTTTTTTTCTTTTTTTTTAGAAAAGCCAAAAGGATGGCAATATTTTAAGCTTCAATCCAGTTTTTGTTGCTGGGGGACCAAAAAACAAACATACACAGACATACATACACACAAATAAAAAAAAATTTTCCTTTGGGAAAACAGTAATATGTCTAAGCTGGTTTGGAGGAAGTTGATTGTTTCCCAACCAGAATGACATTTAGGATAACATTTGAATGGTTAATCATGGTTTTAGGTAAATAAACTCTGAAATAGAGTCAACTTTTAGACGTATGGAGGGGAAGGGATTCTGGGCTAGGGTGCAGGAGGGTGGAGGCTAAGGTGCTGAGTTCTGGTCCCAGCTTTGCCTTTGACTTTGGCTATGCACCCGAGACTCGTTTATTTTGTTTTTCGAGGCTTCAGTTTCCTCACCTCTAAATCAAGTGGATGAAATGACCTCTAAAGTTTTACAATCCCTCAGTCTGTGCCTCTGTGACCTGTGCTCTTTTCAGACCGGTCCCTTGGTGAGCAGAGAGAGCCGGCAAGGTCCAGGCCCCGGTGAGGGTGAGAGGCTGGCTGCAGGTGTGTGTCTCTTAACGCCAACATGCCCTCTCTGATGGGTTGGCGCCAACAGCCAGCTTCTTTGCATGGGAAAAAGTTCCCTTCCAATTACACAGCAGTTTTGTGGTGGCTGAGGGCTATAATGGGAATGCTTTGCCGCCAAAGCACTCTCATTCATAAATTCCACTGTGCCACTCTCTAATTTTTTTTCTCTTTTGGATAGATCAGTAGTTTGTGGTTCCATCTACCACAGCCATGCAAGCACATGTGAGTAAATATTGTCGTGGCCTTTATGTCTCCCTGCAGCGGACGGACACGCCAGTGTCAATCAGCAGCAATATTTGGGGCAGTAAATAGAAATGAACTGACCCTTCTAGTATCTTCTAGGGAGCTGTCTTTAAAATGAAGTCCAGGAAGGAGCGGAAGATGGGAGCTGGTTTGTTTCTAGTTTACGGATTTCTCTAGAATTAAGATGCTTTCTCCTGGTTAAAGCCGTCTGTTCGTCCCACATAGCTAGCTACATATGCTGAATGTCAACTGCTTTGTGCAGGTGTGAATGTCTATTGTAAGTTATGGAAATTTAGGCTGCATATTTAAAAAATATTTTCTACATCTGTTTTTGCAACTTGTGTTATTATTCCTAGGTTCCCTTTTTGGAAGTGACTAAAATGCAGCAAGAAAATCAAAGTCAATATTTTTCCCCAAACGGAAAAATATAAAATAACCACACAGAATCCATATACGACACAGACTATTTTAGCCTTTATTTATTTGTTTAAACATGACAAGTATATTCCCTTAAAGCCAGTGCATTGGTCCCTTTGGCAATGATCTAAAAGATTTATGCTTCCTGAAAATTCTATTCCTCTGAGAATCTATACCCTGTGTTTGTGTAGGTATGTGCATATATATATATACTGCACAGAGCATTAAAAAGTTCACATTTACCTTCTGCCATGTAGTGTTTGTTATGTTTTCATGGCAGCGATAAGGGATATTGCAATTACATTCAGCATAAGTCTCATTGCAGAATTGCTGTTAGCGTATTAAAGCATCGAGGATCAGTCAAGTTCAGTTCAGATGATTGTGGTTTTGTGTGAGGGTGGGTACCGCATTGTGGTGTAGTGAATTTGTAGATCCCAACTCTGGCAAGGGTTTGCCTCTGTATTTCCCTTTGAAAGAGATGACTGTTCCTCCTTAGATATGTAGTATAGAATCTGTTTCTAAACAGCGCCAATAAAATCTGTTTATTGGTGTCTCTTGTCTACATACAGCCACCTGTCTAAAAGCATAAATTCACATGTGTAGAGTGGTCTATTCTCCTCTGCATAAGTATATGTCACCCCCACTGGCATCAATGAAAGCTGTGTGCTTACAGCAGGAGAATAGATTCATATGCTGTGAAAAGGTATGGAATTCTGATTTATGGTCTGTGTTGCTTTTAATGGATATACCTGCAACAGCCACAGAGCTAAAAACTGGAAGGTGTTAAAATAAAACATTTTACAGTGCAATATATTGCCTGCTTGTTAGTTAAAAGCACTACCAGGGAGCACATTTTAGCTAAATTTGGCATTATTAAAAATACATGTGGTGTATCCTTGCTTTCTTTTCTCCACTCTTGCTCTCTGCATCTCTCCGAGCATACTTGCCCTGTTCAGGGACTCGCTGCCCGTGACCTCTAGGACACTGAAGGTGGACATTCCGTGTGGCTTGAGATGAAAGATTATAGCAATTCTGAAAGATTTCAAGATAGGCTGCTGCCAACTCAGCTTCAGAAGGAGAAAAAGGAAAAGAAACTAGTTTCTTGAGTCACTTGAAATCTGGATCATCCATAGCCATTTTTGGTGGCATCACCGTAGATGTAAAGTAGCTAGTGCTTTCAAACTCTTCATGCTAGGGCTCAAAAAGCCTTTGCAGAATCGTTTATGAAATATTTAAGCATTTCCTCTTTCTGCCTTGCAGCCACAGAGAGAACCAGAGAGCAGTATTTTCTAAGCCCAGTGAGGCACCAGTGTGCAGCCATAGTTCCTTGCTTTCAGGCAAGGGTCAGCTTTGCTCTGGAGGATTATCTTGCAGCAAGTACCGCTCAGCCATTGCTGACGGCTCCCATGGTCAAAAATACAAATGCTGAGAAATGCCCCTGCATCCATGTCCTGTGTAGTCTTTAATTGAGGTGGCATTTTAAAGAAATTCATGGCCCATTAGAGAATGGTTAATATTATGTTTGAGCAGAAAACAATTTTAGGAATAAAATTTAGGATTGCCTTAAGCAACACTTTTGTTTTGTTTTGTTATCTTCTAGAGCTACTCCAGGAAATATTTTAAACCTAACCATATAAGTCAAGAACCCGCGGGCCTCGTTATTAAAAATGCTGGGTTGCACTCATCTGATATTTTATGCTTTACATATTTTGCTCCCTGCACTATTCTTCCTTTTAGGTGAGCAGGAATCAAATCCAAAGGGACATTTTCAGTTATTCCAAGAGCTCTTGAGAAGGGATAATAGTATGAGTTGGTTTTAAGTTTCATAAACTGTTTTTAATATTTAAATAATTTTCCTTCTGAAATGAAGAACTTCAATGAGAAAGTTATTTAAGTTACATTAGCAACTGATTTTATGTCTTAAAATCTGGGATAATGCTAAAAGAAAGTGTAATGTAATATTTAAAAAAAATATACCTAGAACCTGTGAAAATCCTACTTCACAGCATTTGTAGGAAAATGTAATGCATGCAAAAGTACACAGTAGTTTATATAGTAGTTTTATTTTAACTAGTACAATATAACAACCTGACATGCTGTGAAAAATAAATAACTTTTTGAAAATGCATTTCCCAAGTATGAAAGTAATATTGAAAAACGACTGAGGTAATCACTTTTGCATAGATTCTGAAAGGGGAAGAGAGGGGAAGAATACTATATGATTTAATGCATAGAGTTTTACAAAGGTGTGAAAGATTTTCTTTTTCTTTCTTCTTTTCCTTCTCTTTCTTCTTGTGGGACCAGGAACAATATGCTTTGCCATTTTGCAAAAAGACTTGGGAAAAACGGCTGATTTGTGATGGAGCGCTTTGCAGAAGACTTGGCCATTCTCATTTATATCATGAATGCTCTTTGTTTTGGTTTTGGGGTTGGTAGATTGAGTAAATGGATTTCTTTTTATTTCTTCATAGGAAAAAAGACTTTTGGCTGTTAAATTCCAATTTTCCAAAGGAAGTAAACATTCCATCTCAGGCTTCTCACACATTGAGATAAACAAAACCCTTTGAATCACATAATGTTTATGGAAAGGAAATAGCCTCTCCATTTTCTAGATGAGGGTCCAGAGAAACGGGGCCTTGCCCAAGGGCATATGGCTGGTCAGACCTGAACCATCCTCTCTTTCTACTCAATCCCATTACCACTCCTGGGAAGAGTCACTGCAGAGTGTCAGACTTTCACAGGTACCCAGACACTAGATCAAGGGGAACATTGGAAGTGTTGCTGATAGTCTTGCTAATATAATGGGTCAGGCAACCAAATATCACTAGGTCATTGGCACTACCAAAGTATGGCTTAGGGGTAGGGTTTAAGTTTCCCTCCCTTTGTTTGCATCAACTTCTCCCAGGCCTTGTCAAATAAGCGTGCACTCTAAGTACAAACTGTTTGCTTGCCGTAGAGCTTAGCTTCCAGACAAGTTTGTAAACCTCTCTCATCCTACACTCCCCAACGTAATCATACCTTAAACTTGTACTGATATTCTAGAGCCATCATTGCCTTAGATTTTAAGTTCTTTTGCTCCTGACTTCTGCTATCTCTCTTTGGTATGATTAGCTAAGTCTGTCTTGATTGGAGGATATATACAAAAAAGTTATTTGCATGGGCTCTAAAAGTGTGAAATATCCGGGGTGTTACATATTATAACTGCTAAGTAGAGGAGGTGGGGGTGGGTGCATGCATTTCCCTCCACTGCTTCCCATGGCTTTTAGACTTTTTGTGATGAGGTTGGTAGGTCAGAGGAAGAGGAAGGTGAGTCTTCCTTTCTATCTACCAAAAGGGATGGTGGTCATAGGGCATAGACCAAAGAAGAAAGGACTACAGAGATAAGAAAAGATCATGAATCCCTGAATAGCAAAGAACAATGAAGGATGAGAGGCAAAATTAAGAGTATTCTTCCTTTCCAGTTTCTTCAAGAACAGTGATAGACCCTTCAAAACTAGTCTTGGCAGCTGGGATCTCCTGTCACTCCAACACTGACCATTAGCCTAGGTGAGGGCATTTGTGCTAAATAGTTCTTGCAAATGGACTTGGACCCCAGTCCTCTTATGCTGGAAGATCTAAGGGTGCCTAATGTGACAGGTGGGAAGGTGATAGTGGTCCCATTGCTAAGGAAGCTAGGATATTCAAGAGATGAGCTTATCTGGGGCGGCTGGATGGCTCAGTTGGTTAGAGCGTGGTGCTCTTAGCAACAAGGTTGCTGGTTTGATCCCCACATGGGCCACTGTGAGCTGTTCCCTCTACAACTAGATTGAAACAACTACTTGACTTGGAGCTGATGGGTCCTGGAAAAACACACTTAAATAAATAAAAGTTAATAAAAATGATGAGCTTATCTTCCTTCTTATCAAAAGCAAGGTATCTGGAAGTGCTGGCCCATCACTGATGAGATGATGGAACAGTTGAAGCACAACTTGAGAATCCTTCTCTTCTGATCCCGACCTGCTTTCTTCAAGTCTCTTTGCTTCTTCAGTCTCATCCCTCATTCTGCATACATGAGGCTAGTGTTGCCCAGGGCCCAAGTCTGTCTTGACCAGGGCAAGGTGATATGTATAGCATGAAATAGTTTCATGGTTTCCACCACTAAGTGGGGAAGTGGGGGGAGGAGGACAACTTTCATGTTAGATCTTTGGGGAGATCAGCCCAAGGACTGAATCTTTAATAGTAAAATTCAAGGTCCTTTAAACCCAAGAGAGACATATTTCGAGGAGAGGGTGGTACATAGTTCATGTACACAAGAAACTGTGAAGGGAAATAACTTGGAAAATAAATTCTGATCCCCCACATCCTTCAGTTCCCCCACTTACAGAATAAACTGAAAAATTACTTCTTTCCTACCCATGTAAAATATTTTGGGATCTGGTTGAATAATAATGGCGGCCAACATTAGCTATTGCATGTAAAACGATGTGGTCATCCTTATGGATAGATGAGGAAAATTGAAGCTTAAAGAAGCTAAAGGGCTTATACAAAGCCTGCAACTAGTCAGTAGAAAAACAGATTTGAATCCAGGTAGTTTAACTTGAGAGTCTATGTACTAAACCACTGTTCTCTATAGCTTCCTTCAAATATG
The DNA here is from genome assembly GCF_036562045.2 of Rhinolophus sinicus. Classification (NCBI taxonomy): domain Eukaryota; kingdom Metazoa; phylum Chordata; class Mammalia; order Chiroptera; family Rhinolophidae; genus Rhinolophus; species Rhinolophus sinicus. The sequence goes on along the minus strand of NC_133759.1, from coordinate 95,603,276 downwards.
GACTAAGACCCTTCACTCTTGTGATTTATAGCATCAACTTTCTGCTGATAATTTAACCTTTGGTATTGTTTAATACCCAGAGCTGCCAACTGGATTTTCTGACTTTGGAACCTCGCAGTTTCTGCCTGGCATTTACTTTTTGTTTATTTTGGTGGTTCTTACTGACGCTCCATACAGAAATACAGCTGAGAAATTTTGGTGATTTGGGAATTGTCCCTTCCTCATAAGCTTTCAGTTGTTGGTGGTTGATGAGCCTTCATATTTCTTGTTCCCTTGATGAAACAGTGCCCTTAACTCAGCTGACTTGGTTCCTTTCTCTCTCTTTGATGGCTTCAATGAGCCAATAATATAATTAAGTGACAAAAATAGAGAAATACTTAAGGCTTCTGGTTTTTGCTTTTCTAGTAAGAAAGATCCTCAATCCTTGATGTTCTCGTGCATATGTTTTTCAAAGAACTCCATGTTGAGCTGGGTCTTATTGAATGGTCTTTGTTTCTGTGAGGGAAAAAATGGGGATAGGGCACTGTCCCGAGTGGACCAGGTAGGTAGGAACCATAGGGCAGGAGGGTTATGTGCTTTGCTCTCGGTTTTTATTACCTGGAACTCCATCATGAGTCTCAGGGTAGATTGAAATCCTATATTGAGGCCAAAAGTGAAAGGAAAACCAGGACAAAGGAATCTGCAGGGCAAGGGGCGGGGCTTGCTCAGCAAGGGCGATGGAAAACCACGACAATGAAGGAGCTTGTAGCTTGCTGCCTGATATGTGTAAAGCGTTGGTACAGGCAAGATGGAGTTAATTCAATAAAATAAATATAAAATACTCTCTCCTCTGTCAGGCCACGCTAGAAGCGGGTCAGAGGTCACTGAGCCGCTTCACTGGAGCACTAATCGATTTGCTGTCAAGGTGGCCTGCTGGGGTTTCAAGCCGGAGAGGAATTGAGAGGCGCTCTGGCCCAATTTCCATAATTGCTCACTGCCTTTAGTGTACAACCTTTTATGAAACACAAAAAATATATCATGGAATTGTATTGATTAGCAATTGGGCTGAATAATTCACTTAGTATTTATTACCTGACCCCAAGAGGTTAAATAAATCCACCATCTAACTTGGGTTTGTGAGAAATATTACTTATTCATTGAAATGTGGGCTGATTATTGCACAATAGGCCTGTATCTTTGTTTCTTGATTTTGCAATCAAGGTTAACCCTTGTTGCATTTGGGGGCCAACAAGTCGGCATAAGGAAAGCATTGTTTGAGTGCTTCCAAAAATAAGCCTAATAAAATCACTGCTGAACATCATTTTGAAGCAATTTCTTCTTGAATTTGAGTCATTTGAGTCAAGTTTCAAAACGGTCTCAAGCGTTGTGGATAATGTTGAAATATAGACATAAACTTGGTCTTCATTGCAAACACTACATTTTATAATAACAGACTTATTATTGGTGACATCTAAGCCCACTTTTATTACACCATTTTTGGACGCTGATCCTGTTATACTAAACACTCATAAACTAAGTGTCCGGAAGACAAAGGGGTGGGTGGGAAGAAGACTCTTTTAGTCTTAAATATGAATCAACCAATGGACAGATGACTGATTCTCATTCCAAAAGAGATGACTTCAAGTAACTTAAAAAATATGATGGAATTTAATCCGTAGGGCATTTTATGAATTTGTAAACTTTGGGGTAATCATTACTTATTTACAGGCATTTGCATGTTTCTTTTATTCGGACTAAACAGTACGTCTGTTTTGATGTGCTATACGTCCCAGTCACAATGACATGACATCCAAATCTAATTATGTTCTCAGTTGCCATGAGCTCTCAGTGTCGAGATTCAACCCTTCCTTGCGACAGCCCTCCCTCCCAAAAAAGACGTTTTTAACTTTTGTGTAAAGTCTTTCTTCAGTTTCCTGTCCGCATCCTCCAGCATCTCAAAGCATTGTTTTTGAAGTTTAATGGAATTTGTTGTAGGTCAAGAAAAGGAAGCCATGGGAAGCTTGTTTTTTTTTTTTTTTTTTCCTCTCTCCCTTCAATGAAAGGGAAAGGAAAAAAAAAATCATTTGAGTTCAGTACTAACTTTATGTTTGTTGATCCTTTAACATTTCTGTATCCAGGATCTACCCTTAACGATTAATGGTAGGAAAAGCCAGGACTCTGGTGTTACACTCAGCATCAGCCTTTCCTGTGCTGTGAAGTGGAAGGAAGAGATGGTGGCAAAGCAGGTTAAATGCGTCCAGAACTTCCTAAAGCACGTTCGTGCCCCGCTTCCCGTCTTCCATGTGGCTGCTCATGTGAATTTGGACATTGCATTTCATTTTTGAGTTCCATGTGAAAATGATTGTCTGATTCCCACTTTGGGAATTTTCAAGTTTGAGTTTTGGTGTTTGGTCTCTATATTTAGTTTGGGGGTGGGGCGGATGTAGGAGGGTGGAGAACGTAGAGGAGGGAAAGAGAGAGGGAACAGAATATTAAGAAATACATTTTTCTCAGTGAAATTTTAAGTCTTCCTCTCCTTCCCCTCCCTTCTGTCTGTGTGGGGCTCCATTAAATGAAGAACATAGTTAACGAAATGACTTGAGAGCTCTTGATAGCCTCTTGAGATAATTTAGTTGTAAGCACTGAACAAAATGCATTCTCTGGATATACTCATTTCAAGTGCTAATCGTGAATACTAAATTTTTAAGGAAGCCAGTGTCATAACACTGCTCATGTGAGTTCCAAAATAAATATTAGTGAAATGCTTTCAAAAGACGGGGTGGTGTAAGAGAGATAGACAGTTTTTTTTCTTCCCCATAGACTTCTGTAATTTAACACGGGCTCTGCCATCAGGCACAGGAGTTGCATATGTTCAAGAATAATGATATATAGATAAGAGATCTGTTCAAGAGGTTAGAAATCTGTCACTCTGTTTTATGCCAACTTTATGTAAGCGTCCAAGGAAACTAATTAAGAGCTGATTAAGGAACCAGTGGTACGTCTTAATTTCTAAATATAGCTGTTTTGGGTAGATGAGGGGAGTTTATTCCTATGAAATAAGTATAATGGAAAGAGGCTAGAATTTGGAACAAGATGGTCCTGGGTTTGAATCCTGACTACCACGTGTACCTGGGCAAGTTAATCAACTTACTTTGTTTCTTTAATTTGTATAGTGGGGATAATAGCACCTGCTCTTATAGGGCTGTAGATTAAAGATTACAGGAGATTTTGATGCATGATGTATACATAAGTATTATTCTTCAGAAAATTAAGTGGGGATATTTGTTACAACCCATTGATGTTGACTGGACATTTTTGGGTTGGTCTTGGTGGAGATTCTAAACCAAAAACGATCTACATATTCTAGAGCATCCCAGAATTTATTTGCCAGATAATCTAAAAGGAAAATACAGTTTGACATTTGGGGAAAAAAAAAAAAAATTTAACCATTAAAATTCCTTCAAAGAGGGGAGGAGTATGGCAGATTTTCAACTGCACCCACAAATATGGAGGTTTTGTTTTTTATTTTAACTAAAAGTGGCCAAGATTTCCCAACTGTTCTATTTTTACAAATTTTAAAAGTTTCATTGCTGGGTCAGATTTAGGGCCTGTGTGGGAAACGGCGGTCTCTGCCAGCAGCACAACCAGATTCCTGCTGTGTTGTGGTTTCCATGTATTTTTACATTCCATGAATTGCTGAACTGTGTATAGAAGGGAGCTCTAAATCACCGGTGCTTTATGTGAGTTTGCAACCTTCGGATTTTGGGCTTCAGAGTTAATGCATTATTTTAGAACTGGATATGGTGTGCTAGTGAGTTAGCCACAGATTTCTCCCTGCACAACCCTTCACTTCCCCAGTTGAGGGCGAAGGTAAACTTTATATAGCACAGGAAACATTTGGGACTGCTAATAAACAATTGTTAGAAACGAGGAGGTTTTAATCATTGGATATGCACACGTATGCTCAGGCATTGGAGACAGCCTGGTGGAGATGGGGAAGTGAGGAGGGAGTTACTGGTTCCCCCAAATGTAAAGATTTCTTAAGGACTGGATGCCACACATGCTATTGGAGAATTCTACATCTAGTCCCTTCCCCATTGGTGGGCTTCCTCTGTCCATTTCTATAGCTCCATCCCTAGAGCAGCGAGCAATCTCTTAGTGGCCTCCCAGCTGGTCTCCCAAGCCTTACTCTCTTCACACCTCACAGCACCCATCCACTGTGCACTCTCCAGCCACAGTTAGCCTCCATCAAATCCAACTCTGATCATGTCACTTCCGCTCACAATTGTTCGCTGGAGCCCTCTGCCGCCAGAGTAAAGCCTAAACTATTTGGCCTGTGGGCTCAATCCAACTTTTCAGCCTCATATTCCTCTGACGTCCTCCAGGTGCCTCATGCTTCTACATCCCAGACTTCTCCGTTTTTCCAGACACTTTCAGCACGTGTCCATCTCCAAGTTCTGACTCCCCTTGTTCCTTCTGCCTGGCTGTCTTTCCCACCTGGCCCTCTTGCATGAAGCTTTCCTCGGGCCCCTCCAGAAGGACTCTCTCCTGCTTAATTCATGATCAGATTTGAATTAAAAAATGTCTATTTATTCAACCAGTATTTGTGGAGTTTTTCTTCTCTGCCAGCTCCTTTGCTTGATTCTGGGACTCAGAGATGAATAATAAATACATGGTCCCGGCTATCCAGGTTGTTTTTAAACATTTTTTCTTTAATAAGTTATAAAAGTAATTTAACTAGATTACAGAAAAATTAGGATTGAAATAAAAAGGAAAGAGAAAAACCCTCAGAATCCAGCCATACTCATCTTATCGCATTTTTAGTTCATGTACATTTTTACAAAGTTATGATGCTCGAACTACAACTTGGTGTGTTCTGTGTTAACTTCCAATCATTGTAATTATGTAATTGTATGTATTATATAATTATGTGGTTGTATATAAAATTCTGATATTATATAGATATTTATATATAATTTTGCAGTCTCTGTATAGCCCATATTTAATGGAAAATAAATTATTTGCCTACTATTGAAAATTGAGGGTTTTTTCAGTTTTTACTATTTAAATAATTTTCATGATCATATTCATATTTATATTTATTTTTATAATCTGCGTTATTGCTTAAAGGCAGTAGTTGTTTTTTTTTTTTTAATTAAGTATCAGAACTCCCTATTTAAGTGAACTCTGTTAAATATTCAAGAACCTGAACATATAGAACAGAGCTGTGAGGTTTTCGTGGGGTAGAATACCTAAACCCATTCTTTCCCTTTCATAATAACCAGAGACCTCGAGGCACCTTTGCAGAACCCTAGAGCTTTGTAGAACATGCTTTGAAAACCTTGTGATAAATCTCAGAAGAAAGGTTACTTCTTCAGACATTATAAACGTTTTCATGACTCTCAATGTATAATGTCAAATGGTTTTCCAACAACTTGAGTTCCCGGTGCTCAGTTCTATTACTTGTTAGAACACCAGTTTCTCTAGATCTTTGCCCACATTGTGTATTATCATTAATTTTACTTTTGCCTAATTTAATAGATGAAAGCTGGATTTAAGTTATACTCCTCTCATTACTGGTGTGGTTGGGCATTCTTCCACGTGTGTGTTTATTATTTACGTGTCCTTTTTTGTGACTTCTCTAGTTCCTTCTCGTTGAGCATTTCTTTATTGGAATCTTAGTATTTTTATTATCCATTTGTTTAATCTTTAATAAAGATAATAGCTCTCAAAAATAATGTCTTGTACACATTTTAGGGTTGTGAAACACATGTGATGATTCTTCCATTTTGTTTGCAAAACAAATACCTAAGATTTCATTCTTATAAAACTGGCTAAGCCCCTTGGGGTAAAGGAGCCTTTGTATTCAACATAGCAGCTGACATCGAGTCTTTATGTATCAGAGGTTCTGAAAATGCCAGTTGGGTGGACAAAGTCACTGTCACAGGTGCTTACTGTTTTCCATGCTTGGTCCTCATCGTGTGTGCCAGTCTCCAACCCTGCTAATGGTCCCCATTGCTCAGGGCTGCTTCCATCACACTCCAGCCTCACTGGCCTTCTTCTGATATGCCAAACCTGTTCATGACTCAAGAACTTGCTGGTCCTTCGTTCTGAAACTTTTCCTGCAGAACATTCATGACTGACTTTTTCTTGCTTTTCAGCTCAAATGTCACCTCAGAGAAGACTTTCTTGTTCACTTTTTCTCCCACCTTCTCCTTCCTTCCTTCCTTCTGCCCTCCCTCCCTCCCTCCCTCCCTCCCTCCCTCCCTTCCTTCCATTTATCCATTTAACTCTCCTTTCATCCTTTAACCAATGTTTACTGAGTCCACACCACCGTGTGTGGTGTAGGGGACATGGTGGTGAACAAAACAGATGAGGTCTCTGCTCTCACTGGAATATCGTTTTTGTTTCCTTGTTAATTGTATGATTCTCTCACTTGCACCCGTAGAATGATAATTCCATGTGAACAGATTTATTCTTCGTTATCATTACATTCCAGCCCTATGCACACTAAATAAATAGTTGATGAAGGAATAAATGTGTCACTTCCCCACCCCCCAATATGGTACTATTTCAATTGCTTAGAATGTTGATGGCATCTTTTGAGAAGCTTGGACTTTCTTAGCCTAGCAGTCCATCTTATTTCTTTTTTTGTTTTTTGTTTTCCTGTTTCTTTTTTTTTCTAAAATATATTTTTCATTTACAGTTGATCTACAATATTACATTAGTTTCAGGTGTGCAACTTAGTGATTAGACATTTATATACCTTATGAGGTGATCACCCCATAAGTCTAGTACCCATCTGACGCTATACATAGTTATTACAATATTATTGACTATATTCCCTATGCTCTACTTTACATCCCCATGACTGTTTTTATAACTGACCATCTTAATTGGTTTCTCTCTTTCTACCTTGTCATCACATTCCTGGATAGAACGAAATTAAGGGTTGTTCTCTCTCCCACACCCCTAACCCCCAGTCTTTCTGTTCCCATCCTGCCACCCACTAGGTTTGGCCCAGAGCATGTATTCTTTCTTTAGTGCGAGAACCCAGTTCCCATTAGTGTTAATGAGGGGGATCCTCTCTCATTTAGAGCCTGCTGGGATTTTTCAAGCACTATCCACCCACTTAAAATAGAGACACTTCAGAAAGTAGGAAGCAGTTGCTCAAAGCCCCAACCTCAACCTGCTTTTAATAATAGAAGCTCTTATTTCCAAGTCCATGTCCATTGTTCCCTGCAAGCTTTATTTGGAAAAGGAATGGGCTGAAATTCATTCTTCGAAAAGAGAGTACGTAAAAGATCCAGATAAACTGGGGGAACCCTGTGTATGGCAACCTTGAAAGTGCTTTGCACGGCTCAGGAGCTGCACAGATCTGTGCAAGATTCCGCCATGGTCTCGCCTGCTGAGCGACTGTGGCGTGAGGGCGGGAACCAGGGTCAGAACATCCTTATTCCAATGCCGTGTTTTTCACATGCTACTACGTGCCGGGTCCAGCGCTGGGTAGTGGGGAGATGGCTGTGTGTAAGAGGTGGACTGTACCCTCCCAGGGGTAACATTTTGGGATGACGCTGTCTGAGGAGCACCTGTGTATGAATCACTGCGGTCAAGTGAAGATTCCCGAGCCTCTGCCAGAATCAGGGTTTTTGGAAACATGACTGAGGATTTGCATTTTCAACAAGCTCCGCGTTGATCCTTTTGAATTTTAAGGCCTGAAAAACACCGGCCTAGTAGTGTGGGGGGAGAATGACCATAAATAATTATTGAGTGTGGAGTGTTTAGCAAGGAGAGGGTACATCAGAGCCGTTTAACATGATCTAGGAATGAGCAGTAGTCTGGAAAGGCTTTCTGAAGAAGCGTTATTTCAGTGTGACTTGGAGGAGTAGGGTCGCCTGAGAGGAGATGGGGCCTAGGCCTGGTCGAAGATAGACTATAGGTTAATGGGAGGAGGAATTTAGCACCTTGCTGAGAAGAATTCACAGCGTCAGAGCAAATGAACATAATGCCCGTGTGTTTACCAATGATAAGGAATAGTAATAGTCTACAAGTGGGGATTTCTGACTCATGTAAAAGTCAGGCTGTGTAGAGTGGTACTGCCCCTGCTGAAATGCTGGACATATCCTCTTCCTGTTTTCTAATGGAAGGACAAATGGATCCAGGACGTCAGGAGACCAAGCACTAATGGTCCAGATAGATAGATGCCTGAGGCCAGAAAAGCCAACTGGGTGGGGTTAATGGAGATTAGGCAGGGCCCAAACCAAATGAAATAGACCCTATCTCTTTCTTTTCACTTTTTGTTTTGTTGGATTTCCCCCTACAGGGGAATTTGTGTGTGCTGTAGACAGATGCAAATTTTACCTTCTTAGCTTAGAGGCAGGGAGAGTGAGGGGCACAAAAAGGAAGATCTGATGATTAGAAGGTAAAGTGGTACTGACCCTGTAAGTCTATCATGCTATGCTCTTCCCAGGTAGAAGTTCTAAAGAACTATCCTCTGGTTTGATGTCATTGAATCAATATCTAGGGTGGCATTAACCTTAGGCTGGCTAACATGGATGGCTTCTAGACTTATCATTCTGACCGGTACAGAGTAGAGAGAACTGTGAGTCCAGCTTCCACGTCTTTTCTGTGCCAGGGAACAAAGGCCTGGAGCATCTTTGGGATGGTAGCAGCAATGGTGGCCAGCCTCAGCGTGCACGTTAATGGAGCACTTGGGCCATGGACTCCGTTGGCTTAGGGTTTTCCATCTTTGATGGTGGTAAATGTTATTTTTGCCCCTAGAGTTAACTTTTATGTTTCCTTGGTTTGTTAGCTCTGACTGGGTTCCTTCTATATCCTCTTTCTTCCCTGCAGTCTCAAATGTTCTTACACTGACACGGCCATTTAAAAGTGTGCATTTCCTGGTTTGGGGATATTTGTATTCAAGCTGGATTTTTTTCTTCCCTAAGTCTCAATTGTAAGAAAACTAGTCTTCATTAACATGGGAGCCTACTCCAAAATACTTACTAAATCTGGCTATAGAATTTGACTTCATGACCTTTTAGGGTGGTGAACGTCAAAGACTGAGCCCCAGGCAGTGTGAAATAATAAACAACTGGGCTGTAAGATCCAGCTTGACGGGGCATCATCTGAAATCACCTCCCTGAATTTATTAGAGTTAATCAATCCAGGCTGAAAAACAGAACTAGGAAATCTCACCCACCATGCTCTATTTCACTCATACTTACACCAGGTAATGTAAGTTTGTGAGTTTTTTTCACTGGTGGATTTTGTTGAGACAAAGGTATCCCCAAATGGACACTACTTGGATGTAACTTGAAAAGTGATAAAAACACCCAAGAAGAAAATCACCAAGTTGTTTCACTGGTATTTCTCAGGGTGTTTTTCCAAATGTAAAACTTACTCTTCCTCTTTAAAAGTGTATGTTGGAGGTGACTAAAGTTAGCAGTAATCACATCTCATTTCAAACATCTAGACAGGCCTGTAGAGATACATTGAGGGGATGACCCATTGAAAGAGAACTACCTATAGAAAAATCTTTCAGGGTTCAGGCTAGGGCAGCTGCTTGTAACCTCAAGATTGGAAATAAAAAAGGCTGCTATTAGTTCCACGTCAGTTCTCAGAGTGAACGTTGCAGAGTGATGGAGGGTGTTAAGCTGTCAAATACTAGCAAGGGTTAATAAGGTTAAGGAAGAAATAAAAGCTGGTCAACAATAAAGCAGTGTGGATAAATCAGCTCCAGTAAATAAAGCATGTCACATCATGTATACACTGTGTGGGAAAAACAAAAATCATAACTCACATTCTTGGGCAATAGTTGCAGAATTCTGTGTTGGGACATCCCTGGGCATCTGGCATGCTCACTTGGGGACCTTGACAGCCCCCTTTCCTCTCTGGAAATCACTTACTTGCCTTCCTTGTGAGAGAATTCTCTAACATCAGTCAGAGTGTAAAATATAAGAAGAGCAGAGTCATTGTAGCTTAGCACCTTATGTCAAGGAAAGGCCGTTACAAACCACCACCGGGGAGGTGATTCACTTTCAGTCCCCTTTGACCTCTGCCTTGGAAAAAGAGGTCAGATAGGTGCCTTCTGTGTGGGCTGACTTTGCCCAGCTGACCAGGGAAATGCAGGGCTCTGGTAGCCAAATGATTTTGCAGGTTCTTCTGTGCATTCCCTATAACTAGTGCAAGGACTTGAGGACTATGCAGCTGAAATTCCTTCCTAGCCTCATACACTTATCATTGGCCATAGCAAGGCCTTGGAAACAGAACTCTCGCAGGCACGGTGGCTATGTTTACTTATGTTAGTGTGTAAGTGGCAGGTATGGCTCTGTTTTAAGTGGCTGGTAACTGCCCTTCTAGCTCACCCATGAGCCTCACTTTTATTGTTTCGTGGCTACTCCTAGACCCAGGAGCTATGGAGAATACTTCTGCTTAGCAGTCAGTCTCACTTAGAGGTGATTCTGTAAAGCATGAGTGCAAAGGGTCATATGTCTTTATTTTTTAAAGAAGAATACCCCCATTTACACATCCAAGTGAATAATTGCCCTTTTGGCGAACTATTGGCTTATTTCACTTTTTAAACCCTGCTTGCCCCTCAGCTTGTAGCATTTTACGTTGAATATTCTTGATAGCGATCCGTCTTCATCTTTGGGGGCTGTGTTTGGAAAGAGCCAACTGTTAGGAGTCAAACGTGTGGTCAGCTTGGATGACTTTTCTTTGTTGCATTAGAGTATATAATACAAACACTGATTTTTGTTTTTTTGGTTTGTGGTAGGACAGTAAAGGAATTTCTAAAAGAACAAATTCCAAAAATATATCAAGCAAAGGCCATAAAGTTGGAAAAATTGCATAGTTACTCCAAGGTTTAAGTTCTGGGAGGCATATTAGTTAAACTGTAAGTTATCATTTTATAGTCTTGGGTTGTCATCTGTAGAACCAGTAATGTTTGTGAAGGTGAGGTTTTTGTTCTTAGCCTCTTCCAGCGGGCAATTAGAAGTCTATGACAAGTGACCTTCGTGGCTTCTCTGCTTGGATCTGTTGGGCCTTCAGATCTCCAGAAACTGGCTTGTGGAGTGGTAGGGTTCTAGGATCTCAGCATCAGGGGTGGCCCAGGTCACAGAGATTTTGTCTGAATACTGTCAGCTTTCCCATTCTAGTGAATTGAAATTCTTACCTTCAGCCCCTATTTCACCGATAATTAGTCTTGCTTAAGTAATCCTAGTAGCAATCTAAAGAAAGAATTTTGATTCCAAAGAAACAAACTCATAAAGCTGTGAATTGTAAAGAAAAAACATGCGTGTTTCTCATATGCCTGTCTCTCCTCTTTCCCCCAGCTCCACAATTAACTTAGGATGGTTTTATTTAGACAGCAAAGCCTGATTATTTTTACGTGAATCAGTTTCCTTTCAGTGGGCTCTCTCTGTCACACTTCTTCCTATTGCATGATAAGCAATACATTTGTGCCTTCTTTTAGGATGCTTCTGGCTTTCGCTATAAATTTGAACAGAGTGGGAGGTAGGGTAACTAGCTGCTAGAATTTTATTTTTGTGAGTAATAGTCAAGTTAATGTAAAAACTTAAACAAAACGTAATCCTTTCCTCTCACTATCTGCACGTTCCGAACCATACAAACTTGTAACTTTACAAATACAAGATGATGGAGGCAGGACTCTTCTGTTCCAAAGGCTTAGGTCCTTGAGAATATGTTTTCAGGACCCACGACATAGCGAGCTTCATGGACCTCCCTCTGAGGTAGGAGGGCCCTGGGCAGACTTCTGCGAACAGCAGAGTTTGGGCATCAGACAGAACTGGGTTTGAATGTCAGCATTTCCCTTACCAGTTGGGACACTTGACTTGGTTCAGTCTTACCTTCCTTTTCTACACAATAGCGGTAATTCCTGTTTCATAGGGTTTTTAGTACTGTATCTATCATATAACTATAATATCACATGATGAAACCAACACTCAATGATCTCTTAATTCTCTTTGTTTCAAGTTATTTGCATAAAATGAATTACACAAACTGAGTATATTTTAATTTTGTGATAAAATTCTGGCACTGATATAGAAAATAAATACATTTGCTTAAGAGTTCACTTTTCTACAAGTGAAGCATAGATTCTTTTTTATTCCTGTAAGTGGTCTCAAGCTTTCACAATTGTCATAGCAGAGGAATAAGTCCAGGAACTTTACTATATTGAAGGAGGAGCTAGAAAAGCAAGGTCCAAATTCAAAGCCATTTTGGAAATATAGTCGCTTAATTTCACAATTCCTTTTCACATTTTATTCAGTGAATTACAAAATATTTTTTTTAAAGTCAAATGCAAAAAAGAGACACTTCAAACACGAAAGTACTTGCTTGCATGTTCTATTCTTTTGCTCTCTGTCCGTCTGTCCATGTCTCTCTCTTAATACCACTGAGGTGAGAGGTCGCTTTGAGAAACACGTGACATTGCATTCATAGCAGCCTGAACCAACGGCCAGTCTTCAGAAAACAGAAACAACTGTTTTTAGTCCCTTTCCTTCTTCATTATATACAAACGGCAAGGCAGAAAGCCTTTTTTGCCTGTCCCCTAATTCCTTAGCCCATCCTTAATTAGTGTTTTTATGGTTAATCCCTACCATATATCTTTAAGAGTTTCACATGAGTCGGCTCCCTACAAGTTTTATTGCATTCAAAATAGAGGCAAGCTGGCAGTGTGTGATGGTGGGAATATATACAATCACCAAGAGGGGTTGGCTGTTACTTGTAATTGATTGCTCACTGAAGCCTGCCCGCGCACTTTACCCCGAGGCCTCACTTTCCTCCATATGCCTAGTGTCAGAACTTGGAAGCCAGCTGGTCAGTCAGCGCACATCCCGTGGGAAGCGGGAGACGCAGGCGGCCGGGTAGCCATCAGCCTCCCTGAGCACATTTCCTCTGTGTTTTGATAATAGTTCTGTAAGCTTTAATTATGCTGTGTGACAACACATTCATGAACTATCAAAATAAATCCTTTGAGGAGATGGCTGCTAACAAGTTTTGAAGCAACTGTGCTTGTTGCAAAGAAGTAAGGAGCGAGGCAATCAGATATTTCAGGATCCCCCTCGACGTTGAAACCAGATGAAACATTTTCTTGCCTTTTTATCGTGCTGACAAATGCTCCTGTTAAAGCTGTGCCCTTAAGAAGTTAACTGAAGACACTTATTGCAACACTTGAGTGTATCCAACACAAGGGCTTTACAATTAGCAGCGGTAATGCGAGCATAAAAGCTGTGCCCCAATATCGGTCTATTATCTGAAGGAACACTGCAGGGTCCATTAAGGCCATTTACAGTTGAGACGGAGACTAATGGTATTAAATTATTACAGCTATTGCTAAAGGGGCATTCGAAGTGAATCCCTTCCAGCTGGGTTGGTTGTATATGCTCTTTGTCAACAGTAAAGCCCTTTAAGGATATCCGTATTGTTCACGATCATTTAGACGTGATGCCGTGTGCTTTACTGAAGGTATAAATAACATCCAACAAAAAGACGGGGAATGAGTGTTTGATTAAACTTGGCTTAGAGTTAAGTGGAGCTGGGTAGTTCTCGGGCAAAGCCCACTTGTCTTCGCACACACATAAACACCCCTGTGCGGGCACGTGAGGGATTGTCTGTGTTCGTGAACTGTGCACAGCAGCCGTCTTTTGCCTGGTTCCACAGGGCCTGGTAGACCCATAAGTCAGTGAGAGATACTTGCATTGTTTTATGTCATTGTTCTGTTTGGAACTCGGCAGAACTTAGGGAATTAGTGTCATAAGAGAATTCTGTTTGGAATCCAAGCGTTTAAGAAATAAGAGCAATTTATAATCTCCAGCACACATTAATCTCTCTCTCTCTTTTTCCCCTATGGATATGATTGCCCTTTATTTGGGTGAAAGAGTATGCGAATCTCCTTCAAGTTTCGTAGCATTGTTAACTCTTAAGATATTTTAGCTCCCCCAACACTCAAACAATGGGAAACTATTTTACAGAATAATTGAGCACTAGAGTCTTCAGTTTCAATTTCCTAAAGCAAGGAAGTTGCAAAGAGAAGTTTGGGAATAAATGCCAAGTTGCTAATGAGCTTGAGTAATGAACATGGCATGAATTAATAACACCAGAGGCATAAGACAGAGAAGACCAAAAAACACAGAGGAGCCCGTCTTCTCAGGCATGGGTCAAAGGTCATTGCAAATAAGATCAAGGTGGTTAATATTAAGTATGTTCATATATATTATGCACATGCTATACATGTGAGTCTTTTTCCTGTTGTATACATTAATTACATAATGAGCTAATTAAATAATTTTTGTTAATTCCCCCCATAGTTTGCTTTGGTCAGATATATTTATTGAGCATCTACTTTGTGAGTTCTACTAACTATACTAGGCCCTTAGGAGGGAGAGGAGAATCCTATCACATATGCCTCTTGCCTCAGGGAGTTTGCAATCCAATTGTGAGGGATAAAGGAACTGAAAAGATAAACTTGTTCAGTGTGATTAATGCATAATGCTGGTTGCTATGATAGGAGTTGAAGGAAGGAGTCAAGTATATGAGGTAATTTGCAGCAGCACAGAAGCTCAGTGAGGTGGTGGTGAGAAAAGAGTGTGAAGCGCTGCAGGTGGGTTTGGGGGATACCACGAAGCACCACTGGGTGATGGTAGAGCCTTGTCTTGCCAAGGGCTGTGTTGGGGACACAAATGGCTAAGACATTGTTCTACTACCCTTGGGGAGCCTAGCAGAGCAATTCAACCTATGCACCTTTCCACTGAAATAAAAATTTGTTTGCAAGGAATTTGAGGAACTCGTGGTCCCTTTGAAGCCCACCAATTGATTCTTTGGTCCAAAGTTAAGAATTGCTGCCTCATGGGAATTGTGGACCATAAGTTTCAGGTGGGGTTGGTTTTTTTGGGGGGTTGGGAGGGGTGGCGGGGGAAGTAAAAACCTGGCAAAAGAGTTTGACTGACATGGAAGGCAACAGGGAACCTCTAAAAAGACCTCCGAAGGATGTTAGAGACAGGCCATTGTCCATCCAGCTACTTGGTTTTCAGGTGGGGAAACCGAGAGCCAGGCTGAGGTCACTGCTCAGTCTCCCCTCGCCCTTCCAAGTTGCTCTTTATCATCCACCGCTGAATGGACACTGCCTGGCTGGGTCAGGCACTCTTGGGGATTATCGGGGTGGCAGCAGAGGGGGCAAGATGAAAAATTGACCTTCGGTTAATGTCTCCTTAGCAGAGACACACTAAGAAAAACCCAGGGCTGTAAAAAAAAAAGGAGAATTTAGGAGGAAGCTAAGAACAAAGGATGGAACTACTGGTATGAAAGAATCTACCAAATACAGTTTTAATGCACATTGTTGTCGGCATACATGACACTTCCAGTGGGAAACCTCTTCCTGAACTTTGCGACAAAGCAGAGAATCTTTGCAATCTTTGAAACCTTTCACTTTGGAAATATCCACAAAACAAATGGGAAAAACAAACATTAATGAGGCAGATATAAAACACTGGAGAAAAAATAATTTAGCATTTTTATAGTTGCTATAGAAACACCTCAGCCCTCACTCTTGCTAATTAGTTGGATTTTACACATTTTATATTTGGAAATGCAAATCAGTTTTCATAAATTATTACTTACATTTTTTTTCAGTTATATTTACAATACTGTTATGCCGATCCACACAGAAAGTCGAGGATATTATTTAGTTATATAATGTGACATACTTAGTTATATGAGCGTGACATTTATATCCACAAGACATTTCTTAGTTTAAATATTCTCCTGTTAAATGTTGTGGGAAATTATACAGAGGTTTATATTTTTTTGCAGAAGAAAATGAGAAAATGTAAATTACGTGGTGGCTTGCTAAAGTGGTTTCTCATGGAGTCTTGAGAGAGACGAGGGAGACCCACCCCCTCCCAGTGAACTCTAAATAATAAACATTTAAAACATTTTCTCTAGTCATGGGAATTGTGGTTGGTTTGGGTGTCTTCTGAACTTTGGGTACTAAGCACTTGCCATCTGTAAACACTTACTGGACTCTCAGTGATTGGGGAAGACACAGAAATGTTTGGAGAAATGGGAATATAGGACAGGTCCAA
The DNA here is from genome assembly GCF_036562045.2 of Rhinolophus sinicus. NCBI lineage: Eukaryota > Metazoa > Chordata > Mammalia > Chiroptera > Rhinolophidae > Rhinolophus > Rhinolophus sinicus. The sequence continues at coordinate 95,587,191 of NC_133759.1, read as the reverse complement.
GATCCGGAGTGGCTTATAGTCTTGTGGAGAGGAGGTGAGTGAAGGCTCAGATTCAACTGATGGGAATTACGGACATACTTTAGTTTGTAGTCGGAAGACGTGCGGCGTGAGACTGTAGACATCGGCTTTATTATGGAAAGGAGGGATTCTTTGACAGACTTGGGGTCAACTGCCGACCCTGTTACTTACGGCTGCAAGATTTGGGGCAAGTTATTTGACCACTCCAAGCCAGTTCCTATAACATGAGGACAAAAAGAATGATTCCTACATCATAGAGTTTTTGTGAAGATTGTAATAGAATATTTATAAAGTGCTTGGTTGGGGCCTAGTGCATTATAAGTGCTTAGCCAATGGTACTATTATAAAATTATCACAGTCAATTTTCATTGTGCATGCATTTGTCTTTCTGATTTCAACTCTGTGTAGCTGAACAAAAAATAAAAAAGAGAAAAGAATGCTAAGACGGAAAGAACAGTTTAAATGATGTTCTCCATTCCACTCACCGTGTACTGTCTCGGAGTGATCTCCAGATGTCAATCTGTTGATAATCAGACCTTTGTCTATAGTATAGATAGTAATGTATAAGGCTGTAAACACATGTATACCCCACGCTCTGTGTAGTTGAAGGGATTTTTCGAGAATTGTTTGGACTTGATGTAATTTTTATCTTATGCACTGACTTTAGAAGCTGAGTCCCACATCACAGTTGAAGCCACTGTGTTGTACTGTTGTTGAAGGGAAGGAACCAGTGGGATAGCTGATGGCATGGCTTGTACCTTCAGAATAGACCTTGGATTAGATCCAGATGTCCCTGGATGATTCTGATATGGAGAGAAAATAGGTAGCAGGGAGGAGTGGTGTGGAAGACTCTTAAATGCCCAGTGTGAGGGAGAGAAAAAAGGGGGTGGGGCTGAAGGTGAGAGGTGCTGGGAGGGGCCATGGCCTGGTGCCTGGAGGTCTTGACAGAGGTGGTGGGGAGAGGAAGCCAGTCTCAGAGAAACAGGAGCCGCACAGAAGAGACTGATTGGGTGATTAGCCACATGTGGGAAATAAGCAACACAGGGAGAACACTGTTTATATATGCTAGTATTTTTAGAGACCGAGGTCCTTTTAGTGATGTATTTGAATAACAAGGTGTTCTAATGCATTTTACCCTTCTCAGTCCTATATTCTCAGTTATTTGAAAAACAGAGTAAATAGGATCACTTCCTTCCCTAGGCTGTTTTTTGTCCTTTCCTGAATCAATAAGCAAGGATTTGTTTCTTCTTCATGTAGATGACCCCATTTAAATTCAGAGTTCATGGTAACATAAATGGTAAGTGGGAAGAAAACAAATAAAGTACAAATACATAAATACATTTCTTTTTCCAAATTCACCACATTAAACAAGCCAATAGTTTTGATGTTCTCTCCATAGGTTGTGGCTGTGCTATTTATGATGCCAACTGGGGTATGGCCAGGCAGGAAATCTAAGGAATTGAAGTGATGGGGGCTGGTAGGGACGGTGGCCACTGGAAAGCGAATGCTGCTTTTCAAGGGAGGAGCTGCAGCTGCTTCTCACGTCCATCTGCTTGTTGCTTTTGGAGCATTGGAACCCAGGGTTACCAGACAGGACCTTTCAACAGAAACCAGAAATTGGTATTTTAATGTGCAATCTGATTTTGAATGATGGCAACTCATTACAATAAAAAGTAAATCCTTTCTTCTTTCTCAGGTCAACTTAAAGGTTAAGAAAGGTCTGCCTCTTTGGAGAGTCCTCCAGCGAGGTCAGTTTTGAGCCAAGGATAGAGCTAAAAATGGACCTGAGGCCTTGTGCTCAGGTTCTGGGCGGCTGGCAGTTGTGTACCTCGCTGTTCCTGCCCAAGTCCCAGAAGTGGTGACCCTAACATCTGGTGTCCCAGACATGCGCCCGGCGCTCTTGGTATCTGGGTTCTTCAGAAGAAATGGTGCACTCCTGGGAACCACATTTCTTTTGTTTGCCTTAATGTTGCCTAAAAGCTGGTTTATACTGGGAAAAAAGAGCAAATCCCTGTCGTTTGCCGAAGGTGAGGGTAAGTTGTTACCAGCAGCACGGGAGTCATGTCATACATTGTGACTGATTCAAATAATGGAGTAACTCACTGGGGTGGTGGATGGTCAGTTGGGCTACAGCTGGAAACGCCCACTTGAAAAGAGGAGAAGCCCCTGGCCAATTGTTCTCTCCAGCTTTTGAGAGAACAGTTTGCCTTGGGATGTAATCGGACAAGCACTAGATTCAAATCCAGGAGATATTATCGATGCACCTGCTAGGTTCTGTAAGTTCTGTCTTCGTTCTCTTGTTTAATTCTCACCTTGCAAAACACATCTAGTAACCTCTGCTGAGGTTTTATGTGCTTAATACCACCAGAAGAAAGGAGGAACGAATCAGCGTCTCCACCCAGCCTTAGACATGTGAGGGATTTAATAATATTCTTAAAAGCAGGAGAGTTTGCATGCCCAGCTATGAGCATATAGGCTTTTCTTTAGTCCAGCTCAGTGGTTCTCAATTCCTAGTGAGTTATAAATACCAATGTACATGTGTGGTGCTTTATGGGCGATGGAAGTGATTTTCGAGGGTGCTTTTGACTATGTCTGCCTTCCGTGCTGACTTTAGGATCTGACTTCCCAGCTAAAAGGCAACTCCTCTGATGTATGGACGAGTTCTTAGTGCATGATGCCAGGTGGCTGGACACAGGGACGTGTGATAAGTAGCCACTGTTCCCATTGCTCATAGAAAAATGTGTGTTCTTAATGTAAGGGCTGTGGATGGGGAGAAAAGTCATTGAAGCTTAGGCAGCCTCAGCATTCCTGACATTAGGGAGCAGAGGCTGGCCAGTCTAGGGGGCACATCCTTTGGAGATGGCAGAAGGCCGTCTGAAAGGGAAAATAGCTCCGCCGCATGGCTGCCTAGGGTCAGGGACCCATAGACATGTCAGCCCCCTCCAGGTGCTTTGGCTCCACTTAAGCCACATGCGTGTCATCTTGAGAAGGATCTTCAAGATCAAGTCTGAGATAAACTCCTGCACCTTCCAATGGTGTTGGTTATGGGGCCCACAACTTCAAGTCCAGGCTGGGTGTTGGAGCTGCAGTGATTCTTACGGAGAAAAAGTCTGCATTTCATCAACTCAGTGAGAGTGTACTGTGAGTTCTGTTGTGTGAGACGACCGTTTATTGAGGGTTTATTATATGCCTGGGACTGTGCTACATATTACAATTGCATCGTACCTTATGTAATGCACACGATACTCCAAGGTAAGCATTACTCATCCTGTTTTAGAGATTAGCAAACTGAGAAGTTAAAGAGTACACGTTTCTCTATGTGACTGCATCAGATTTAGCTGTGAGGGCGTCTGTGCCCCGACTACCCCCCAACCACCCTCCAAACCAAAACAAAACAGTGGCTAAATAAGACAGAAGTTTATTACTTTCACATAAATGAAGCCTGGACGTAAGCAGTTCAGGGCTGTGGGAAAGGCCCTCAAACCAACCTTCCTCTACCACGTTCTTCCACCATCTGGAAGGTGGTCTCATCCCTGCTGTTCAATATGGAGTTGTGGCTGCCCCAGCAAGATCCCTAGTAGCAGAATGGAAGAAGGAGGGGGTAGGGTAGACCCTTTTCTGTAGGACACTGGATATTGTGTACGGCATTCTGCTTGTATCTCATTGGCCAGAACTTGGTCACATAGTTCCCTAGCTATAAGGAAGCTGAGGAATACAGTTTTTATTCTGGGCAGTCACATGCTTAGATAAATATTACTTCAGATGAGGGAGAAAACAGATATGTGGGGTCAGCAATAGACTTTGGTCAGACACCACAGTGACCTTGGACAAATCTCTTAGGCTCCTCTTGATTTATCTGTACAATGAAATGCTGATGATAGCAGATCCTAACTGTGAGGATGTTATGAGGGGTGAGTGGGGTTGTGTGGAAAGCATTCAGCATAGTGTCCCTTAGCTGGCATCATTCAAAATATCACGGCTAGTGTTAATTATAAAATGACGACTCTTAGTTCTGTTAATTTTGTGTATATAGTAACATAGTCGCTAGAGAAAGACGCTTGTTTTCTACATTTTTCTCCTTCATGTTCGATTTTCACTATTAAATAATACTTTTGAATTTCTTGGCTACCGTGTAACCTTTGTTCAATATCTGATTTTTCCTGTCAGGCCGAGGTGGTAAGCCTTAGTGATCATGAATCCTAAAATATTTGGAGAAGAGATCGTGAAAGATAATGTGAAGTTGGTTTTCTTTCTCTTTCTATTGATACTCCCACAGACAAGCTCTTTTTCTCATAGAACTTAATTTTACATTTTGTGCTTGCCAAGCTGAGTGTCAGGATAACCGCAATTTAAAATAATTTTGGAACTTGCTCTTTAAAGGAAGGGATTGATTCTGAAATTTTTACATCTGTGTCTGTATCTGTCTCTATCCAGGTTGTCACTGTATTAGATTGGCTTAAAAGAGGGGCATACCTTTTCAACCAGAGGCTTCTACTCTGTTTTGGAACACTGACAACTATCATTGCAATGCAACACCTTTGATTGGGAGGTGTGTGAGCTAGAGATGGCAAGGGACAGACTGTTATACCTTTAGTTTGGACCAGATCTTGACAAATTATGCAGGAGATGCAGATGCCCTGGATGCTAACCTAAAATCCTTCAGTGACGTCCTGTCTGGAGTCAGTCCACAGCGCACAGCAAGGGCCTGGTGGTCCAGGCCCCACCGGCCTCCCTGGCTCAGCATTCTCGGCCCTCCAACCCCGCTCATTCTCCCTATGACCTCGGGCCCCTTGTGCAGGTGGATCCCTCTACCTGGCGTACCTCTCTGCCTTTTATGCCTACTTCCCTGCTCCTCATCCTTCAACCTCACTTCCAGGAGAGCTTCTCTGAGCCTGGGATTGGTCAGGCTTCTAGGTTTTTACTCTTATAACAATGGACCACTTTCCCTCAGAGTGACCATCTTAGGCTGTAATGATATGCTTCTTAGGTGACAATTTGATCTCCATCTGCCTCCTTTACTCTGTAAGCTCAGTGAAGCCTGGGGCGGGTGGGTGGTGGGGAGCCTATGTCTGCTTTGGCTCATTACCATGTTCCCTGGGCTTGGCCTCGTGCTCGACAAATATTTGTGGAAGAAATGAACTTGAAAATCTATAAATTATCTATGAATCATCCTTTGGTAACTCATAGGACCTACTTATAAACAACTTTAAAAAAAAACACACAAAAAAACGCTGAACAGTTGCTTGGTGGGTATCATGGACTCTGGCTAACGTGGAAGTTTAATGTTCCTCAAATCCCACATCAGTGTTCTCTAAGCAGAGGCTAGAGTCCTGGTGGCCCAGCCTGGCCTGAGTAGAGTGATACCAAGCCAGGCAGCTTCTGGATGACACAGCAAGAAAGGCCAACACTGGATCCCTAAGGTTGTGTGGTCACATTAAAGGGCAAGATTTATTTTCGTTGTATTTTTTCTTAGCTGAGGGCATCTTATCTAGTGAGACAGGCTTCTTTGGAACCAAATTTTGTTCTTTGTGACATTTGGAATTAATATGAGGAAATACTCTTTGTATTGCCTGGTATTGAAAATGTCAGTAAACAAACTCAGCAGTCAAAGAAAGGGGGTTAGTAACAAAAGACATTGTTTCTTGGTGCAGGAGGTAAACAAGAGAGTAAAGAACAAAGGTTTTCTCAAAATAGTCTTTTTAGCAAACTTTGGAGCCTGACTCTTGAACCCCACCCGCCTCCATTCTGCTGAAGCGGGGGGTGCTGATGAGAATACTTATTATTTTAACCAGCCCCCCAAACTTACCAACACAAACACACTCTTAATGTCTGGGCTGACAGCAGGGCTGGGAAGGTCCTTATAGGATCGCAAAACAACCAGGCAGTTGAGGGTCTTCCGGCAGCCAGCTAACAAAAATATACTCTTGGAGGATGCAGCTCAGGGAGGCGTGGGACCAGCACAGCAGTGAGCCTGAAAGCCGGCCTTTCCGTTTTTATAGAGCTTCACCCCTCACATCTGGTGGAGCTGTGACAATCAGTGTTAGACCATTTTAGAAATCAGATACCCTGGGTACCAGGAAGTTGATTTGCCTTCCACTTCCTTAAGAAAACACACATTAATATTTAAACTGGGTTTTCATAAAAGAAGGGTAGTGTTTGAGATGTGAAATAAAGTCAGGGGGCTGGGAAAACTCCCCCCGATACAATAACCCTGATGCAATTCAAATCATCCTCCAGATTTGAAAAGGAAAAGGCTGTTCGCCCTCCCCCAGAGTCCTTGGTATCTACTGTTTTATGGCGTGTGTCTATAATTTGGAAAGAACTAGACTTGAAGTTGTAACTTCCTTCTCTGTAAACAGAAGTTAGAGATCCATGAAGGTTACCTTCTTAAGTGATCCCAAGAAACAGTGTTTATGATTCTCCCCCAGTATTGTTTCTTTACAGCTTTTTTCAATTAGAGGGCTGTGTGGTGCACGTCATCCATTACTGGGCGCATGGCGGCCCTTGTGGTCGTGGTCCAGCCTTATGCATTTTTCTGCCCTCTTTTGGCTCTGTTCTCCGAGCTGACACTGAGATTGTGTCAGATAAATCAGGTGCACACAATCCTGCTAGGGCCATCTTGAATATAGAGTGTGACTTTGGTATGGCTCAAAAAGTTGTAGAGACAAATACAGTTCTTGAAGGGTGAAAGGGGTTTTTCAAAGATCAGTGTAAATGGTTTACTTTAAAAATAAACATTTTAAATCACTTTGATCTTGGCTGTCCAAAAGATGCAAACTAGTCATGCTTCTGGGGGAGTATTTTCCGGGGTTTTAAACCTAACATAGACCATTTCCTCTTTGCAAGAAGATAAATAATTTTTGGAACAATAGAAGACATGGAGAAACAATTATGCAAGTGATAGACAGGTAGGATATTGAAGGTGTTTTAAGATTTGAAATTGGTTTTGCATTTGCAAACAGAGATTTTGGTAACTTCTTTTGGTAAAGTTGTTTATGCAGATTTGGATCCTGAAAACTGCATTCCCTCTCTTTTTTTCTGTCCACCCGTTCTCCCACGTGCATCTCATCTGCAAGCTTACTATGACTTTTTTTTGGTCAGATAACCTTATTGAAAATTTGTTCATGCTATTCCCTAGCATATCTCCTATCTTTTGTTTTAATAATTAGACTTTACTCTTTTGGATCATTTACTCGCCTGCTCATCAGGCATCATTTAAATATGATTCCAGCATTAACTGAGTCTCTGAATGTATCTGTATTTGGTATTTTGGTACAATGGTTAATATTTTGAAGATAGCCTGAATTTTAGATTTTGATTAAGTAAAACATAATTGCGATGGGAATAAGTTCTGATGCACTTTAAAACTCAACCACAAATTATTCAAAGATAAAATGCAATGGTTTTGAGGTTTCCCACATGTTCCTTTTGCATGGAAAAGCAAGGGTCAGCTGTACTATCATGTACTATTTAATCCTTAAACTGTTTTTTTTTTTTTTTTGCTGGTTTTCTGTGTGATGTATAAAGTGGTTATCCCATGGATGACAAAAAGCTGTCCTCAATAGATCAGCCACTTTTTTCATATTTGTGCTATGAATTGTTACCCTATAGATTAACAAGGCAAGTGAGCACTTTCAAACAAGATGCTTTAAGACCAAGACTGACATAGTAAAGAGAGTCTGAGATTTTATTTTCAACTGCTTTCCAGTGGCACTTCTTAAACAGGGCTCCTTTTTCAAGTTCTGTAGTCACAGGTGGGGATGGGGGTACTCTGCAAGAAAATTGGGGTGATTCTATGTGGGTCTCTTACTACTGTGAAGCAAGGAGCAACAGATATGTGCTCTTTCTTGGACAGACAGAACCACATCACAGACATAGGACAATCTGAATAGGGATATTTGAGTTCTAATCTGAGATCTACTACTAACCAGCTATGAGACCCTCGGCAAGACCCTTAACTTTTCTGGGTGGTGGTTTCTTCGTGTATAAATGGAAAAGCGTTTGACTTGATGGCAAATCAAAAATAGAGAAAGAATAAATAATGCCAAAGCCGCTTTCATTGAGGAGAACGTGAGCCTGGGGCAGCTTCCACTTCCACTGGTTGGGCCTCCCCCTCTCAGCCATTACAGTGGCCCTGAGACCTGGGCAGCAACCTGGAACCCAGTGTGCAAATCAACTTCTACTGCTAGCATTTGACATTCCTTAAGTCTAAAAGAGATGATGTTAGTTGGATTTAAACTGACAGAAGGCATTTTGACTTCTTTCAAGTGTCCTTTTGATGAGATGCCATGTTGTAGAAAATTTGGAATATATGCAAAAGTTTAAAAAGGAAACCCAAGTAATTCATTAGCGCCACTACCCAGAGAGAAACATTGGGGATATATTTTCTTTCTTTTTAATTTTCTTAGAATAATATCCGTGTGTGTGTGTGTGTGTGTGTGTGTGTGTGTGTGCGTGTGTGTGCAAAGGATTCCAGTGATTATCATGTACCATAAACTGAGGAGTATGGTTAACGATACACAAATAAAACCTGATCACATGTATTTACTACTAAGAGTCCTGTACTTTCTAATTAATAGGATGTCACGAGAATTTTCCTACGTCTATCTAGACATCTTTGGAAACTATTTTAATGGTGATTTAATATCTCATTAGCCACTTCCTTATTATTGGGTATTTAGGTTATTTCCAGTTTTCCAGAGGCATAAATGTCACCGTGATGAACGTATTTGGACTACTGCTCTGACTACCGTCTTAGGATAGATTCATAGATGTAGAATTCCTGGATCAAACGTTTGACTTCTTATACTTCTCATGATCTCATTTTGTTCTTTTAGTTGGTACTACTTCTTTTAGTAGAAATAATCCCTTATTCTGATATGTGGACATCTGATGAGTCGTTCAGACTGTTAGGTGAAATAATATTCTGAAAAGGAGTGAACACGAAGCAGTTCTTACAGATTACAGAGTAAAATATATCTCCTGTGTCATTATTAAATGGATCATTGTCCTCATTGAATGTTGTGGCAGAGAGTTGCTTTCAATTCAGGGAAAGTGATCTGCAGAATCAATGCTAGCATTTGTCATACATCTGATGGCTAGGGTTTTTCTTTCCTTAACATCTCATGATACTTACCATTGATTTAAACAAGTACAACTTATGTGTTTCCAACCCTCCTCATTTCTGAACTCCCATTTTGGGGGAAAAAAAAAAGTTGGAACTGTGCATTTTTGGGGGAGCATAAATGCATATTTAAGGTATGAATGCTTCTTTCAGGAATGCTCTGCATCCTGGCTGGCAAACCTCTCAGGTGCACAAAGGGGCCCTGGCTACTTGGTCATTCATGGAGGAATATATTTTTAAAATGCTTTCTTGACCTTCCTCTAACTTGGAGACAAGCACATTCCTCACTTTTTCCCAACCAAAGTGAACAAAATTTTCATGTGCAGAGGATGTGTTTTCAGTGGATTAGACCCAAAGCTGTGTTGTTCTAGAGGTCTTAGAACTGCTTATGTAGTGCACAATAAGCTTTGTAGCACAATTTAAATGTTGATTTTAACGTATAAACAGTCATCCAAAAGCGTTTCAGGAAAGCTGTTTTTAGGAATTGGCTTAAAAGTGTATTGGATAATGATTTTCTAAACATGTTTGTTTGTCTATTTATTTATTTATTTTGGTGTCTTTATTTAGGCCTATAAAGTTGTTCCTTTTACTTGGACCCCGTAGAGAAGTTCTGGGTCCACTTTCTCTGGGCTCCTTCCCTTCCTTTTCCAGCTGTTTCTTTTATTCATCTGAGACATCAGATGACATTCTTTATTTTTGCCGACAATGACTTATTTATACCTAATTGCCGGATTCTGGGATTGTTATGAAACTGTACTGACAATGATAATTTTCAGTTGCCTCACAATGAGGGCACATGAATTAACACAGATTCCAATCAAAACATGGCAAGTGAGAAACAAAGCCCCCACCAATGGCATGTTTCTGACACTGCCTTTGTCAAGTATTGCATTAATAGGAAGGCGACATCCTTTTGAGAGGTAAAGCGTATGTAAATAGGAAGAGTTTTTAAAAATAGAATTCTGCAAGTCAGACTCATTTCTATGGCTTTCGAAGGCAGAAGAACAAGTTAGACAGAAACCTTCTGTTAACAGAGAATAGGAATTGGAGTTGTTTTCCTGGTTTATTTAAGAGCCCAACTTATTTATGTGTTGGGCGTAGCTGAGTATAGTTGGGTATAAGTCTGACGCATCGGTTGTACGTTTGACTTTTATCAGCAGTGAGAACCCAAGACAGGCCTTTTTTGGCATGACTGTGTTGTCTATATGAGTCTGTGAAATTGCAACCCTAACTTCTCGGCGTCATTAAAAGTGGCATTGCCTGGAATGGAGTTTCTGGTTCTTTTGTGATTTAGCCATTATGGCTCTTGATGTATTCCTCTCTCTAAGAGGGGAATAAAAGTGCTGCATTCACTAATGACCAAATTGGTCGGTTCCACTCATATGCCCCATACGGCCTCTGTGCCTTCCAGCCTTTTCCAAGTTAATCTATTGTAAAATTAGATTGTAAAACATGGACACAGTTGCCACCACCTTGGGACAATGGTGAAGGACTCACGGTGTCAGCCCCTCTGAACTCCCCAGTGGAAATCATTACACCATTTGTGGTATCACCCAGCTCCCCAAAGAGCTTGGCTTCCTCTTGAGCCCCAGTTATCTCTTGGCAGCGAGACCCTTCCGGTTTGATTGCCCTGAGAAGGCACACTGTGTTTTCGTGATGAAGCCCCCTCTGTCCACGTCTGCATCTTAAGAGGCAGAAATGCAAAAGCATTTTTCTTGACAGCGTTTCTAATTCATTTCTCCTTTATATAATCATGCGTAAACCAAGTAATGCATCCAGTGGAGAAGAGAGGAAGAGAGGGGTCAGGAGGTGTGTGTTCCAGTAAAATTAAAAGAGTCACTGTACTTGCAATGTTAAACTGTGAACGCCATCTCTAATTGTTAGCACACAGGACAAAGTCACTTAGGTAAAGTGATTTTGCATGGTGTTGGGGATTGTAATTCAGGGATTCTTAACCTATACACACAAAGAAAATATGACTCGATTTCAGGGGGTAGGGCCAGTGAAACTTTGAAAATGGATGGAACATTTTTTTTTATTAAGTGATAGGCATTTTCCTAGGGAGAGGCTTTTATCAAATTCTCACAAGGGTCCACAGTCTATAAATGGTTAAGAAACCACTGTATTCTATCTTCATAATTTTTTAATGTTTTATTTCAAAAGTTGATGTTCTGTTTCCTTTTATGCAGAAGAGACAAAAGCATGCACAATGCTGATAGTCCTTGATCTTTAATTTCTTCTCTTGTATGTCCCATAATAAATGCACAGGAAAGAAATATAAAACGCTACCCAAACTCAGTTAATAGCTCCGAGAAATGCACATTCAAAGTGCTTTAAAATCAGGTTACAGATATAATTTTCAATTTGCTTGGGAGAAAATAGGAAGAAAGAGTCCTTTGGAGTACAGAATAAATTCATTTTATGTACATTATTGGCGTTGGTTCATTATATTCCTCGTTGGCCCTCAACTCAACACATCTTTAAGAAGCAGAAAGTACACACACTGTCCCCATTGATAGTATGTGGGGGAGGGGTACACACATTGTGAACTACTGTGAGTTGGGTTCTTGAAGTTTGGTGATAGGTGGAGTTTTATTCTCTGGCATTAGTTAGGGACACTTAGGAGATTTATTGAGAAATTTACTACTCTTGTGGATTGTTTCCTCCTTTGTGGGGTATTCTGAATGAATGTCAAGGCCTGGCCCTGACAGATTTCAGAAAATATGTCTATCTTCATTTGCTGGGGAGGTATGGGAGCCATCAGCATATTGTAGTGTCTGGGTCCCTGTGACACGGAAAGCACGGAGTTTGAAGGAGGGCACTTTTCCCTCTTTAAAATTCTCCATTTCCCACAACTGATTTTTAGTATTCTGTGTCATGCTGGAAGTGTTGCTGTGACTATTTAAGAAGTATGGATGGATATATTGCTGACTGGCTACTTACTGGAAGACTCGCACTTTATGTTGATTTTAAGCAGCTTTGCCACTTCCATCTCAAACTTCTCAGGACTCTTGGCTTTCCCTCATCCTGAAATTTCCGGGGTCCCGTAAACTTAAGCCACTGAGATAATATGACATTCAGTGGGTCTGGAGAATTCCAAAGCACTTAGTAGCTGATGGGGGTGGGGAAACATGGTATTTACTATGTGAGAAGCTAAGCTGTTGCAAAATGAAATGTGGCAACAGTGACCTTTCCACTAAATGACTTTGATAGACTTTGATGATTTACTTATTTCCTTTTTTAAAAAAATATTATTGGTTTGCCACTTTTTAGCAAAATAATGGGGTACTGGAAAGACCCGGATTCTGGTCCCAGCTTTTCTAGTCGTGGCTGTTGAATCTGAGGACTGTGCTTTAGCGATTCTGGACTCTCTTTTCCTCACCTGTCAAATGAGCATAATGTTATTGGCCCTGCCGACTTCATGTGGTCAGGGTGTGGAGGAAATGAGAAATCAAATGGATATCACTTTCAGCAGCGTTTTAAAGCCAAGTGGAGATTGCTCTTTTTCCTTGATTGAAACTCTCCCATCATTTCAGACTTAATCAGAACCCACGTGTTTTAGTGGTTCCCAGTTCTGGCTTTGGAGTCCCACAGAGCTGGGTGAGCCTCCTGGCCGTACCACTTACTCAGATGATTTTGAATAAGCCACTTGTGTAATCTGAGACCCCCATCTCCCTCATCTTTAAAATGGGAGTAATGATAGTTCAGATCTAATAGATTTGGAACATAGATTGCATGAGATAACCGGCATGTGGTCAGTGCTCAATAACTGGGTGCTGTTGCTAGGGTTCGAATCCCTTTACCTACATTGTCAAGAATTAGAACATTCTGAAAACAGAGCCCTGTGAATGTGCTCTAAGAACACACGATACACAGGCAAGCCGTCATTTTCAGACGAAATCATCGGGGGTCTGCTGGTTAGTCCTCAATAATCACCTCCCATTACAATCAGATTAGATCTTCAAGTGGTGGCAGAATGCCAGGTTTTCCTACACGTCTCAGTTTCCTGTGCCTTCCAGTGGTATTCAAAATACTTCACAATTCAACTCAAGAAATTTAGCACATCTTCAGAATAAATTATTATTGTCATTAGCACATTACCACTCAAGAAAATCTGTACCGGAACAGAATGCCCAGAGTGAAACGCTGTATGTTCATCGACTTGTGAGCACCATATGTACAGGAATGTTTTTGTTTCAGTTGCTTTTTGCACACCAAAGCTGGCAGCAAGATACACCCAATGGTGTTTGTTTATCTTGTGATGAACGAAGTCAGCAAAGACCCAGTTAGGACAGTTCAAAGAGGCAGAAAGATAAGGATGCCAGAGCAGGGAAAAGTCACAGAGGTAATACCTCCTGATAAAAGGGCAAATGTTCTCTTTCCATCACCATATATTTGACCCACTTTACAATGTGATATATAAATGATGTATTACAGAATTGTACACCTGAAATCTATGAAACTTGACTAACAATTGTCACCCCAATAAACTTTAATTAAAGAAGAAGGGCAAATGTGATCAAGATGTAACTAACCATCTTCAGGTTAGATGTGTAAACGTGTCTGGCAATGAAACGTTCCTAACTTGCACTATGAGTAAAGAAATCAAAAGGAAAATCTATTTTGGTTATTTCCATGAAACTTCTTTTTCACGTGGACTAAGATTAATCAACTTTCCTATCAAGTTGTAGTCCTCTAACCATCCATCCACTCCACTGATTCTTGTTACGTGCGGTTTAGTACCTGACAGATCATTTTTACTTGCCACGTTTCCAAAGGTGATAATTTCTTGCATTTTATATGACTATGTATACTAAAGATGAAGTACTGCTTCCAAGTAACTATAGTTTTAGATGCCCAAATTGCTTCATCCTTTTGAATACCATTCCTTCCTATATATATATATATATATATATATATATATGACATATATATATACACACACACACATATTTATATCTAATATAAAATATATATAAAATATTTCAGCCCTCGGGTGGCCAGTTAGCTCAGTTGGTTAGAGCTGAGCGCTCTTAACAATAAGGCTGCCAGTTCGATCTCCACATGGGCCACTGTGAGCTGCGCCCTCCGCACCTAGATTGAAATAACTACTTGACTTGCAGCTGATGGGTTCTGGAAAAACACACTTAAAATAAGTAAAAGTTAAAAAAAAAAATTTCAGCCCTGAACCCAAACTAGAATTTTGTTTTCATTAAAGTGTATGTTCATGATTTACTTTGAAATGAATGCCCTATGGATCCTTAAACCTAGGCTTGGAAAATAGGAAATAATTCACTCTGGCTTGAAAAGGGTGGGGATTTCTTTGTTTCTTTTTATATTTATTCAGGAAAAGCTGACAATCGTCCCACATTAATGAACTACACCATCAATCACAGTGTTGACAATGAGCGGAAAAGCGAGGTATATGTCAGGCTGACGGCATATTGCCTTTTTCAGTGAGGGCATGGCTGTTTATAGCACTTTCGTTGGCAAAATTCTTTTTGTGCTGGAACAGGAATAGAAAGAAGAATTAGAAAGGCAGCCAGAGCTTTATGTTTTCAAATTGTGGAGAAAAACAATAGGGGAAAATTGAGAAATGGTTGTTTTGGTAGTTTGTGTACCTATTTCACAGGATTTAGAGAGTAAGTGGAAAATGAGAAAAGAAAGGGGTTTCTTTTATCTCTCACCTCATCCTACAGGGCTTTGTCTTTCCCTAAGATCATGGCAGAAAGTTTCAAAGATTGTGTACATCTGCATTTGAACCCTGGGACTATCACACAAGTGAATTGATAGTAATTGGTTTCACACACACACACACACGCATGCTCACGGCGCCTGGCTTTCACAGGTTTCAGCTGGTGATTGATAATGAAAATGACTTCAGTGGCTTCAGGAAGTGATAGAATTTTCTCCCTTCCCTGGTTCCTATTCTAGTACCAGTTGGTAAGAAGAAAGCTAAGCCCTGTGTCAGGCAATGTTTTATTAAATTGTGACTTAGACCAAACAGCCATGTGCTAATATCACCCATGAGTGGAGGCCACCCTCATCTCTCTTTTGGGGGTCAATTTCTCTCTCCTCTTTTAAAATATGAACGGTTCTCACCTGTGTCAACCTACTGGGTTGTCCAGCAAGGACAAGATGAAGGTGATACCAGTAGCTAGTAATTAAGGATTCATTATGTGTTAAGAACAGGATAACCATTACTTCATGGAATTCTCATAATAGCCCTGTGAGGTGGGGGGAATGCTGCTACCCTTCCAGGTAAGGAACCAGAGTCCAGAAAGATGACATGACATGTGCCAGGGGTCATACAGTTGATGAATGCTGAGATATAATTTGTGGGTCTCTGTTAACTACAGATTCTAGCCTAGTCAATCCATACCAGTGCTTTTCAAATCTTTTGCCCTCAGGATCCCTTTACACTGTTAAAAATTATTGAGGGTCCAAAGAACTTTTGTTTATGTGGCTTATGTCTATTCATATTCACTGTATTATAAATGCAAATGAAAAATTTACAAAATATCTCTTATTCATTTAAAAATGACAATAGCAAACCTATCATATGTTCACATAAGTAGCACATTGTAAAATGAGAAATTCTTTTCTGAAATAGAAATATTTAGCAAGAAAAGTTGTATTATTTTACATTTTATAAATCTTCAATGTTCGATTTAATAGAAGACAGGATTCTCATATTTGCTTCTGTATTAGGTTGCTATATGTATTTTGGGTTAAGTATATGAAGAAAACACAACTTCATAAATATATGTACCTGGAAAAAAAGAGGACTATTTTAATAGTTTTTAGATAATTTTGAATATTCTTCTTTGATAGTACATCAAAACTCAACAAGTGTTAGTTTTTAAGACGCTAGTTGCAGTGTTGAGCCTGAAATCACATTAATGAACTTTTGGTACTCTTTATATTAAAATCTATTGGTATATCTTTCACTTTGAATGGCTTTTTAATCTGTCATAATTTTGCAATATCGTTCATTGGTTATTTGGAAAATATTGGTTCACTGAGTTATGTTTGTTGAGTCATGTAACATATTTTGTACAGTGTTAAAAATTCATATTCACTAATATCACAATCAATCTCATCAGAAGTTATTAGGTAAGCTGCCAAGCTCATAGAGGTGGATACAAGTTGTTCCAAATTCCAATTTTCACTTGAAAGCTTGAATTTTATCATTAGCAACACATGACTGTTAATTGTTTTCCTTAAAGTGACAGTCTCACTTTGCTCATTTTTGAGAGGATGTTTACCAACTACCCACCACTGTTTGTCAGTTGTACTTATAAGTAAAAATGGTGTTGTGCAAAAAAAGGGACTAGTTCAGTTTACAATTCCAACAATTGCACAAGTACCTTACTTGGACATAACCATTGTACTTCCGTATGCAGCAGTTTTTTTGTATTTCCCATTTCATCTCACAGAATATGAAGAAGTCATAACAGGGGTCAAGGTTTAATAAAATTTAATGTTTTAATAAAGTTAATAATGTTTACTACTTCATCAAGAACATTCTGAAGTGAAATAGTTTTTATGTTGTGCGTGTATGCCTGTGTGTGTGTTTGGTTGTGTTTACTGTGAGTTCATGGTGGTGAAGAATACAATGACTGCTAAGTAGGGTTTGATACCATTGCCCCCTCATTGCAATGAGGATAAAGCATCCTCATTGCTTTGTCACTGCTTTTGCACCTTTTGTACAAATGTCAGTGCCGTAGTTTTATTAGGGAAATAGTTTTGACTTCACGTATTTACTTCAGTAACCTTCAGAGTTCCGTGGGACATTTGAGAATTGCTGCTCTACACAATGCTACCGCTCAAAAATGTTACTTATGTACAAACAACTTTCTGTATCAAAACAGCAGGAAAAGCAAATAGTACAACAATAAAACACTCAGAAAAAAGTTGGATATTATTATTTTTATAATAAAATTTTCATGCATATTTTTATAAATGTATTCTGTATTGGCAAATAAAATGCTGGTAAGTTTTTTTTTTATTAAATATTTGTGCTTCATTTCATATAAGGAAGAAAAAAGTCTACTGTGGATCAGAGGATAGCATACTTTTGAAGTCATCAGTGACTACTGAACTTAGTTTTCACTTTTACCAGGTCAGCGTTGGAACATACTGATTCTCTGTCTGTTTATAATCCTGAAGACTAGCTACTTGGAATTGATTTAAAATATTTGTATATAGTCACAGCATTTTAAGAGGCAAAAAACCGCCAATTTCTCATGAATGCTTGGAAAAATTTCTGTAACTGAAAACATCTCATGTTCCCTTTTCGCCAAAGGAGAGAAGGTCTAAAAACCAATCCTTTAATGAGATGTAAGGAGTTTTCCAAAATCTAAACTTAACAACTGATTTTGAAAGACTCTTAAAGAAGAGGCCCAACTTTGTTGAACTGAAAAAAATTTGGGATTTTTATGGAAACTGATCACAAGTACTAATATTTTTTTTTGAAGTTATACCTTTATTGTTTGGAATGACTATTGACCGTATTTCCTATTC